>NC_092389.1:25265246-25575155 GCF_030028105.1 Mobula birostris
ACAGTGAAGTTTTAGATTCCCAACATTTTCAGATTAGGGAGAACATATTCAAAGTAAGATGACACTATTTAACAAACCAGGATTAAGCTTCAATATATTCATAGCTTCATAGCTTATTCTTATTAAAATAGTTAGCTTAAAAGGACTGAAGAGCAACAGCAAGATTTTCTCTCACTTTGTCTCCAAGGTCTTAAAATATCCTCACAATATCAAAAGCTCACCACAAAAGATGTTTCAAGTCATTCACGTTTCATTAGTAACTCAACAGATGTGGACACTACAACTTAAAGGGTGAAAAACAATGAAAAGGTGGGAATGGCCATTATTTCAAAAAACTTGGAATATTAACTCTGAAACAAAGGTTTCATTGGACCCATTTTGCATAGGAAAAACTTAGCCTGTAATTTGTACCAAGTCCTAGTTAGAGAAATAAAGTGCCCCCATTTCACACAAATGTCACAGAGTTATACCTTAATTCATAGCACACTGCAATACTGAAGTCCTAACTTCCATCAGCTGACCTGTGCACTGACTGGTAGGAAAAATATATTCGAAATGCTCAAAACCCTGATAGCTTGTGCAAATCCACAAGCTCGGTCAAAGACTGGATTGTTTGATGTAACTGACTGTGGAAGACCACTTTTGGGGTGAAACTGACTGGTGCTAACAAGGCATTTTCCTTCTGACTGTATAGGGAGAGTACTAACTCAAACAAATAAATTGGGGTTATATTCAATTATTATTGAAGGTAGAAATCACTCATGGAATCTTTGCACTGAATCTCATTCAAAGGGTGCTGCTTGCACTCATTAGTTAAGTTGGTAAATCATACCAGTGCCTGTCAAGGGTGGAGTAGACGACTGACTTTAAAATAGTTCCAGGTAGAAATTGTCAAGAAACAAACTGCTGGAGAATCTCATCAGGTCAATGCAAATAATCTGAGATCAATACACTGAGACCATAAAGTATATGAACTAGGATTCAACTCATGAAGAGTTCAAATGCACATTTGCAATCTACCACAGATCCAAACTTTCATATTTTTTTTTGTCCATCTGCTGCCACTGCATTTACCCCAACCTAGCCAAAATGTTCAGTATGTGCTCAGATCAAACACACAATATTTTCCAGGCACTATGCACGTGAGTTTAAGTGCCAGGAAAATTGCAGCTGGACAGTTTGGAGCTTGGTCACGACCATAACAAAATCAGGTTCTTGGGATTGTGTTTCTGTTAACAATTGGGTCATATTTTATCAAAAGGAGGAAAATTAAATTAACACTTTGGCCAACTGAGGCTACTCCAGAGCAGCTTCTAAACAATGAAAAAGGAACCAGAGATTCCTTCTTTGCAAGTTCAATGCTAAGTTCAGTGGAAAAGGCATGCATGCAGATACATCCCATTTCAATTCCATCTTTCCCTTTCTCCATGTTTGGATTTGCACCCAACTAAATTGGTTGCATGGCCTGTAACCCAGTGAAGTCACCACAAAAGTGACTGGTGGATAGACTACTGGGCAATGCTAAAACCACAGAATGCAAGTAAAGCAAACATCTCAACATACCATCACTTCAGTGTAACATTTAGATGCTCCCACAACCTGCATTCCTGCCCTAAACTGGTTAGCCTGTAACTCAACTCAACTTAACTGTAACCAAGACATTAGACCTTTCAGTGTAGTTAAAGTACTGGGGCTCCAACAATCACTTTCAAGAGTTGAACTTTAAATCCACAGAGCAGACCAACTCTAAACTACATGTCTAGCATTTCAGCTACTGTCTTGCACTTCCATTCCAATTTGTTTTGAGCAAAGTGACTCAATTTCTTGTTTTTCTCTCTCAGCCGTAATAGTATTGAAACCCTTCAAGTACAGTAAATGTGGGAAGCTTTAAAATCAAAACCCTGACATTATTGCAGTTCTAAATGTGACCAGGCAGAAATCTTTGTACATCACAATTGAATATGTTGGCTCTGGTTGGAATTTACTTTGTGAACCGTAAAGAATACCCCATGGCTTTTTCCAAACACTCCTGCACGCAGCCTGAAGAGAGATACTCTTTTTCTACTTCTATAAATTTGATGTAAATAGATCTGGAGATGGCTCCTGCTCGGCAGTTTTCAGAGAGGAAGCTGTTGATTGAACATGTCTCCATGCCCAGCATCTTGACTGGTGGTTGAAAGTGTTGCAGTATGCACTGGCGGATGGTTTGCTCCTCTGCCACACCTAGATAACAGTAATGAATTTTTGACTTCATTTCACTGGCATCACTAACTTCATTTTCCAAAAGCGATGGTCCTGCAGTACTGCCACTCGAGTCCCGCTGCAGCGACACCCTTGGCAGCACCCGAATGCCGTAATCTCGCCGTGGGGAAAGATTCTCGCCCTCTGCCTCTTCACAACCAATGACATATAGGCCATTAGTATCCGGGATCCCGCCCGGAAGCAAATATTGTACGGTGTTGTCACTGGCTGCACGGGAAAGGGCAATGGGTATCCATTCAAAAGCAAAGTGTAGCTCAAGACAACGTGCCTCACTTTTTGTGATCTCAAATAGCTTGTAATAGACTTTCTTCCAGTTCATTTTTTGACGCTTAACAGCGATCACTTTGCCTTCTGGTTTATCTGGATTTAAATATTCCTTCAGTCTCTTTCCAACCGGCACCTGCGAGCTGATTTCTGCATAATGATATCGTATGTCCTCGACCCATCTCGTATTATAACCAATAGCAAAGATACCAAGTTTATTTGCAAAGTACGTACTGCCGAGATCGTCATAGCTTTGGAAATCCTGCCACCGTGGGTGGACTGAGTCCAATAGTGCCGTGAGGGCTTGCAGAATCTCTGGTTTCCTTGAAAAGAGCAAACAGTAGAGAATCAGAAATCACTACAAACTGGGCACAGGTAGTAACTCACAAACAGCAAAAGAGTGAGGAGGCAAGTCATTTGGTAGATTATCCCAACTAGACACATTCTATCATCCTTTAACTACAGTCCTGATTTTTTTTCCTTTAAAATATACATTCAGTTTCTCCATTGAAAGACGGGAAGCATCCTGGCAGGACAGTCCAAATCATGAAGATATGCAAATTTGCAAGTTATCATCTCACATTACTTGTTTTTTTCCCCCCAATTTATCTTAAATCTGTCTTCCACCCCAGCATTTAATGGAAAACGTTTATAATTTGTTATATTCAGAGAAGCTGACAAAATGTATTTAAAGATGTACCGCAGTCTGATTGAGGATACATTTCACAAACAATTCATGTACTGGCCTCTGCTGCCAAAGTGAAACTGTCACACGTTGGCAATCTCTTCTCAAAGCATACAGAATGGTTGAAGCATTAGTCTTCCAACAATGAAACTCCCCGTTACTCAAGCAGTCATTGCAGTTCTTCCTCACTAGATGGAGTAGAGCATCGAGACGATGATGTTGACTCTTGGATTTGGCAGGACAGTTCAATCGGCAATTATGGTCAAATATTAAACAAGGTTGTTCGTATCAGTCAATGAATGTGGCTCCTCAGAGAAGGGAGAAGTGGAAAGAATTAGATTGCTCTGAGAGTCTAGGGAGGAATGATGGAGGGTGTAAGAAAGTAAGATGCCTGTAGAAGCCATACATCTGTTCTCTATACCGTGTTGCGTGTTTATTGTTGTAACTAGTCACATGAGTAGGGACATGGTAAAAGCAAAGGGAATACTACTCTGCTCATTGCAGTTTGTAGTAGTTGGGGACCAGTGGATCTCATATCTTTTGCTGATCACTCCATTGTGCTCAACCTACACTTGGGTATGCTTAAGTTTCATTGCTACAAGATTGTATGTTTGCCAATTGCTACTAAAGGATCGAAAACATATCCTTGACTTTTGGAACAATCATTATTGGAGTGAGAGCGCATCATGCAAATATAACAAACCCTTAGGGTTGCCAGCAGTGGCAATTGTTTTGGTTTGGATGCTACAATGCCAAGGTGGTCAAATTAAGATGATCAGACATGATTGCATCACCAGTTCTTCACTGATAATTCTTTCAAAAGCACAAGTTTTTTGTCTTTGTCAATAAGTCAGTATGTGATATGAAGACCCACTTTGTTTACATGAACTATCCACATTTTCATGTTTCCATTTTTGGACATCACATTTCGGATTCATACCCCAATGATGTCCTTTAACCACACATAATCTGGGCTAAACATCTAGTTCAATGGAATTTATGCAGTAACTAAGAAATATTTACAAACAGGATTGAGCAGCCTGGGAGTTTGGGATGGATATCTAAAGTTTGAGCCATATATCACACCCTTGATACACCAAATTAACAGATCGGGCAACAGTCAACAGGGGGTACATTCACTGAACTTTCTGCCAACTAATTTAGGTGCAATATTTTCAACTTCATTTCATCGAAGTTAGTACTCCTGTTCATTATACTACTTTAAATATTGAGCAATATCAGAACATTCCTTAAAGCTGTGGAGTTGGATTGTTTAAAAAATAAAAACTGTCAATCAACTGAAAATTAATTGGGAAATCAAAGTACAAAAATTATCCATCAGTCAGTGCCTTCCCTTAATCAGCCTGAAAGTTGCTTGTTTGCAGAAGTGTACTTCAAAATTCTACTTAATGAACTATCAGATTAACACATCTCATGTTAAGCAAGGTCCTATTCACACTTCGGTCAGCAATGGGGAGTTATCAACCTTCAGTGTTCCAGGATTTGCCAACAGCACCACAGGGACCATCACCAGACTATGCCATTATGAATGTATTCACAACAGTAGCGTTTACTTTAACACATACAGTGCCTATAAAAATATTCACCCCCTAAAAGTTTTCGTTTTATTGTTTTACAACATTGAATCACAGTGGATTTTTTTTTGACACTGATCAACAGAAGACTCTTTCATGTCAAAGTGAAAACAGATCTCTACAAAGTGATCTGAATTAATTACAAATGTAAAAAAAAATAATTGATTGCATGAGCATTAACCCCCCCCCCCACCACCTTTAATATGACACACCAAATCATCACTGGTGCAGCCAATTGGTTTTAGAAGTCACATAATTAGTTAAATGGAGATCTGTTTTTGGAGAAGTGTGCAGTCAAGGCGTTTCAATTAATTGTGGTAAAAAATACATCTGTACAGGTGTCCCCCGCTTTTCGAACGTTTGCTTTATGAAACCTCACTGTTACGAAAGACCTACATTAGTACCCCATTTTCGCTAACAGAAGGTGTTTTCACTGCTACAAAAAAAATCAGCGCACGATAAAAGGCAGGGCGCGCCCCGAGCAGCCGCTCTCCCCCGGATTCGGAACGGTATTGTTTTAACACATGCCTGTGAGCAGTCGTTTGCAAGATGAGTTCTGAGGTATTGGAAAAGCCTGAAAGAGCTCGTAAGGGTGTTAAACTTAGCATAAAACTAGACATAATTAAGCGTTTTGATCGTGATGAACGAAGTAAGGACAACGTGAGTTTGGCTTGTGGAAAGTGACGAAGATGATGACCAAGAACTGATAGATGAAGAGCTGATGCAATTGGAAGAGGAAAGAATAACAATCGAAACCGAATGCAGTAGCGAAATGAACGTGAAGCAACTGCATGAGATTTTCGTTGCAATGATAAAGTACGACTTTAATTTTGAAAGGGTATGTAGGTTTAGGGGATATTTGCAAGATGGTTTGAGTCCTTACAAAGAACTGTATGATAGAAATATGCGCGAGGCTCAGCAGTCAAGCAAGCCTTCCACATCAGCCACAGCAGACGACGAACCTCGACCTTCAACATCGAGGTGAGCAGTCATAGAAGATGAGCCGCCTGCTCAAATAGAAACAAACGATGATGAGATGACACCCCAGTGTCACACCACCCCAACCCCCAGGCCACGGACAAATACCGATTTGCGGAAAATGCAGCGGTAGCCAGGAGGCACACAGCACACCTTTAAGAAAAAAGCCAAAATAAACATGCTAATTAATTAAGTGCCACCCCACATGTAAATGTCGGCCCAGATCAGAGGTGATGCAATCGGAAATTGGCACTGATCTGGGCTGACAATTACGTGTCGGGCGGCACCTAATTAATTAGCATGTTTATTTCGGCTTTTTTCTTAAAGATGCGCTGTGTGCCTCCCGGCTACCACTGGACCACTGCATGATTCCCGGCAATGTATCGCTCGGCGGCCTGGAGGGTGGGGGCCACTGCACCATCCCAGCCTGCGACAACTCAGTCTAACACACCATCATCAGTGTGCTCGGTACTGTCCCGATTCCGGTAAGTGATACTACACTGTACATACATTATTTCTACAGGCTGTGTATTTTTACGTGTTATTTGGTATAATTTGGCAGATTCATAGCTTGAAGGTTACTGGAGAGCATTTGCGCCGTGTTTTTGCCAACAGCGCTTGCGTGAGATTTTCGCTTCGGCGAACAGTGCAGTAATGATTGTGGAAAAGTATTTCTACTTTATATAGACTGTGTATTTATCGTATTATTTCTGCTTTTACTACATGTTACTGTTATTTTAGGTTTTGTGTGTTATTTGGCATGATTTGGTAAGTTATTTTTGGGTCTGCGAACACTCACAAAATTTTCCCATATAAATAAATGGTAATTGCTTCTTCGCTTTACGACATTTTGACTTACAAACCGTTTCACAGGAACGCTCTACCTGTATCTGGAAGGTCCAAGTGCTGGTGAGTCAGTGTCCTGGCAAAAACTACGCCATGAAGACAAAAGAACACTCCAAGCAACTCCGCAAAAAGGTTTTTGAAAAGCAAAAGTCAGGACATAGATAAATAAATTTCCAAGTTACTGAATATATTGGAGTCCAGTCAATCATCAAATGGAAAGCATATGGCACAGCTGTGAATCTCCCGAGAGCAGGCCATCCTCAAAAATTGTGTGACTGTGCAAGAAGAGGACGAGTGAGGGAGACGGCACATACAACTGTCAGCCGGAAGCCTCTCCAGTCGCAGCTTTATCGGAGAGTGGCAAAGAGAAAGTCGCTGTTGAAAAAAAAACAACTCACCATGAAATCTCAGCTAGAGTTTGCCAGAAGACATGTGGGAGTCTCTGAAGTCAGCTGGAAGAAGATTCTATGTCTGATGAAACCAAAATTGAGCTTTATGACCATCAGAATAAATGTTATGTTTAGCGTAAGCCAAATACCGCACATCATCAAAAACACACCATCCCTACTGTGAAGCATGGTGATGGCTGCATCACGCTGTGGTGATGCTTCACTGCAGCAGGCCCTGGAAGGCTCGTGAAGGTAAATGGCAAAATGACTGCAGCAAGATACAGAGAAATCCTGGAGGAAAACTTAATGCAGTCTGCAAGAGAGTTGCAACTTGGGAGAAGATTTGTTTTCCAGCAAGGCAATGACCCCAAGCACAAAGCTAAAGCTACACAGGAATGGCTTAAAAACAACTAAGTTAATGTCCTGGAGTGGCCAAGTCACAGTCCACACCTCAATCCAATTGAGAATTTGTGGCTGGACTTGAAAAGGGCTGTTCACTCACAATCCTCACACAATCTTACACAGCTTGAGCAGTTTTGTAAAGAAGAATGGGGAAAATTGCAGTGTCCAGATGTACAAAGCTGATCGAGACCTATCCACACACACTCAAGGCTATAATTGTTGCCAAAGACGCATCTACAAAATACTAAATTAAAGGAATGAGTACTTATGCAATCAGTTATTTTGTGTTTTATATTTGTAATTAATTTAGTCACTTTGTTGAGATCTGTTTTCACTTTGACACAAAAGAGTATTTTTCT
This sequence comes from Mobula birostris, assembly GCF_030028105.1. Taxonomy (NCBI): domain Eukaryota; kingdom Metazoa; phylum Chordata; class Chondrichthyes; order Myliobatiformes; family Myliobatidae; genus Mobula; species Mobula birostris. The sequence goes on from NC_092389.1 coordinate 25,273,027, forward strand.
GTTGATCAGTGTCAAAAAAACAAATTAAATACTTTTTGTAGGCACTGTACATCATACTCAGCAACAATCACTGAAGAGTGAATACTGACTGGTTTACAGATTCCAGATCAGTAATCAGTGATGCCCTAGTATCAGGAATGGAACCAGATACTTAAAAATCTCAATTGCACACCTGCAGAATGATGAAATTGATTCTATATTATGGCTCAGGCAAAATGATTTAAAATCCACTGTTGTAACATGCAAGGATTACTTTTAAACTTTTGAGAGATGACTTACTGCATGTTTTCTGTGGATTCACGCCGTGCTGGTGGTTTCTTCTTTACTAAATTCATTTCTTCTAGGAAAAGAAATTAATTGATTAAGAAGAGTTGGCTAATTTGATGATTTATTGTTTGAGAACAGTAATATTTGCACAACAGTCCTAAGAACACTCATTTAACAGGTACCATCACCTTATTCAGGATGTGTTTGGTACATGCCCTAGAGTTATATCATATGTTACAAAACCATTCTTATCTAGCCAAAGTGCAAGGAAGTGCCCACATGGAAGAACAACATGACTGGACTTCAACACGTTTAATCATAGACCAAATGCAACTAAGAGAACAGAAGCATGTTAATTTGTACATGTGATCAAATGAAGGGTTTTACTATCAGATAGGAGTAAATGAAATTCATTTATTTAGTTAGCCCTCTGAGAAACTTAAACAGATCATGATGTCTCTTTTCCCATCTGCTCTTACCCATGAAGCTGGCCTTCATCTGAAAGGACAGTTCTTGCTCTTCTGTTAAAATCCAGAAGGCTAGAACATCAAAATAGGCTATACAGAGACTTTTTTAAAAAAAAAACATGCCCTCACAGGCAAATTAAAAATTAAATCAGGGGGCATTCACTTTTGTAAAATTTCAGTCACATTTAGAGCCATGATAAAGACTGAGGGATTAGTGACCTTTATTCCCTATTGCCAGATTAAATAAATATAAGAGTACAAAGATAGAAAATAGAAAATAATTTGCACATTTCACAAACCATATGATTGGTCGAGATTCAATGTTTTAAAAAGTTCTTATAGGTGACCAACTTTAAACCCATAATCCGGAAAATATCAGGAGTTTAGTTTCTGCTTCACAAGAGCCTAAGAAGTTGCATACATACCTTCCAAGTGTTCTCTCCACATGGAAATCACACATTTCCACAGACAGTAGTAATAGTCCATGCTCTATTCCCCCAACCTCCTCTCTCATCATAAACACTAACATACTGTATTTCTGGAACTTCAACAGGGCAACACAAATTTCCATAGCTTTCCTCCTCTTATTAGGAAAATATCTTTGTTAAACTCGTATAGTTGTTCCACTGAAATGAATGAGTGAAAAGGTCACCTCTTTGAAAAGTCAGAAGTTTATTTAATTAGGTTAGTTTAAATGATTTTAAGTGTGTGCCCCTTGTGATTAAATATATAAACTTCTAAACAAATATTACACAATTTCTTTTAAACAGGTTTCAAACATCATAAAGGTTTGGAATTTATAAACATTCAACAGTAGTTACAGCTTTATTAGTTGATGAACCAGGGACAGGGCCTCTCTAACAAAGACATTCCACGAGTGCAGATAGCTCTTAAACTGCAATACACCATGCCGATGTGCTGAGAGGAAAACTAGCAGAAGACTGCTCCATCCAATGTTGGAAAAAACAGACAGGCCCAAGCCACTTGGTCATCAATTTCAGAAAAAGCAGGACCTGCCATATTGCTGACCCAAAGATTTGTTTAATGCAAATTCAATTCCAGTGGCTGACATGCTTCAAATCTATTTTAATTTGCAAGCAATCTGTCATTATCATTTGGATCTAGCATTCAAATTTGTAGGACACAGTACTCTCTGGCAGAAGTGATTAAATTAACATCCTACCTTATTCCAAAGTTCCTGCAACATGTGAGGCAAATAAAGTTAATATTTTAACTTATTATGACAGACAACTCATTTTCTGTTCCACTACAGGCAGCAAATAAATGGCATTCTTTCTATATTTTTCCCAGCTCGTTCATGAAGAAAATAAACTGAAATCTCCAAGCCCTCCACACTCAGCTTAATGATGCATACACTGAACTCGTGCTCTTTTAAAGGTAGCATGGTAGTGTAGTGGCTGGCACAACACTTTACAGCACCAGCTACCCTAGTTCAATTCCCACCATCGGCTGTAAGGAGCTTGTATGTTCTCCCTGTGACTGCGTGGGTTTCCTCTGGGTGCAACGGTTTCCACCCATTGTCTGGTTGGTAGGTTAATTGGTCTTTGTAAATTGTCCCCGATTAGGCTGGGATTAAACCAGGGATTGCTGGGCAGCGTGGTTCAAAGGGCTGGAAGGGCCTATACCACGCTGTGATGGAATGCAAGTGACTTTAATGATGGTTCTCTCAGCCCTCAAAACAATGCCACTGGATTTTTCAAGTTGGAAATCAGGTTGGGTTTTAGTTTAATATCCCCTGTAAAGTACTTCAATAACTTAAGCTCAACCAGCTAGAGAACAAGCTTGGACAGAGTAGCACACAGGAGGTGTGGAGAGTACGAAGAACATCACTGGCTTCAAACAGCCTAGCTATAGAGCTTTGGAATGCAGCCCTGAATAGGCTAGTAAGTTAAACCAATTCTTCAATAGGTTTGACAATTGCCCTCCTGTTCGTACTCCCCTCAGCACACCAGCCCAGATGCAGAGGCACCCAATGCTCCCTTAGCACCAACGCTTCCCCTCCTCCCCCCTCCAGTTCAACCCATGGATGAATAACACAGACTACCACCGTCTACATCCCCTCCTTGATCTGCAACTAGCATCCACACCTCCACATACCAACTGCTATTGTCCTGATCTTCAACTACCCAGTCATTATGGACTCAACTTCACTACTGAGCAGGTGAGAAGGGCTCTGGGGAAACTTGGACAGGGCAAAGCACTGGGACCAGATGGTGTGAACCCCAAGGTCCTGAAGGAGTGTGCTGAGCAGCCATGTAGACTTCTCCAGCGCATTTTCAGTCTGAGTCTCAGCCTGGAAAGGGTCTCGACTGTGTGGAAAACATGTGTGGTCCCAGTACCAAAGAACGGCCAACCAAAGTCTTGAATGACTACCATCCAGTGGCCCTGACCTCACATATCATGAAGGCCCTAGAGGCGCTAGCCCTGGTTCACCTCCGATCCTGGTCAGATCAGCCCTCCATCCCTTGCAATTTGCCTACCAGGAGCACAGTGGAGTTGGCGATGCTGTCATCCACCTGCTGAACAGAGCCTACTCCCATTTGGATAAGCAGGGCAACACCGAGAGGATTATGTTTTTTGATTTCTCAAGTAACTTCAATACCCTACAGCAGCCCTCCTTGCTGGGGAAAAAGCTCCGTTCAACGCAGGTTGGCACTTCCATTGTGCCCTGGATAATGGTCTACCTGACTGGCACACCACTGCTTGTGCTGCTCCACAGCCGTGTGTCAGACATGGCTATAGCACCACTGCCGTCCCAGAAGGGACTGTATTGGCTCCCTTCCTGTTTACCCTATATAGCTTGGACTTTAGATACAACACTGAGTCATGTCGTCTGCAGAAATTCTCTGATGACTCAGCAATAGTTGGGTGTATAAAGGGAGGGCGGGAGGAGGAATACAGGGCCCAGGTGGAGGACTTTGTCGAATGGTGCAAGCTGAATCATCTGCAGCTCAACATCAGTAGGACAAAGGAGATGGTGATAACTTTAGGACAACCAAGTCTGCACTACTCCCTGTTACTATTGATGGTGAGGACGTGGATGTGGTGAGGACCTACAAGTACCTGGGGGTGCACCTGGACGGCAGACTTGAGTGGAGCACCAACAAAGGCTGTGTACAAGAAGGGCCAGAGTCACCACTACTTCCTGAGGAGACTGAGGTCCTTTAGAATTTGCAGGCCTCTCCTTCATATGTTTTACCAGTCTATTTAGTCACCTGTACAATCTTCTATGTGGTGATGTGCTGGGGCAATGGCATCACAGGTGATGCCAAAAGGCTCAATAAATTGATTAAAAAGGCTGGCTCTGTAATAGGAGTCAAAATGGACATTTTAGACTCCTTTTTGCCTGTTATTAATCTGTTTACCACACCCTGCTATCACAGACACCCTGTGCAATACTACCATCACTTCTTATCTGGACAGTGTGAATGTGCACCCATTACTGTATAATATCATGGTAATTCTTGCACTACCTTCTTATCAGTGAGAACTTGGAAATCTTGTGCATTTTATTTTTAAGGCAACTCATTTTTTATTTTTTCTTACTTTTTTTCCCCCCGAATATTTGTATATCTTTTGCATTTGTAATGCTACTGTGACACTGTCATTTCCTTTGGGATCAATAAAGTATCTATCTTCTAAGGTGTCCGAGTTATCGAAGTGGAAACCATGTGACTCAATGGCAAAAGTATTACCAATGGCACAAGAGAAAAATGTCGTCTTCTGTTATTGCTGACAAATCCGCTCTCCAACTCTACAAATGAAGTTGCCTCCGCAGCATTTGAAGCGGATACTTCTACATCTCACATTTGCTTTGAAGACACTTCGCTCTTCTTCCCCGCCCATAGCCCGATCTCAATGACTGGGACTTTTAAAATAATTTCCTGCCTCTCACTCCCTCAAGCTTCACTTATAGCCATGTTAACCTACGGACACATCTCGATTTGCTATCTCACACTTTCCAAAAGGTACTCAGTTTAGATTTCCAGATATTAGCATGCCAGTTTGATCTTTAATTATAAAATTTAAAAGTGTTGAGGTCCATTGGGCTCCTAATTTTGCTTTTAAGCAACAAGGAATGGCTGATTTGAAAGAAAATAAGTAGGAAATTGCTATCTCCCCTGGTCATACCATTCTTAAAGGGAAGTAATGCATAGATTAGACTATTTAATATGCATCAGCATAAAATGCAGTCTTAATAACTGCACACTATGATGCAGTAATCTATACAATCTAAATTGCTTAATGATGTTGATTCAACTGTTTAAGTACATATCTCTTCCATTTTACTTGAGCTATTTAATTGTCAGATAATTTAAGTTTTGCAATAAAACAATTTAGAGTAAATAAATATGAAGACTCATCTCATAAGAAACAAAATTAACCAAGGAATCAACAAAAAAACTGAATGCTAGCCTTCACTGCAAGGGAAATAAAGCAGAAATATTTTGCCACAAAACTATGACCACACCATAGCTTGAGTATCATGCAACACACATAAAATGGAGGAACTCAGCAGATCAGGCAGCAGGCAGGAAAATGAATGAACAAGTCGATGTTTCGGGCAGAGACCCTTCTTCAGGACTGGAAAGGAAGGGGGAAAGACATCAGAATAAAAAGGTGGGAGGGGGTGGGAAGGAGGACAGCTAGAAGGTGAGGGACCTTTGCTGCTACTTACGCAGGGAAGTGGGAGAGGGGGCTTTGGGGTTCAAAAGTTTCATCATTCATTCTTTTGGGGTTCTTCTGTTTTTCATGGGTGTCTGCGAAGACAAGTCTTTCAGGTTGTATACTGTATACATTCTCTGATAATAAGCAGAACCATTTGAGAAGGATAATACTCCGGTAGATAGCTCTTCACCTGCATCTCCTGTTTCCTGTACTTCTGTTCTCACCCCACCTCTCCAAACAGAACAAATGCAGAATTCCTTTGGTCCTCACCTTCATCCTTCACAGATTCTGCTTCCAACGCATTTCCATTAGCTTATATATAATCCCATTGCTAGTCACATCTTGCAGGGACTGACCATTTCCACGGGATCAGACTCTCTCCACCACTCTTATGATTCACTCTACACCTGCTCCTCCTCATCCCCTGGTACTTACACTGGCAACCACAAGAGCAACACCTGTTCCCACACTTCACCGCTCACCATAACCCTAGGTCTAACTGAAGCAGAGATTGAAATGCACTCTCTCCAACTTTATCTATTCCATTTTGTATATTTACATCGTCAAGTTCAAGACTCGGCAACTACCTTGCCGAGCAATTCTCTGATGTCCTTTCTGAGCTCCCAGTTGCATGCCTTTCAACTCCCCTTCTCATTCCCACACTGATCTGTCTGCCCTTGGCCATCTCCACTATCAAGGTGAGCACAAGTGCAAACTAGGAGGTATTACCCCTCAATAGGCTATGACTTAATGGAATGAATATTGAATTTTTCTATTTCAGGTATACCCCAGCACATGTTGCTCTCTCTCTCTTTCTGATCCACCCAGGTTTTCTCAACTACCACCCAGCATCCATCCCTCACCCCATTAAGTTTCTTTCCCTCTCCTACCAGGTACCATCTACCTATCACCCACATTTAACCTGCTGGGTTTGCCTATAATGCCCTCACCACCATCTGCCCAATGCACTTCCCTTACCTAGTTCCACTTATCACCATTACTCATCAGATTCCACAATCCACGGCCCTATACTGTCTCCACCTCAATCCTCCCCTTTCCCTACCTGGTTCCACCTACCATCTCCCAGCTCCGACCTCACCTTTATATATTGGCCAACTGCTCTCCACACAGTCCTGATGCAGAACCTTGACCTGAAATGTTAACTATCCCTCTGCCTCCACAAATGCTGATTGACCTGCTTTAGTTCCTCCAGCAGTTTTTTTTCCCCTTGATAGAATTTCCTGCTTACGTCCTCCTCTCCAATCAGCATCATTGAATCAGTAACATCTTGTTCCAGAAATTATGAGGGTTTTGTGATTATACAGATTAAGATAAAAAGCATAGCAGCTTCGTTAGGCTATTTATAAAATGAAGACAACAATCCAACTGACAAAAACAGCCCATGTTTGGGAGATCTCCACCTGAGTCGCAGTAACAGGACTTGGGTAGCAGTAACAGAACTTGGCTAACCCACATACACCCAAGATAAAGTTAGTGAACGACCTTGCTTTCCCTCACAAAAATGCATCCAACTAATTCTGATTTAGCTGTAATCCTCTGAATTGGATAAGCCTGTAGAAATGAAGTTCAAATGAAATGGCCCCTCTTGTCGATGCAGTTACAGTCAGTGTTTTGGTAACCACAATTCAATTTGTGGACATGCTTCCAGGAGTTTTAAAAAAACAAAACACAAATTATTTCTTAACACAGCAAGCTTGACAACTAAAAACAGATTTCAGAAACCCTGCAATAAGTCTGTTTGCTCAGATCTTTGTTCCAGATTTTCACATATATGCCTGCCATGTAAATATGTATCGCCAATTCCAAACTGACTGCATAGTTTTGACTGTCAAGTCAAACTTTTTAAGCAGCTGCTCAAGTCATGAACAAATCTATGCAGTTACACCATGAGAATCCTTCAGTTCAGAATTCCAAAGGTACAGATTCACAGTTAAATACAGAACACACAGCACAGAAGGAGCATACTGGCTCTCTGCAAAAACAACAAATTAGTTGCAGACTCCTACTCTCTCCCCAAAAGCCTCACAAATTACTTTATTTCATGCATTATTGAACACAATTAAATCTGCCTCCACTTAACCCAGACCATAATCACTTGCTGTGTACAAAAATTTTGCCTGGTACTACTTTACTTTTTTTTTGATTCAGCTTCATTTTATGCCTTGAGCTTCCTAAACACACTAGCAATGGGAACAATTTTTCCTCCAGTACATTGTTCATCTTATGGTTTCAAATACCCCTGTTAGATCCCCTCACAACTGTGTTCACAGGAGAACAGCCGCAGTGTCAGTAGTCAGTACACACACATAACTAGAGCTCTTTAATCTCTAGAATCATTAGTAAATGCGTTCTCCACCTTTCAAAGCCTTTAACTTTTAAACATGATGCCCATACTAGTCACAATACTCTAGTTGTGGCAAAACAAGTGTTTTCCACTTACCTTTTTTAGCAAGCTTCAACTATGAAACTCAAAAGATTCTTTTTGCCTGTGAGAAGTGCTGCATAGGCTGGTTGATTAATGCAATAATGGATTTCAAAATTGGACATACCAACAACTTCTGCTAGTTTTTGAGGAGTTTCTAAGGGGGTGGGGAATAATTAACTAGATGACAGAGTGATTGTTGAATTAGCAAAGATATAAATCTTGCATACACAAACAATACCCTATGTTCCTAAGGAGACAATCGATCAATGTTAATAGTACACCGTTTAATCAACTTTTTCTCTGGGGGGAAAATATCAGAGCTCTCCATGCCAAGAGTAACAAAATCTGCATTACTCTACAATATATTTTTCCTTGAAAAGAACAGTGGGCCATGTCCGCTGAATCATTTTCTTGCAGATGAAAACTTTATTTAGGTTTCATTTTTCAGGCTTGGCCACTGTTACTATCTATGATGCCATCTGACAAGCAAATTATTGAATCCAGGATGTGACTGTGTATAAAAGAAGGTCAACAGAATGATAAGTTGACAGGGTCAGAGTACATGGAACAAACATAGTTATACCTCTACATTATACTTCACCTGTATTTTATCTACTTATAGCACTGTTTATATCATACAGCAAATTCAAAATGGACCCAATTGCTTTCTGAGCTAGTTATCTGCTTTTGAATTTAATATATTCACACCGCTAGCCAGATTTAAACTGTGATTGAAGACAGTAATATACCATTCTGCTTCCAGATATTGTGTTAAAGTGAGGGACAAACATCTGCAAACCAATAATTCAGAAATAACACTGGCTGGATAAACTGCTGTTTTCCAGCCTTCGTACGACTTCAAATGCAATATTCACTCTCTCAATGATAGCTATTAAGGAGTGATCATAAGGAGTCTACTTCTCATGCTCTTGACATATGCAGGAGAAAAAAAAAGTTGCATGGTCCAAGATTGTACCATTTCTCCACTATCTCCCCAAATAAGTAAAACAATATTAGGACTATTTTAAAAGTAGACATGTTACAAACAGATGGATCTTAGCTAATCCCTCTCACACAGCTAAATTCATTAGTTCCTCCAGAGTTTCCTATTACAGGTGACCCCGCTTTTCGAATGTTCGCTTTACGAAACCTCACTGTTACGAAAGACCTACATTAGTACCCTATTTTCGCTTTCAGAAGGTGTTTTCACTGTTACGAAAAAAAATTCAGCGCGATAAAAGGCAGCGCGTCCCGAGCAGCCGCTCTCCCCCGGATTCGGAACTGCTTTGCTTAAACACGAGCCTGTGAGCAGCCATTTGCAAGATGAGTTCTATGGTATCGGAAAAGCCTGAAAGAGCTCATAACGGTGTTACACCTACGGTAAAATTAGACATAATTAAGCCTTTTGATCGTGGTGAACGAAGTAAGGACAACGTGAGTTTGGCTTGTGGAAGTTGATGAAGATGATGTTGAAGAGGTTTTGGCATCCCATCACCAAGAACTGATAGATGAAGAGCTGATGCAATTGGAAGAAAAAAGGATAACAATCGAAACGGAATGAGTAATGATAAAGTACGACTTTAATTTTGAAAGGGTACGTCGGTTTAGGGGATATTTGCAGGATGGTTTGAGTCCTTATTAAAGAACTGTGTGATAGAAAAATACGCGAGGCTCAGCAGTCAAGCAAGCCTTCCACATCAGCCACAGCAGACAACGAACCTCGACCTTCGACATCGAGGCGGGCAGTCATAGGAGAAGACGAGCTGCCTGCTCTAATGGAAACAGGCAACGAGATGACACCCCAGTGTCCCACCACCCCAACCCCCAGGCCACAGACAGATACCGATTCGCGGAGAATGCAAAGGTAGCCAGGAGGTACACAGCACATCTTTAAGAAAAAAGCCGAAATAAACATGCTAATTAATTAGGTGCCACCGACACGTAATTGTCGGCCCAGATCAGAGATGACGCAATCGGAAATTGGCACTGATCTGGGCCGACAATTACGGGCAGCACCTAATTAATTAGCATGTTTGTTTCGGCTTTTTTCTTAAAGATGTGCTGTGTACCTCCCTGCTACCGCTGGACCCCTGCGTTCTTCGCGGCAATGTATCGCTCAGCGGCCTGGAGGGTGGGGGGCCACTGCACCACCCAAACTCCGACGACTCAGTCTAACACACCATCATCAGTGTGCTTGGCGCTGTCCCGATTCCCGTGATACTACACTGTACATACATTATTTCTACTTTATATAGGCTGTGTATTTTTACGTGTTATTTGGTATGATTTGGCAGCTTCATAGCTTAAAGATTACTGGAGAGCACTTGCGCGTGTTTTTGCCAACAGCGCTTGCGTGAGATTTTCTGCTGACTGCGCTTGCGTGAGATTTTCGCTCCGGAGAACAGTGCAGTAGTGATTGTGGAAAAGTATTTCGACTTTATATAGGCTGTGTATTTATCATATCATTCCTGCTTTTACGATATGTTACTGTTATTTTAGGTTTTATATATTATTTGGTAGGTTATTTTTGGGTCTGCGAACGCTCACAAAATTTTCCCATATAAATAAATGGTAATTGCTTCTTCGCTTTATGACATTTCGGCTTACGAACCATTTCACAGGAACGCTCTACCTTCGGATGGTGGGGGAAACCTGTATTTGGCTTGTTTAGAGAAAATTATAAGGAAATACTTGTGAAAGTATGACGTACTCAATATAATCCTAACATAAAGGCATACCAGTATTCATCAGCCCTCCAGTTTTACATTTTCATACTGTCTCTCAGAAGTATTCATTAAACTATTAGTATCTGCCACCAACCAAGTAGAAGGCTTATCAAGTCAACAAATAGGATGCTTCTAACCCACTAATGCTTCTAAACAAGAGTAAAACTAAATGGTAACAGTGACTGCTGAGATGCAGTCTCTTACAGATTAACATAACATACATATGCATGGCGTATGGGACTGATACAGGTATATATGCTTCCATGGGGTGCCATGTTAGCACAGTGGCTGGCGCAACACTCTTTACAGCTCAGGCTGTTCCAGAGTTCACAGTTCAACGACACTGTCTATAAGAAGTTTGTACATTCTCCCCATGACTGTGTGGGTTTCCTCCCACAGTCCAAGTACATAACATTTGTAGGTTAATTGGTCTTTTCAAGTTGCCCGATGCTCAGGCTAGTGTTAAACAGGTGGGCTGCTGGGCAGTGCAGCTCATTGGGCTCGAAGGGCCTGCTCTGTATCTCTAAGTAAACAAATCAATATGCAAATTGTTTAAGGATCTTTCCACATTCCAGTTATGCTATAATCCTTTACTTTGACTGGTGAGGAAATCCTCTTGGGATAGAAATCTGCTGAGCAACTCAATACTTCAGAGTCAGCTCTCCATACAGATTAACTTTGCCCCAAAGAGCAAAACTGAATCTCTCCCAAATGAAGAGTACATGCATGAGTTATGGGCATCATCCAGTTCATTGTAGTGTTATAAATCAATGATCCACTTGTTCCCTATCTACATCTTTGGACTTGCATGAATATTATTTTATCCTGTGCTTGCAAAAAAAAGCAGAAACCTACAGTTAGTTGACATGCCCCGCTGAAATAATAGTTTTCCCATTCTTGCCATCTCAGCAAATTAGGCAAGGGTAGAAAGCAAAAGTAACAACTTTTGCAACTATCATCCTGAGATAAAAGGGGGATAGGATTGACACACATTGCAAAAGTAACAACTTCCATCACAAAATATAGATGATCTTTGAGAATATCAAGAACTAACCCACAGACATTAAATACCGAGGAAAACGCCATACATTTTAAACTGTAAAGCAATCATTGAGATCTGGTATGGTGTAGTACAGATAGCACTGTGCTAGTGGTATTCAGTAGCAAAATCTAATGCAAGGTGATGTTGTATTTTTTTTAAAAATGTGTTTTACACTTGCTATGTTTTTAGCAATCTGCCACAACCACAGGGACAGACCTTCACCATCATTTTCTCACACACACCTCTGGACACAAACAAAATGCAAAAGTACAAATTCTGTAGTTGTACTGAACACTAGAGAGTTTCCAGAATTCAAGTGAGCAATGACAAATTTCTCATTTTCTAATCTCCAAGTACTGCAACAATTTATCAGTAACCACATTCTGGCCTCTTGATTCTCATTAAATTTGTTTTCCAATGGACAAAGGAATCCTGCCTTCATCCAAGGACCAAGGCTCTGGAATAACTTCAGAGTTTTCCTCTCTCAGCCTCCTTTTAAAGTGGGCTTTTAGGATTCTCATTAATGAAAATATATTCCTCTCTTAAAATCTTGTGACTTGATGTCAAATGTGGCTACGGCACACCTCTCCAATGTTTTTGCGACATAACATAAAAAGCACTACTATATAGAGCATACTGGAGCATTTTAAACATACAATGGTGCTAGAAAGTTTGTGAACCCTTTAGAATTTTCCCTATTCCTGCATAAATATGATCTAAAGTGTGATCAGATCTTCATGCAAGTCCTAAAATTAGATAAGGAGAACCCAATTTAATAAATAACACAAAAAACATTATACTTGCTCATTTATTTATTGAGAAGAATGATCCAATATTACATGTATTTATTGCAAAAAGCATGTGAAACTCTCAGATTATCAGTTCATTTAAAGAGGAAATTAGAGTCAGGTGTTTCAATCCATGGGATGACAATCAGGTGCGAGAGTGGGAGGCCCTACCCTATTTAAAGAACATAAACCTGGGTCTTCACTATCAAAGTCTGATCTTCACCACACAGGTTTTTGGAATTGTGCCATGCCTCGATCAAAGGAGATGTCTGAGGATCTCAGACAAAAAAAAGTTTTTGATACTCACCAGGCTGGGAAAGGATACAAAACCTTTTCTGAAGAGTTTGAGCTCCAATCATAGTCGGGCAGATGGTATACAAATAGAGAAAATTCAACACTGTTGTTACTCTCCCCAGGAGTGGTTGATCAACAAAAATCACTCCAAGAGCAAGTCATGTAATCATGTAATATTCTGGGAGGTCACAAAGAACCCCAGGATAACATCTAAGGTAGGGGTCCCCAACCTTTTTTGCACTGCAGACCAGTTTAATATTGACAATATTCTGGGGGACCGGCCGACCTGGGAAGCGCGGGGGGGGGGGGGGGGGTGGGCAGGGTGTAGGGTTGCCAACTGACAAGAGTATCGGTCAAATAAGTTCTTTTTACGCAGAGAAAGACTACGATGACCATGAAGCCATGCGTGGGCACCAGTGCGCATGCGGGACATTGCGCATGTATGTACGTGTCGATTTTTTCTCCCAAATCGTTTCTGGCGATTCTGTTCCGGTGGGGGGATGATCACGACCAGAATATAGGTGATAAGTGGCTAATACACTCAATTTCGTTTCTAAAAGGGTTTATCTAACGAATTTAATATTAAACACACAGCACATATTTTCCTTGCATGAATATAGTGACAAGCGATACTCGAAGGGGGTTCCTTAAGTCCAGTCTATTCCTCAATTTAGTTTTCGTTGCATTCACTGCAGAAAACCGCACTTCGCAGAGATATGTTAGAAATGGAAGCAACGTTTTCAGTGCTTTCGTGGCTATCTCAGGATATTCAGCCTTGACTTTGATCCAGAATGCCGGCAGAGATGTTATGTGAAACATACTTTTCAGCCCACTGTCATTTGCAAGCTCAAGGAGTTGCTCACCTTCCCGCACTGACACAGATGACGCGCGGGTAATGGCTCAACAGTGCGTGACAGGGAATGAGGAAAGGTTGCAGCTGACTCATATCACCAAATCATATCATTTCCTCTGCGGCCCGGTGGTTGGGGACCGCTGATCTAAGGAGCTACAGGCCTCTCTTGCATTTGCTAATGTCATTGTTCATGAACCTACCATCAGGCACAACAATGATGTGCATGGTAGGACTGCAAGCAGAAAGTCACTACTCTCCAAGAAGAACACTGCTGCCTGTCTAAAGTTTGCAAAAGTTAAGCTAGAAGGCTATTGGAAGAATGTTCCGTGGATGAATAAATCCAAAATAAAACTTTTTGGCTTAAATAAGAAGCACTGTTTGGTGAAAAGCAAACATTGCATTCCACTACAAGAACTTCATCCCATCTGTGAAACATGGTGGTTGCAGTGTTTATGGTTTGCGTCTGCTTTGCTACCTTCAGACCAGAACGGCTTGCCATCATTGATGAAACTATGAATTCTGAATTGCATCAGCAAATTCTACAGGAAAATGTCAGGGTATCTGACCATGTGCTGAAGCTCAAGAGAAAGTGGGTCATGCAGCAAGACAATGACCCTAAACACATAAGTCAGTCTATCAAAGAATGGTTAAAGCGGAAGAAATTTCATGTTTCGGAATGGCTAAGTCAAAGTCCTGACCTTAACCCTAGAGAAATGTCGTGGAAAGACCTGAGACAAGTAGTTCATACAAGGAAGCCCACCAACATCCCAGAGTTGAAGCAGTTTTGTGAGGAGGAATGGCCTAAAATTCCTCCAAGCCAATGTGCAACACTGATCAACAGTTACCTAAAATGTTTGGTTTCAGTTATTGCTGTACAAGGGGGTCACACCAATGACTGAAAGCAAAGGTTCACATAATTTTTTCCAACAAATACGTGTAATATGGATCATTATTCTCAATAAATAAATGAACAAGTATAATTGTCTTATTTATTTAATTGGGTTCTCTATCTAGTTTAAGACTTGTGTAAAGATCTGATCACATTTTAGGTCATATTTATGCAGAAATAGAGAAAATTCGAAAGGGCTCACAGACTTTCTACCACCACTGTAGAAGTTACTGGACTATTGATCAGAAGATAAATTCAATTATCTCCAAGGCAACTTTTCAATTAAAAATGCTGTACCAGTACCACATATGATAACCAAGAAACAGACTGGAGGATCATAAACAAGAGGTTTGATTAACTTAATGACTTTAAGGATAGAAAAACGGCCATCTTTACCTACCCTAAAGGATTGTTAATTGAATTTGGATCCATCAGTGTTTGGTTCTTAAATTGGCCTAACAAGTCAAGGAGGAATTTACAGATGGATGACAAATGTGACTCACAGCAACATCCACATTCCATGGGTCATTCAACATAAACAGCTAAATCTTAAACACAAGAAAATCTGCAGACACTGTAAATCCAAAGTAACACACACAAAATGCTGGTGGAACTCATCAGATCAGGCAGCATCTATGGGGGGGGGGGGGGGGTTGAGAAAGAATAAAGCAGTCGAGGTTTCAGGCCGAGACCCTCGACCCGAAACATCAACTGTTTACTCTTTTCCATTGATACTGCCTGGCCTGCTGAGTTCCACCAGCACATTGTGTGTGCCGCAGCAGTAAAATCTTGCTCATTTGCAGAATTTTGCTCCAGCATATTAAATCTAAAATTCAGGAACTGATATTAAAACATTTATGATTTTCAGATTTTCACATCAATTTTTTTTTTAAATCACTACTGTGGAAGTATTACTTTTTGAGATGATGAACTAAGCCCACTGCACACGCAGTTACTAAATGAAGAATATGACTGGTCCATATATTCCAATTAAAAAAAGTGAAATGAAAACTACCTAGTGATAAATTATTAGGGGGTTTCTTAAAAGCCAATAGAAAATATTACTTCTGTGGACTGACAAAACCTCGCCAATATTGTGACCTTGTAAATGAGAAACTAGCTTGGTCTGATTCTGATTTTCTTTATGATTAAAGGTTGCTCAGCTTTCATACAAATGGATCCACATACTGGAAACAATAAAAAGTTTCAATTTTTGAATTAAATTGCTTGACTTAGAAAATTACCCAAGTAATGGAAGCAAAAATTGTACCAAGTCATTCTGCTATAATGTATATTTCCTTAACACAAATTGCTT
The DNA here is from genome assembly GCF_030028105.1 of Mobula birostris. Taxonomy (NCBI): domain Eukaryota; kingdom Metazoa; phylum Chordata; class Chondrichthyes; order Myliobatiformes; family Myliobatidae; genus Mobula; species Mobula birostris. The sequence continues at coordinate 25,288,803 of NC_092389.1, forward strand.
ATAACTTGATTGATCGGATAGGGAACACTATTTGCTACGTTGGTTATGGTGTGACTAAAACAGGCAACTGCAGCCTATTTTGTTATAACACTGGTTTTTAAGGGAGGTTTCTTATGGATGTAACTATTGTGTTAATTGCTGATTTGGATGTCAATTTCCACAGCCTTCCCTTCAGCAGCAGAAGGAAAGTAATTTTGTAACTTTAAGAATGATGGCAATATAGTGGATTCCCGTTAAGTGGGCCATTGGTTAATCAGGGCAGCCACTTATTTGGGACAACTCTTAAAGAACAAAAACTAATTGAGAAAATAACTGGGATTCCCTTGTTACCAAATTGGGACAGACACTGTTGTCAAACAGTTTCCAACTGGCATCAGACACGTACATTGATTCCCTCCTTCGATAACTATTAGAAACTTATCAACAAAGATGTCTTAATGCATTTAATCGAACTATCGCTGCTTAAAACTGACGGAAAAAACACTGGTCGTGGAGGGAAGCCTCCACGGAGGAAGCATGGCTGCAGATCAGGGATATAAGTGAATTTAAGGAAACAGTTTCAAACTCCCAAACTCTTGCTGACAAAAGTGCAGTCTCTGGTGAATAAAATTGATGATCTCAGAGCCAGCGTGCTGAATCAGAGGGTCATTAGGACCACGTGTGTCCCTTGTTTCACGGAATACTAGTTAACCCCTTCCATACCAGATGCAGCGATTCAGATCGACATGTTTACTAAACACCGTCAGGATAGATCTATAGAGTCTCTCAAAATCAGAGGTGGAGGAGTATGCCTCATGATCAACTCTTTTTGGTGCACAAATATATCAGTACTGTCCCAATTCTGCTCACCAGACCTGAAATATCTAGCAGTTAAGTACCATCCTTTTTACCTACCACGGGAGTTCTCTGGGGTTATTTTGATAGCAGCTTACATTCCAGGCCAATGTCAATCAGGCTTTAGATGATCTGAGCAACGTGCACAAAACAGAGCATCCCAACACCTTCATCATTAAACCCTTGGACACTACCTCACTTTTTAAATTATATATTTTCTGTTTTTTGCACAATTTTTAATCTATTCAATATACATATACTGTAATTGATTTACTTAGTTATTTAATTTTTTTTCTTCTATATTATGCAGTGCATTGAACTGCTGCTGCTAAGTTAACAAATTGCATGACACATGCTGGTGATAATAAACCTGATTCTGATTCTAATTCTAATACAGTTTCATAGTACTGTTGTCATATTAATGGTGTTCCAATTTGTTCTTATTCAATTTAAATACATAATTTGTTACTCAGTTAAACAGTAGTTTAGCTTTTAATACCAACTACTTTCAAGAAACTCTGGCTAATTGGGACAGCTGTTTAATTGGGCCAAAATGTACTGGTTCCAATGTGACCCAATTAATCAGAATCAACTGTATCTGCACTGTTGGCCTGCTTTGATCATCCATGAAGTAGTGAAAAAGACTGAGATACATTTCATTGGGACTGATAACATGCAGGATCCCCAAAATCTTACTTCTTTGAACTAAATTCCACTCTAATCCTTCATAGAAGAAATGAAACCAGGACAGTGAATGTTTTCAACCATCCACCAAGATGTGGTCAAGTTCTGTTAACATTTTACCATAATGCATTTGTTACAGAAACCACAACCTTTCTAAAAAAAAACACTAAAACCACTTGTTTTCCCATGTGGCTGCTAGTGTTGGGCAAGTGGAAGACTGGAAAGTTAAGAATCCTCATTTTATAAAATAGTGAAAGTTCTACCTTTAATAATGTTTAAATCAACAATCTAACAAAGGAATAGACTATGCTTTAGTGCCAGCTGCCATTCAAGCATCCTATTGTCTGTTTATCTTTATTCCTAGTAGAAATGTGTGGTCTGAGCAAAGCTCAGGAAACTATCAGAGTACTGTAATTATCCTCAATGATCTAGGACTATTAATGGAATGGAGTGGGAATTAGGAGAAGATGATAGGAAAATAGGAAAGAAAGCTGTACTTGTCCTCTTTTGATTTTTGCACAAGATAAAATTTCACATTGGTGGCTCCCAGTGCTGGCTTTCATTGCCTTCAATAGGTTAGGAAGAGCAATCAAGTAGCATGCAGCAATCTTAAAGGTGCCAATTACTGAAGAGATAGCAGCTGCAACCAGTGAAATCTCTCACACACAAAATCCATTAAGCATAATGGTAGACTGCCAATTATGATATTAATTACTTTTTGAAATGGTGTTAGAGGCAAAGTCCTGTATAGCCAGAACTAGGTTGCAGAGTTGTGACTTGCAGCTGTCTCAAAGAGGAACTTATTGGAGTATCTAAATTAAGTTAGACCATAGAGACAATTGGTCATTCAATAACAGAAGACTATAACTTTGATTTTGGTAAGAAAAGAGATAGTAACCACAATATTAATGAAGATTTAAGTAAATCAACCTGAATATCTGATTGATGAATTTTAGAACGCAACATTAATAAAGCTCAGCAATCAAAGGGTAGCTTCAGGTTGATCTTTGAAAACAATCAGGCTCAAAGTCCGACAAATGCATTGGGTCAGCTTAGCAATATATCAGAACCCACTGACTGCATCTCATTTTGTGTGCATTGTCAAGTTCTTAAACATTTTGCAAACATGTTAAGCTATCAATAAACGCTGAATGAGTCTGTACCAATTATATCCTGATAATTCCCATAAACAATTTGAAGCAAGAATAAAGAGATAATTGGACTTCCAAATCACAATTTTTTTTGTATGTGAACCTTCACAAATGGGAACAAGATCACATTTTAGTTAAATCGCCAAATGCTTAGATAGCTGATCTCAGTAAAGAAAGCAAGCTCTAACACTGATACTTTATATAAAGATGACACTGATAGGGTCACGAACACTATAGGTGACCCAAGTGTTCAGAGCTATGGATAATTATTTACATCCACAGACAATGATTGGATATCACTGGGGGAAAAAATGCATGACTGCAGTAAAAATACATAATTCGTTGCCATACAAGACCATTAAATCTACCACAAAGGCAGACCATTTCAAATGCCAGAGATCCCACTGATGCAAGATTTTCTAGTTATTCTAAAGTACAAAGCCAACAAGTTGCTCACCCACATCCTCATCTGCGTCCTGGTATACAGAGAGATCTTGTCTCTGGTAGGACTGTAGTTCCTGCTTCTGATTCATGAGCAGCTCCTGCTTGATAAGCAAGTCTTGTTTTTGGTTTCCCCAATCTTCCAACTCGGTTGGCTGCACCTCCCGGCTTTCTTCCAAATTAATAGTGCCTGGTTTTGCGTCCTGGTACAGTCCACTGCTGTCAATAAGAACAGGCTGATAGGCGTGTTGCTCCCACACAACAGGCACACGTCCGAAGACCTGCTCCAGCTGCTGAAATGTATAGTTACAGGTTCTCTTACCCCGACCTCGTTCCTTCACTCGACTATAGCACCTCTTTAGAGTCTGTATAGGAATGAAAATAAGTCAGACCTTAAAAGCAGTGTTAAAGTAACATGCAGAAACTAAATTGAAATCTCATCTCTCTCAGAACCCCAAAACTGAAGAATTTTTGAAAAAATATTTTGAGATAGAACACAGTAACAGGCCCTTCCAGCCAAATGAGTCCCCACCCCCACACCACTGACACCCAATTACACCCGTGTGACCAATTAACTACTAATAAACACTAGAGAAAATCTGCAGATGCTGGAAATCCAAAGCAACACACACAAAATGCTGGAGGAACTCAGCAGGTCAGGCAGCATCTATGGAAATTAATAAGCAGTCTATATTTCAGGCTGAGGCTCTTCAGCAGAACTGGAAAGGAAGGGGGAAGATGCCAGAATAAAAAGGTGGGGGGAGGAAAAGGCAGACAGCTAGAAGTGACAGGTGAAGCCAGGTGGGTAGGAAAGATAAAGGGCTGGAGAGGAAGTAATCTGATGGGAGAGAAGAGTGGACCATAGGAGTAAGGGAAGGGTGGTGGTGGAAGAGACCCAGGGGGAGATGATAGGCAGGTGAGAAGAGGTAAGAGGACAGAGTGGGGAATAGAAAAAGGAAGGAGGGGAAGGTAAAACTTATTTTTACTGGAAGGAAAAATTGATATTCATGCCATCAGGTTGAAGGCAACCCAGACGGAGTACAAGGTGTTGCTCCTCCACCCTGATGGTAGCCTCATCTTGGTACAAAAAGAGGCCATAGACCAACATGCTGGAACAGGAATTGGAATGAAAATATTTGGCCACACACACACACCTCCCTTTTGGAATGTGGGAGGAAGCCAACCCAGAGGACACGGTCAAACTCCTTACAACATACAAATAGCAGCAAAATTGAACATGGGCTGCTGGCGCTCTAATAGTGTTACACTAGCCACCATGCTACTGTGCTGCCCTTATTTTTCTTCTTCCCACTGAGCCCAAATCCAAAAAAAGTTATACTTGATCACCAATTCTTGATCAAGCATGCTTTCCTTCTTGTTCTTGGTTTATAACAATCGCAACCAACCCCTCTGATTCATTTTTTGAACAAAAATTGATTCAGTCAAATCACTTTTGCTTATTTAATGCACAGCAAGGAAACAAAAAAATAATAATTCTCCTGTGAACATCACACCTACCACAGTGTTATACCGTGGTAATGGCAGACAATCACTTGCATAAGTGACAGAAGAGCTCCAAGCACGGAACAGAACTTAGTTTGTTTCCTGAAGTGCAGTACTGGGAGCTTATTTATTGAGAGCAATAAATAAGTACTTACTGGTTATTTGCCTTTCTCAAAAATTGACTCAGTACTGACAACACAACTATGAATTCAAAGCTATGAGTAACTCATCTCAACATACATGCATTTTTAAGTGCAAAAGCCCTTCAGACACTGTGCCTAGAAAGATCACATTAAAAAAAAAGGGTACTCTTACTGGCATATTTCTGAGAAAGCTATTGTGGACTTGAAGCCAGTGGAGCTAAGTAGCCAGGTTCCAGACTTCCAACTAGCAAAAACAGATGTTTACTTCAAAATGCGTGACAGTTGGAGAGCTACTAAATAGAATTTGCCGTTATTATATAGAGCAGGATACCACAAATGGATCTGTTCAATGCAACAGCTAGTTCCTGTACAAGAATGCCTCAGAAAATGCTTGCCAAGACCCACCATGACTTCAAAGACAAAAGGCCAGGAAACATTTCAAGTGCAGAGCTCTGCACTTCCATATACAAAAACATACCTGTCTTTACTCTAGTAACGCTTAGATGATTTGTCACTGTAGTGTAAACATTGCAATTAAAGTGTTTGTATGTAGGTTATTATGAAAAGCTTCCTCATCTCTGTTCAAAAGAAAACGAGTAGAGAGAAATTTCAAAGAGATATGCCAACATCCTCTGGTTATACAAGTGCAAGTATTTTTAAATTGATACAATGTATTGACAAACAATACATTAAATATAAAATTGTAGGTAATGTAACAATTAGTGACTTCAAAGTCTGTTATGCACATTTTAGATTAGATTCAACTTTATTGTCATTGTGCCGAGTACAGATACAAAGCCAATGAAATGCAACTAGCATCTAACCAGAAGTGCAAAAGAATAGTATTATTTACAAGATATCTACGAATAAGTGCTACAGCATACAAATATAAACGTACTGAGACAGTATAATATGGGTGCAATACTGCTTAGCGCTGTGATGTGAGGTTCAGTAGGGTCACAGCCTCAGGGAAGAAGCTCTTCCTGTGCCTGCTGGTGTGGGAGCGGAGGCTCCTGTAGCGCCTACCAGATGGGAGAAGAGTAAAAAGTCCATGGTTAGGGTGAGATGCATCCTTGATAATGCTTTTTGCCCTGTCCAGGCAGCGTTTATGGTAGATGTTCTCAATGGTGGGCAATTGGGTGCCGATAATCCGCTGGGCAGTTTTCACCACACGCTGGAGTGCTTTGCAGTCTGATACGGGACAATTACCATACCACACTGAGATGCAGTTGGTGAGTATGCTCTCAATGGTACAGCGGTAAAAGTCCGTCAGTATCCTGGGACAGAGGTGAGCTTTCTTCGTGCTCTGCAGGAAATAAAGGCACTGTTGCGCCTTTTTGATCAGGATGGAGGAGTACAGGGACCAGGTGAGATCATCGGATCATCCACTACAGCTCTGTTGATGTAGATGGGGACATGAGTGTGGCTCCTAGTATGCCTGAAGTCCACAACGATCTCCTCAGTCTTCTGGGTGTTAAGGGCCAGGATGTTGTCGGCACACACACGGCCAGGTGCTGGACCTCGTCCCTGTAGGTCGTCTCGTCATCCCCTCTGATCAGGCCAACCACCGTGGTGTCATCTGCGAACTTGATCATGGAGTTAGAACCATGTACAGGAACACAGTCATAGGTGAAAAGGGAGTACAGAGGAGGGCTCAGCACACAGCCTTCAGGCACACCGGTGTTCAGGGTGAGAATGGAGGAGGAGAGATTGTCTAACTTAACAGATTGGGGTCTGTTTGTCAGAAAGTCCAAGGTCCAATTGCAGAGGGTTGAGGTGATACCAAGCTGGCGAAGTTTGGCGATCAGCTTGGAAGGGAACACAGTATTGAATGCCAAACTAAAGTCAATGAACAGCATTCTGACCTAAGAGTTGGGGCTGTCCAAGGTGGGTCAGAGCAGAGTGAAGTGCCGTGGAGATGGCATCCCCTGTAGACCTGTTGGTGCAATAGGAAAATTGATGGGGGTCCAGGGTAGTGGGCAGACAAGATTTCAGATGTGATAGAACCTGTCTCTCAAAGCACTTTGCAATGAAGGGCGGGGGGGGGTGGAGTGCAACTGGGTGGAAGTCATTCAGGTCCGTGGCAGTGGAATGCTTCTGCACTGGCATGATGGTGGCGATCTTGAAGCTTGTGGGGACAACTGCCTGGACCAGGGACAGATTGAAAATGTCCGTGAAGACCCTGGCCAACTGCCCTGCACAGACTCTGAGCACACAGCCAGGTGTTCCATCCAGACCAGCTGCTTTCCATATATTCACCCTGCTCAGGGTGGCACAAACATCGGAGGTGGAAAGTGAGAGAGGCAGTTCACCAGGTGGGAGATCCACTTTGAGGGTGACCTCCTTGTTCTCTCGGTCATAGCAAGCATAGAAGTAATTGAGCTCATCAGGGAGGGAAACAGAACTGGAAGGGGGCACAGTACTAGGTAGTCTGTAATAATCTGTATACCATGCCACATGTGCCGGGGGTCCGAGGAGTTGAAATACTCCTTGATCCTCTGTTTGTATGTGTGTTTAGCCCCAGAGATTTCCCTCCTCAGGTTGGCCCTGGCTGAGCTGTAAGGCTCCTGGTCTCCGGACCTGAAGACTGAATCTCTGGCTTTGAGCAGGAGGTGAACCTCTCTGTTCATCCATGGTTTCTGACTGGGGAAAACTTTTATTTGTTTTAGTGATGTCACTCTATCTACACACTTGTTGATATGCTCAAGGTCAGAGTTGGTATATAAATCAATGTTAATCTGAGAATCTGTAGTGGCATAGGCAGCAAACGCGCTCCAGTCTGTGTGCTGGAATTGGTGCTGAAGAGCAGAGTCAACACCCTCCAGCCAGATCTTAATAGTCTTCATTGTGGGTTTCACACATTTAGTGACTGGGCTATACTCAGGAAGCAGAAACAATGAAAGATGGTCAGACTGTCCCAGGTGGGGGAGGGTAGTGGCTTTGTAAGTGTTAGCCACATCTGTGTAGACGTGATCTAAGGTTTTATTTCCCTTTATGGTGCACAATACATTTTGGTAAAATCTTGAAAGCATGGTTGATTTTTTCAGTTTACATGTGGTTACACAGAACACTATACTTGTCCACTAACAAATCAGACTTAAGTAATACATAAAATGTATAAAAAGTATGACATACATTACATCATATATAGCAAGGCCTAGGGAACTGATTCCTTCCAGTGTGCCCAAAAAAAAGGCAGTCTAAAAAAAGTAGCAAGAAAAAGTGACGGTAAATATTACTCAATGACACACTATTGATTCTTGCTCTTCACCCGCATTCTACCCGAGATCACCTTGGGACCACCAAGGTAGGATTCAACCTTGCACAAGTTTATTACTTCACAGTTATCCACTCAAATTAATATTATCATACCCAATTGTTATTATCACTGTCTGTGCCAGTGGTGCAGTGGTATCTGCACCCAGACATTGGAACAAGAGGTTCTGGGTTCGAATCTGGCTGGTTCCTTGCACGAGTTCCACCTGCGCTGGGTTGAGTGTCAAGAAACAGCAAGGTTGCTGCCCAAGGCATCAAATAAAGCACGGGGAGGAACGTACTTATTATCACTACCTTGTTTTGGTTACAGTTGATATGGCAGAAGTGCCCCCTTTATTATACTTAAATCTCAAAATTCATGACTCTGTCCACAGTCTTATCCCCCCTCCCCCCAAAAAAATTTTACAGTGTCCTTTCAAACGCATACCAATTTCCAGCTGGCCAAAAATTGAGCAACTTCAAATGCATTCTAGCTTTTATCTTCAAATTACCTAAGTCAGGACTTCAAAAGTAGATGTTCAATACTGATTTATGAGGTATTATGCTATAGATATTGAAATATTGGATGAGGATTGCAGTATGTGGATATAATAGAGATACAAGTTCAAATCCCAATGACAACTAGAAAATTAAAAATAATTAAATAAAATAGAATAAAAAGCTAGTAAAACTATGAAACGAACAGATTGTTTAAAAAATCCACCTGGCACACCAACGTCCTTCAGACGAGGTCGGTCATCCCTTGCCATTTGACCAAGATGTGACCACAATAGAGGGACTGATTATTTATTGCATTACAATAATTTTTAACTGAAAAGTAAAGAGCAAATGTTGTCGAGGGAGCTCTTGGGCTGGTGTAGTTCATGCAATACAGAAAGTAAACATGCAGCTACACAAGGAATTGGAATGGACCATGGTAGTTGGCACTTACTGTTGGGAGCACAGAAGCCAGAAAGTCTTGCTGAGATTGTATGGTGCTTTAGCAAGCACTCATTGGTGTATCATTTTAATCTATAAACCAAAAGAATACACTTGCACTGAATCTGTGGAACTCAGTTGGGGTAGGGGACTATCCTATAAAATAGACAAACTGTCTTCAATGGAATTTAGAAGAATGAGAAGCCTGCATTGATTACAAGAAAGAATGGCAGGACAAGATACTGAGATACCATTTCTACTCGCTGGGAAATCAGTACTGCATGCATTATGTCAAGGCATGGAACAATCATTAGATCCGAAATGAGAATTTTTTTTGGTTATACAGAGGGCTGCAATTCCTGGGAACTCTCTACCTAACTCTCTACTATTAATAGATATTAAAGGATAAGAGAAAAAGACATGTTAAATACAAAGGGAATCACCAGTTTATGGGAACAAGCAACAAAATGGATCAGACAGACATGATACTGAATGCCAAAGCTGGACTAGGTTACATGGCCACCCCTTGGTTCCATTTGTAGGGCAATGCTTTTAACTAGAATTTAGCAATAACTGCCAGACTTTGCCTCCTCATGCCATGAATGAATCAAATTTAATACTAATGGTATGGCTACACACTGTTGAGATGCAGGCTATCTTTAGATCACATTTTGCTCGTAAATCAGTTATTTTTAATAGGGCTGGGGCTGATTATGGCAGTTATTGAGACACAAGGTAGCAGCTGCTAGCTTAATTGTTAACATGGCTCCGTTGGTACTTGCCTTGGAATGTGCAGGTTCAAGAAGCGCCCAGAGAGCATTGTTGAGTTGTCTCTTTATATTCAGAAATGCAAGCAAGGCCTACAACTTTTTAAATCAAAGCATTTTTTTAAAAATATTATTGTGGCGACCCACTTTCTGGCACCCACGAACCAGCTGCGCGCAGGCAGAGGGCCGGCCCCAAAAAGGGCGCCAGGACATCTTCACCAGCAGGGGGAAAATCCAGCGCGCAGAAAGGGTCTGGGAATATGCATTCCCCACAGTAGTCCCGCCCCAGGGAGGGCAGGAATGGGAAGGCTTTAAAGCAGGCCGCGAAGTCTGAATAAATCTCTTTCATCGCAACTCTAACTCACCGACTCCGTGTGGTTATTCTAGCGCTGTTTGTAGCACACCGCTACAATTGGTGACCCCGACGGCCCAAACGATATTTGGACCAGAGATGACCGACACTGCGTCTGTTCACACAGTTTCGTTAAAACTGCCAAGCTTCTGGACGCTATGACCCCAATTATGGTTCGAACAAGCAGAAGCACAATTCCACATTCGGCAGATAACCTCGGAGTCCACTCGCTACTACTACGTGCTGAGCTCACTCGACCAGGAGACAGCTGCACAAGTTGAGGAGTTTATACAGTCGCCCCCGGAGGACGGCAAATACACAGCATTCAAAGCCCTGCTCATAAGGACTTTCGGACTCTCACAGCACGAACGAGCACGCCGCTTAATGCACCTGGATGGTTTGGGAGACAGGCCGCCATCAGCATTAATGAACGAGATGCTGGCCCTGGCTGAAGGACACAAAACCTGCCTCATGTTTGAGCAGGTGTTCCTAGAGCAACTGCCCGAGGACATATGCCTGCTGCTGTCCGATGCAGATTTCAGCAACCCCCAGGAGGTGGCGGCCCGAGCAGATGTGCTGTGGAATGCCAGGAAAGAGAGAGGGGCATCCGTCGCACAGATCACCAAGCCGCGTGCCCAACTACAGACCAGACCAGGCCCGGCAGCAGACCCTACAAAACCCGGCGACGGGAGTGAGGAGCCCAACGAACAATGGTGTTTCTACCACCAGCGGTGGGGCACAGAGGCCCGCCGCTGCAGACCACCCTGCAAATTCCCGGGAAACGCCAGGGCCAGCCGCCGCTGATGGCTACGGCGGCTGGCCATCAGGACAGCCTCCTGTACGTCTGGGACAAGCAGTCGGGACGCCGCTTTTTGGTCGACACCGGAGCGGAGATCAGCGTCTTACCTCCAACGAGTTACGACACCCGCAACAGAGAACCGGGACCCACCCTGAGGGCCGCAAATGGCAGCACAATACGAACCTACGGCACCAGCACGGTGCGGCTACAGTTCAGCTCCAGCCGGTTCACGTGGGACTTCACATTGGCCGCCGTGGCCCAACCACTCCTGGGGGCGGATTTTCTGCGAGCCCACAGCCTGCTGGTCGACCTGCAAGGGAAGCGATTAGTCCACGCCAAGACTTTTCAAACGTTCTCCCTGGGTGAAGCACAGTTGCCAGCCCCACACCTGGACTCCATCACGCTGTCCGACGACGAATTCACCAGGGTCCTGGCGGATTTCCCATCAGTACTGACACCGCAGTTCACGGCAGCCATGCCCAGGCACAGAGTACAGCACCACATCCCGACTCAGGGACCACCCCTCCACGCCCGTGCTCGAAGGCTTCCCCCGGACAAGCTCCGACTGGCGAAGGAGGAGTCAAGAAGATGGAGGAATTGGGGATCATACGACGGTCCGACAGCCCATGGGCCTCCCCCTTTCACATGGTGCCCAAGGCAACGGGGGGCTGGAGACCATGCGGTGACTACCGCAGACTGAACGAGGCTACAACGCCAGACCGCTACCCTGTGCCGCACATTCAAGACTTCGCAGCAAACCTACACGGCGCAAGGATCTTTTCCAAGGTAGACCTCGTCTGGGGATACCATCAAATCCCTGTACATCCGGACGACATCCCCAAAACAGCTATCGCCCCGTTCAGACTTTTCGAATTCCTCTGAATGTCGTTCGGTCTAAAAAACACCGCACAGACGTTCCAGCGGCTAATGGACGCGGTGGGATGCGACCTGGACTTTGCATTCATCTATTTGGACAACATCCTCATAGCCAGCAGTAGTCGTCAGGAGCATCTGTCCCACCTCCGCCAGCTCTACTCCCGCCTGAGCGAATTCGGCCTTACAATCAACCCAGCCAAATGCCAGTTCGGACTCAACACTATCAACTTCCTGGGCCACAGGATTACTAAAGACGGGGCAACCCCGCTGCCCGCCAAGGTAGACGCGGTCCGCAACTTCCCCCGACCCAACACAATCAAAAGCCTGCAGGAATTCGTGGGTATGGTGAATTTCTACCACCGTTTCCTCCCCTCAGCAGCCCGAACCATGCGCCCCGTGTTCACTCTAATGTCGGGTAAGGGCAAGGACATTACCTGGGACAAAGAGGCCACAACCGCTTTCGTTAAAACCAAAGAGGCCTTGGCAAACGCCGCGATGCTAGTGCACCCCAGAACGGACATTCCTACTGCCCTCACGGTGGACGCATCCAACACAGCAGTCACCTACAACCACCTGAACTCAAATACAGTGCTTTCGACCGGAAGCTATTGGCACTATACCTGGCAATCCGGCATTTCAGGTACTTCTTAGAAGGTAGGCCCTTCACCGCGTTCACAGACCACAAACCGCTTACCTTTGCGTTCATGAAGGTGTCCGACCCCTGGTTGTCCCGCCAGCAGCGACATCTGTCCTACATCTCCGAGTACACGACGGACATCCGGCATGTCTCTGGAAAGGACAACGTCGTGGCAGACGCACTATCCAGACCTACCATACAGGCCCTGTCCCAGGGGGTGGACTATGCAGCGCTGGCAGAGGCACAGCAGGCAGACGCTGAGATCCCCAGTTACAGGACTGCAGTCTCCGGTTTGCAGCTCCAAGACCTCCCCGTAGGCCCAGGTGAGAGGACCCTACTATGTGACGTAGCTACCGGCCAACCCCGCCCTGTCGTCCCAGCAGCCTGGTGCCGGCGGGTTTTCGAGTCCATTCACAACTTAGTGCACCCCTCCATCAGGACAACCGTCCGGCTGGTCGCCAACAGGTTCGTGTGGCATGGACTGCGTAAACAGGTCAGTGAATGGGCCAAAACATGCATGCAGTGCCAAACGGCCAAGGTGCAGCGGCATACCAAGGCTTTGCCGCAGCAGTTCGAACCCACCCGCCGGAGGTTCGACCACATCCATGTGGATATCATGGGGCCCCTGCCAGTGTCACGAGGAGCGCGGTACCTCCTAACTATGAAAGACCGGTTCACCAGATGGCCAGAGGCAGTCCCGCTCACCGACACCACCTCCGAATCCTGAGCCCGAGCACTGATCGCAACCTGGGTAGCCCGCTTCGGGGTACCGGCCCACATTACCTCCGACAGGGGCGTCCAGTTCACCTCCAGTCTGTGGTCAGGTATGGCCAACCTTTTAGGATCTCAGCTACACCACACAACTGCCTACCACCCACAGTCGAACAGACTAGTGGAGCGTTTCCACCGTCACCTGAAGTCGGCTCTCATGGCCCGCCTGGAAGGGCCTAACTGGGTGGACGAACTTCCCTGGGTCCCGCTCAGAATCCGCACAGCGCCCAAGAAGGATCTGCACATCTCGTCGGCCAAGCTGGTGTACGGCGCACCCCTGGTCGTCCCAGGAGAGTTCATACCAGCCTCAAGGGGGCAAGAGGAAGAACCCAGAGCAGTCCTGGACAGACTACGGGAGAGGCTCGGTAACCTGGCCCCCATCCCCACTTCACAGCACGGACAGAGCCCGACCTGCGTACCCAAAGACCTGCAGAACTGTATGTTTCTTTTTGTACGACGGGGCGGACACCGGGCACCGCTACAGTGGCCCTACGAGGGGCCGTTTAAGGTGATCAGGAACAACGGGTCCACGTTCGTGCTGGACATTGGGGGGAGAGAGGAGGTTTTCACGGTGGACCGACTCAAACCGGCCCATGTGGACTTGGCGCAGCTGGTCCAGGCTCAGGCACCGCGGCACAGGGGCAGACCTCCCAAACAGAGGCCAATCCAGACCGTGGACATTGGGGGAGGTATCGCCGGTTCTGCAGGGGGGGGGGGTTATGTGGCGACCCACTTTCTGGCACCCACGAACCGGCTCACAACAGCACGCGCAGGCAGAGGGCCAGCCCCAAAAAGGGCGCCATGCCATCTTCACCAGCAGGGGGAAAATCCCGCGCGCGGAAAGGTTCTGGGAATATGCATTCCCCACAGCAGTCCCGCCCCAGGGAGGGCGGGAACGGGAAGGCTTTAAAGCAGGCCGCGAAGTCTGAATAAATCTCTTTCATCGCAACTCTAACTCACCGACTCCGTGTGGTTATTCTAGCGCTGTGTGTAGCACACTGCTACAGTATCACTCAGAGATATCAGCAGGAACTTCAGGATTTAACACTGCTAGGTAGAAAATGTTCTGGTATATTCAGCACTATCATCCTCTCAAAACTAATTAATAAGCTCCAAGACCTTGGCCTCAATACCTCCCTGAGCAATTGGATCCTTGACTTCCTCACTTGTAGACCAGTCAGTTCAGATTGCAAAACACCTCCTCAATCACCTCAACACAGGCACACTACTAGGTTGTTTGCTTAGTCCTCTGCTCTACTTGTTTTACACATGACTGTAAGGTTCAGTGTAGCTTCATTGCCATATATTATGTTTGCTGACGACAGCACTATCATTGGGAGAACCGAAGGAGATACGAATCAGCATATCGAGGGAAGATTGAAAATCTAGTTGAGTGGTGCCACAACAACCTTTCAATGTCAGCAAGACCAAGGAGCCAATTATTGACTACAGCATGAAGAAACCTGAAGTCCATGAGTCAGTGCTAATCAGAATATCAGAGGTGGAGAGGTCAGCAACTCCCCAGCATTATTTCAGAGGATCTGTTCTGGGTCCAGCATGCAAGTGACATTATACAGGCAGCATAGCAGTGCCTCTAGTTTTAGAGGCTTGCGCAGATTTAGCATGTCATGTAAAACTTTGACAGAACGTCTACAGATGCTCGGTGGAGAGTATACTGACTGGTTGCATCACAGCCTTGTGCTCTTGAATGGAAAAGCCTACAAAAAGTAGTGGATACAGCTGAGTCTATCACAGTTAAAGCTCTCCTCATCATTGAGCACATTTACAAGGAATGCTGTCTCAGGAAAGCAGCATCCATCATCAAAAACCCCTATCTCAGCCATGCTCTCTTCTCACTACTACCATCAGGAGGGAGTTACAGGAGCTTCAAGTCCCACACCATTAGGTTTAGGAACAACTATTACCCCTCAACTATCAGGGTCTTGAACCTGAGGGGATAACTTCACTCACCCCAACACTGAACTAATTTCAATACCTATGAAGTCACTTATAAGAACTTTGCAACTCGTTTTTTTTTCCTTTTTTGAATGAGCAGTTTGTCTTTTGCACATTGGTTGTTTGCCCGTCTTCGTTGTGTGCAGTTTTTCCTTTAATTCTACTGTGTTTTTTGTATGTATTGTGAATACCTGAAAGAAAATAAATCTCCCAGTAGCATATGGTGACATACATGTACTTTGAACATTTCCCCTACATTCTCTCTCCACACAACAAACCACCCCATTTCTTCAGGTCTTAATGCACAGTTCTTGAAAATGATCCTACACCAAGACACCAACTCTGGTTAATTTAAACAAGCTTTCAGAAGAACTGCAACAACAGACAGAAGAACAGGCCTCCATTACCCTCACACATGGTGATCACCAGTAACAGTATGCCAATACACCACCTTCTTCACATCCCTCTTTGCTGCACCTCATTCCATGTCTTCTAAACCACAGCATCCGTTTGGCCCAAACATGACCCTCCCCATCACTATGCACATAGCACCTTCCAAACAGGCAGCCTCGAGTGGGGTTTTATGTACATGGGAACACCATCAACTGCACATTTCTCTCCAAGTTGTATATTATCCCAACTTGGAAAAATGTCACCATTTCATCATCACCACAGTCTATTCCCTCCCACCACTTGTGGGAGTACCACCAAAAATACAATGCCATTTCAAGAGGCAACATCTGAATCATGAAACACTAGGCAATGGCTCCAAGGCAGTCCAACTCAACAAATGCTTGACATTTCGTGGCAATACCACCTCCAAGTTCCACAAAATCAATATCCTGGGGAATCACCAGATTACCAAAGGCGCTTTAAAGTCGGACTTTTCAGCAAAACCCCTACCTAAAAAATAAATCGTCTACAGCATCCAGCTCGGTGCCACATGACAGCAGAAGTCACAGATTCCACAGTAGTGCACTGCTGGCTTGAAACAGCCAACTTCTGCCACTAAACACAACTTGCTGCCACCCAGCCTCAGCTGTTCACGTCACAGTTGTGTACCTGTTGCCATGATCTTTAAGTCTGCTACGACACTAAGTGAGGTGCAATCAGTAAATTGCTATATCAAATGATGGCATGGCCAGTGAATTGCCCATATTATCCATGGATTAACTATCAGTTCTTCCCTAGGATGACTAATTCCATGCTCCCACCTCTGCAGCTTTAGCAGTTGTCAGTCAAGCAGGTAGCTTAGATTGCTTCCACTCACGATAAGATACTACAATCTTAAGTTAGGCCAGTTATCCTTTATGGTAACCAGCTACCTCCCTCATATTCAAAGAGCACTCATTCATCAATTTGGCTGCAGCTATGAGGACAGCATGATATAAAATTAGTTGTAACAAGCACAAAATGCTGAAGGAACTCAGCAGGTCAAGCAGCATCTGTAGAGAAGAATAAACTGTTGACATTTCAGTCCCAGACCAGAGGGAATAACTCTGGAAGAGTTGTGGCCCACAACAGTGAATTCCTGGCCACTGATGCTGCCTGACATGTTGAGTTCCTCTGACATTTTGTGCATGTTGCTCTGGATTTCCAGGATCTGCAAAATCTTTTGTTTATAAAATTAGTTGGTCAAGAAACGGCTTATGGAATATTTGCACTGAGAGAATACAGACATCTTGAAATACTGAACCACTCTGATGTTGATTGGAGGCCCAGAAATTTTGGCATCTAGCATTACTTGACATTGGAAATTACTTTTTTTTGGAGGGGATAATGTAACTATCATTAATAGGCAGACTGTAATATAGCAGTAGTATCTCTGTGGAGCTATGAATGTCTCCACGCCATTGTTCATGGGTCTTGGGTCCCAGGTTCCAAAGAGATCAACATGTACTGTTCATGTTAATTGCAGAGTACTCAGAAACCTGGCCCCACTTTGGTACTTGTGGTGAGGGAATATTCATGCTGATGACTGAGTAAGCACCCAGGAAATGGAAGACATTTCAAAATGAGAATACTGCATTTCTTTGTTCATCTTGATACTATAGTAAAAAGCAATAGATGTTCATTCCATTCTCAGACACAGCTGAAGCTTTCATGTATTTCTACAATTCATGCCATACAAGATTATATGGCTAGGCACAAACATAATCTGTAAGTTTGTTGATGATACAACAGTTGTCAGAATCTCAGATAATGACAAAGAGGCGTACATGAGTAACATAGATGGCTGGTTAAGCGGCGTCACAACAATAACCTTGCATTCAATGTCAGTAAGACCAAAGAATTGACTGCAGACTTCAAGGAAGGGGAAATAAACCAGTCCTCATCGAGGAGTCAGCAATGGAAGGGGTGAGCAGCTTCAAGCTCCTGGGTGGCAATTATGAAGGTGGCACACCAAGGACTACATTTCATTAGGAGTTTGAAGAAATTTAGTATGTCACCAAAGACTAACAAATTTCTACACATGTACCATGGAGAGCACTCTAACTAGTTGCATCACCATCTGGTTTGGAAGGGCCACTGCAAAGGATCAGAAAAAGCTGCAGACGGTTGAAAACTCAGCCAGTCTACTACTGGCACTAGTCTCCCCACTACAGAGGACATCTTCAAAAGGCAATACCTCAAAAAGGCAGCAACCATCATTAAGGGCCCTCATCACCTAGGACAAGCCCTCTTCTCATTAGTACCATCTGAGAGGTGGTACAGGAGCCTGAAGACACACACACAGCGTTTTAGGAACAGCTTCTTCCTCTCCGCTATCAGATTTCTGAATGGACAATGAACCCATGAACATTACCTCACTATTTTTTGCTCTCTTTTTGCACTACCTCATTTGTTATATCTTTTCTATAATTTATAATGTATTGCTTTGTACTACTACCGCAAAACAAATTTCACAAAATATGACTGATAACAAATGTGATTCTGATTCAATTCAGCTAAAAATAGATACATACACATTCCAAGATTTTTAATCTCTCCCTCTCCCAGTGTAGAGTGCCCTCCTTCTTCAAAACATCCACCATTGTCCCTGAACCTAAAAAGACCAAGGCAAATATGCCTGAATGACTGGCATCCTGTCGCACTCATCTCAATAATAAGCAAATGCTTTGAGAGGCTGATCAAGGACTACATCTGCAGCATACCACCACCCACACTGGATCCCCTACAATTTGCCTACCGACACAACCAATCGACAGATGACACAAAAGCCACAGCTCTGTACAAGGTCCTTACACATCTGGAGGAGGATGCTTGTGTGAGAATGTTGTTCTTGGACTACAGTTCAGCATTCAACACCATAATTCCCTCCAGGCTCGACAAGAAGCTCAGAGACCTCGGCCTCTACCCTACCTTGTGCAGCTGGATCTTGGACTATCCGTCAGATCGCCAGCAGGTGGTAAGAGCGGGCTCCCTCACCACTGCCCCTCAACACAGGTGTGCCTCAGGGCTGTGTCCCAAGCCCCCTCCTTTACCCTCTGTATACCCATGATTGTGTCGCCACCCATAGCTCTAATCTGCCAATTAAGTTTGTTGATATTACATTGATTGGCCAATCTCAAATAATAACTAGATAGCCTACAGAGACAAAGTCATCACCCTGACAAAGCGGTATCAAGAAAACAACCTCTCCCTCCATGTTGCTAAAACAAAAGGAGCTGGTTGTGGATTACAGGAGGAATGGAGACAGGATAACCCCTATTGACATCAATGGATCTGGGGTTGAGAGGATGAACAGCTTTTAGTTCCTTGGCATACACATCACCGAGGATTTCACGTGGTCTGTACATATTGGCTGTTTGGTGAAAAAAGCACAACAGCACCTCCTTCACTCAGACAGTTGAAGTAGCTTGGTACGGGTCTCCAAATCCTAAGAACTTTCTATAGGGGCACAATTGAGAGCATCCTGACTGGCTGCATCACTGCCTGGTATGGGAACTGTACTTCCCTCAATCGCAGGATTCTGCAGAAAATGGTGCAGACAGCCCAGCACATTCATAGATGTCAACTTCCCACTATTCAGGATATTTACAAAGACCGGTGTGTAAAAAGGGCCCAAAGAATCATTGGGGACCCGAGTCACCCCAACCACAAACTGTTCTGGCTGCTACCATCCGGGAAACAGTACTGTAGCATAAAAGCCAGGACCAACAGGCTCCGGGACAGTTTCTTCCACCAGGCCATCAGACAGTTTAATTCACGCTGATACAATTGTATTTCTATGTTATACTGACTGCCCTGTTGTAAATATTATTTACTACAAATTACTATTAGTTGCACATTTAGACGGAGATTGTTGTATGTGTATGAAAATGTATGTGAAGGAAGTAAGTAATAAAGTCAATTCATTCAATGCCAGACTGCAGTGCAAAAACAGGAGAATTCAGTACAGCGACTGTCACTGCTGTGGGTGTTTTATGACAAAGAACTTTCCCCCAGCTCTAGACTAAGCAGATATCCAAATTGCTTCATATGGTAAGCCGAGCCTTTCACTGTGGCATAAACTGTCTCCAATAAGCTTTCACACCCACAATATACAGTACATCAGCACAGGTGCACCACAAGGCTACGTGCTTAGCCCCCTGTTCTATTCGCTTTACACTTTTGACTGCGAGGCTAAGCATAGCTCCAAAGCCATATTTGTTTGCCGATGGCACCATTGCCATCGGCTGAATCAGAGCTGGTGATGATTCAGCATACAGAAGGGAGATTGAAAATCTGGCTGACTGGTGCCACAACAACAGTCTTGTTTTCAATGTCAGCAAGACCAAGGAGCTGATTATTGTCTTCGGAAGGACACTGGAGGTCCATGAGTCTGTCCTCATCAGGGGATCAGAGGTGGAGAGGGTCAGCAACTTTCAATTCCTTGGTGTTAACATTTCAGAGGATCTGTGCTGGGTCCAGCAAGCCTAGTGCCATTATGAAGAAAGCATGGCAGTGCCCCTACTTTCTTTTAAGTCTACAAAGGTTGGCACGTCATCTAAAACTTTGACAAACTTCTAAAAATGTGTGATGGACGGTATATTGATTGGTTGCATTATAGCCTGGTATGGAAACACCAATGTCCTTGAATGGAAAATCCTACAAAAACTAGCGGATACAGCCCAAACCATCACTGAGCAAAAATGCAGGAAAGCAGCATTCATCAGGGACCCCACCATCCAGGTCATGCTCTCTTCTTACTGTTGCATCAGGAGCCTCAGGACTCACATCACCAGGATAAGGAACAGTTTTAACACTCAACCATCAGGCTTTTAAATTACAGGGGATAACTTCACTCAACTTCACTCACCCCATCACTGAACTGTTTCCACAGCTACAGACTCACTTTCAAGGACTCTTCACCTCATGTTCTCGATAATTATATTTTCATCTTTCTCTTTGTATTTGCAGTTTGATGTCTTTTGCACATTAGTTGTTTGTCCATCTTGTTGGGAGCGATCTTTCATTGATTCTACTGTGTTTCTTGTATTCACTGTGAATACCCGCAAGAAAATGAATCTCAGGGTTGTATATTGTGACGTATATGTACTTTGATAATAAATTCACTTCAAACTTTGGCTTCTTCCAGCAAGTCTTTGTTCAATGGTGACCGCCATCCCACCCCAATATTGCTGATAGAGGAATGGGCAAAATATTGAAACTTCCATCATGAATATGCTCAGTACTAGTTATTACAATCACAACTACTCTATATCTCTGCAATTTAATTAGTTATAAGACCCTGCTGCACTTAGCACTGGACTAATTCAATGTGACCAAACATGCAGGAACAGGGTTCTAAGGTGAACCTAAAGGGTATTAAGGCAAATCAATGGAAACCACTTTGTCAGTATTTATTGCCTTCTTTCTCCTCCTCCTATCATTGTTGCACATGCGAAGGTGTGAGGAGTCCACAGACCCCTCGGTTAGTGGTAAGGGTCCATGGTATAAGAAAGGTCGGGAACCTGATCTAAATAAAACTGTCCATTAAGCTTTCAGTGTCTCCATACCCGCGATTGCAATTGTTTCTGTAGCACATCCAGCAGCGAAGAATGCAATGGGATAACTAATAAAGGCAGAGGCCTGATCTCCAACAGATATTCTCCTGTCTAAAATGAAACATTGGGTACAGCAAACTTCCTCAGCTGAAATGGCAAAGGAACTAAAAGCACAGAATTAACCATGATGACTTATGTTGTCACACATAAACCCATACATTCAGGGACTGATAACCCTTGTGGTTCAACCCTGCTGAAGCAACAAGCTCTCTTCCAAATCAACCGCCAACCTACAAATAACTGCTTCCTTTACAAAGCACAGCTGTAGGGTTTCTCCTGCTGGTCATACTCAGCTGTATGTATGATCCATAGTGGTCACAAGTTATTTTGTCATTGCTTTATTCATGGACAGTTAAATGCACAACTTTAAGGCTTCATTGTGCTTTACCCAATCCAGACTGTAGAGCAATTAATAACTAACACTGAAAGGGCATGCTGCACAGTTGAATTTCTCAACAACATACAGGTCATTCTCCTAGATGTCAGATCGTGCTGCGTATCCTAATGTATATCTACGTTACAACAATGATCTCAAATAAAGGGCATTGGTGAAATACTTTTGGGTGCATCAAGAAGCTACAGGAGTTCAAGTTTACCTTCCTTTCAGCCACTTGTTTGAGAACAGAATGGAACATGCATTCTGGATAAAGTTGTCATTTGCACTTTTATAGTTAGAACTTTAAACCTTTAGTGAGACAAGATATTAATTATTAGACTATTGAGATATGATATACCAGCTGTTCATTGTTGGCTCTTAGCTAATAATCCTTTCATTTCAAATAAAAGGACTAAAATGCTTTTTGTTACCAGATCCTAATAATCATATATTAAATTATCAAATGTTACACTAATACAAAATGCTTTCAGGTAGTTACACTCTCTACTCAAGGAATCCATCATATTTGATTTCTTCTTTTGCGAAATGGACCTCAATGGAAATTTAAAATCCTGAGCTGAAAAGAAAATTGAACTGAACTAATTTAACCTTTGCCTATAGATATTAAACTTGCTAATTAAACATTAACATCACAAAACTATGTTTTATGATACAAATAAAACAAAATTCCCAAAGTATGAACTTAATTTTCTTTTTAGATGCTGACTGACCAGCTGAACAAGTGTTTTTTTATTGCTCCTGAACTCTACAAGTTCAAAATGCTATTTTTAAAAGCCCTTAAGATGTTTGAACATACAAAAGTAAAAGCCTTGAACTTTCATCTACACTGTTACTTGTATTTGAAAGGCCAGTCTATTCACAAGATTGTACAGTGGCTAACTAATCCATTATGAATAATCATTTAATAACTGATACATATTGGTACAAATGCTTGTGCTTCACCTATATTTAATGAAGGTTACAGGTTCTCTAAAATATCATTTATGTTAAAATGAAAAGTACAATTTGGAAGAAAAATGAATTTATATTTCATCTTTGATCTCAGTACACCAATTGTTTTAGAATCTATTAAATACCACAGAAAGATTGCCTCAATTGAAAGGCAAAAAAAAACTGACAAGTGGAAAAAGCGTTAACCAAATCACTGGCAAATACAGAACAGTGACATGGAGCATTCACACTTCTCTCAGTTTCTTGGTTAACATGTTATCCAAACATTTCCCTCAGAAAACGTTACAGTCCTGTATTACAGTATCATTGGTTTAACCTGTATCTGCTTGCATTTCTGGAATAGGCCTTATTTTCCAGCTAACAGACTGACATCAAGATGCAAAATAATCTGAATTCAATGTATCAAATGGCAAAAGCATCACCATTAAATGAAAAACTTGGCATTTAAAATACTTTCTATCTTGCTGTGCCTATGTTGATTCTTCTTGAAACAATAACCTTAAATTTAAGAAAAGCAAAGTAACTGCTTGAAATCACAGATAATACTAAAATATGAAAAACAGAGGCAAATACTTCGGAACTACATGAGCTGGATAAAGTATAATTAGGTAGATTATAAAAATATTTTAAAATGATGCCATTATAAAATAGTAACACACATAAATGGTACTGAAACAACCGAATAAAGCTGGGAGAAATATGTCTAATGACAGAACGGCAACATTCAAGTAAAATATTATGCAAACATATAGCTTAAACAATTGAGAATAACTTGGAAGATGACTTTCCCAAGCTGCACAACACGCCACAGACCACACCTTGAATACTGCAGTCAGTTCTGGAGACAGCCATAAGAATCACTCAAGACCTGGACACATTCCAGAGGGGAGAAATGTGCAAGGCTGATCAGCAGTATCAAATGAACTACAAAGATTAAAAACAAGTTTTAAAAAAGTCAGTCTTGGGTGAAGATAACAATGACATTACTTTCTTGAAATTAATCGCTGATGATGTATTTGCTTGTGAAGCTACAAACTTAGCTTTAATTTCAAATGCATGGGAGCTTTGAAAATTTGGAATGAGATCACTTGAAGATGCTGATGACAAAATAATAAAGTGAAGTAAACTACAACAAAAAAATCCTGACACAAAGAATAAGCAAAGGGCTCCAGTCTACAATCTAGTGATTAGAAACTACTCCATACTAAGAGGGAATAATTTAGGATTGAGAAAAACTTTAAACCTGCTGGCAACAGAACTATAGGACACTGAGAATATGCAGATAATCATGCTAGGCTCTGGCATTTGTGAGTATAAATTAAGTCAGCTGTGGGCTCAGAATGGGGAAAAGTAGCATAATGTTAGACTGTAAGCAGCCAAAGATGTAGATTATTGATTCATATGTTTGTATTCTATTAAAGTAGATATATAATTTAAATTGCAGAGGTTAAAATAAATCTAGAATAAAAAGCTAGTATTAATGATAAGCATTAAGCTAGGTTCAAGAGCCGAATTGCTGTTGAATAGTGTTAGTATCGACTTGATGGACTGAAAACAACCTAGTTGTAACCTCTCTATAGAATAATGGGAAACATTATAAACAGAAAGTTTATTAATCTTTTGCTTTGTGCCATTTCCAGAAAAAAATGCAACATAATCGTTTATAATACAAAATTTAAAAAGGGTTCTTGCAAATTGTCAAACTGTATCATTAAAAATAAGAATTATGGTTCAAGCTGCAAGTAAGATTAATTGGTTTTGGATGCTACTTGAAGAAACAGAAGGGTGCCCGATTTACTTCATTACTACTTACAAGGTACCTTGGAGACACAGGTTATAGGTTACTCAAGAGATTCTGCGGATACTGGAAATCTTGAGCAACACACAGAAAAAAAGCTGGAGGAACACAGCAGGTCAGCCAGCGTCTATGGAGGGAAACGAACAGTCGACATTTGGGAACCGAGACACCTCATTAGGATTGGAAGAGAAGAGGATTACTGTTATGCGTGCGCTAGTTAGTTTTACTCGTCAGGAGTCTTGGTACCTTTATACGCTCCTTGCACTGGTTGGCGCTTCTCTCGTAACCCATTTCGCGCAGGGCCTGCGAGATCCTGTCGAAGATGTGCGAGTTGCGCAGGTTGCCCTCCAGCACGTCCTGCAGCCGCTCGTCACCCCACACCGCGATCAGCGCGTTGGTTTCGGCCGGAGTCCAGGAGATACCGCGGCAGGCGGGCGGCCGGCTAGGGCTAGGCGCGGGGTTCTCAACCACTACGCTGGTCCAACTAGGGGTCGGGGGTTCACTGGCTGGATCGCCCACCACCTCTGACCAGGTGGGGGCCACTATCTCCAGTGGGGCATCAGCCGCCGCGCTCGGCCAGCTCCGACTCGGGGAGTCCGCTGCCCTGGGCGCCGCCATCCTCCACCGTCCACATCCGGGCACCCACCCGGGAATTGTGGGACACTGAGGGGCAACGCCAGAGGCACCGCCCACACAACCAGATTACTCAGGCCATGAGGCTTCAGCGCACTGGTCTCTTAAAGGCATCGCGCCAGAACGGATTGAAATGTTACTCTTCAAACTGAAAACTCCAATCTTTAAGTACTGCTCAGGCAATTCTTTGAGCAAGGATTCCCATGCCCCGCAGAAAGATGACGGGCATCCTAACGTGAAGAGATTTGTGGGATTGGCCGGGCTCTCGCGCCCCTCTAAGAGATGGCGAGCGACCGGGTCACTTTAGTTTAACGGCGTTGGAGGGCTATTCACAAACGCAAAGTGGTCCCAAGTAGGTGAAAGAGTAACAGCGCTTACTTACTGGGAGTTTTCTACCTGTTCTAGGCAGCAGCGCCACCCCGCATGACAGGAGTTGGTAGAGTGTACTGGGTGACTCGTGCCCCACTCAAAGATGGCACCTTTACTTGTTATCATTCAGAAGTTTCTGTCCCTAAATTGACATAATTTAAGTGAAAGCGCCCCCGGAGACAAAATCAACGAGAAGGGTTAGGGCTGTGGTCTGTCTGTCAGACGAAAATCCCCGGGATTTGTTCACGAAGCCCCCGCAAGAGGCTACTGCCCCCCACAAAGATGGAGTTGGTAGCGTCGGCCTTTCTACCTCGTTTCAGGCAAGCAGGCTACTCTCCGTTCCGTAACCAAGTCCCTAACAGAATCGTGCCAACCAATACATCTTAGCCTGTAAATTTACCCCGCTACGACTTAGCCTTGTATGTAACTTGAAAATATAAATGTACGTACTTCAGATTTTAAGATAGCAGATCATATGGGTCGAGGCTCTTGCCCCTTTTAAAGATGGCGCCGGCGACTTCCACCCGGTGTATTGTGGGATAAAAGACCAGCTTGGAACCCGTCCCCACCCCCACGACGGCGCCAACAACTACCTGTACTTCAATTGGTGGCAAAAGTGTCTTTGAACTAGATTTCACCAATGTTACAAAATTACATGTAGTTACTATTATGAATATTTTTAAAGAGACTACGTGAATTTTATTGTGACAGAATTGATAGTAGTATTTTGGTCATAACTACAAGGAAGCTGACCTCCTGCCCCAAACAAAGATGGCGTTAGTCATGGTACCATCAGGATCGTACGACAAAAAGGGCTTATGATCCAGCCTCACCAGCAACCTTTGAAAGAGGAACCTATCCCAAAAAGTGTTGAACAGATAAAGTTATGACAAATTATGAGACAGTATTTTTCTTTTTGGAACCTAATTATACATATATTAGAATTATATTTGGTATTCCAGCCCCCAGTGATATTGATACAACTTTAGGGAGTGCAACACTTGTCCCTACCCTATTATCTCACTACTGTCCAGGGACTTAAACAGCCCTTCCAGGTGAGGCAGCTATTCATGTGTATCTCCACCAATTTTGACTATTGCATTCATGTTCTCAATGCAGCCATCTCAAAGTCAGTGAGACCAAACATAATATTGGTTTATTATTGTCATGTGCACCAAGACACAATCAAATGATTGTCTTGCATATTGTTCATACAGGTTAAATCATTACACAATGCTTGAGCTAGAATAAGGTAAAACAATAACAATAGTCATACTTTATTGATCCCAGGGGAAATTGGTTTTCGTTACAGTTGCACCATAAATAATAAATAGTAATAGAACCATAAATAGTAATATGTAAATTAGGCCAGGAAATTAAGTCCAGGACCAGCCTATTGGCTTAGGGTGTCTGACCCCACCCCCAAGGGAGGAGTTGTAAAGTTTGATGGCCACAGGCAGGAATAACTTCCTATGACGCTCTGTGCTGCATCTCGGTGGAATGAGTCTCTGGCTGAATGTACTCCTGTGCCCACCCAGTACATTATGTAATGGATGGGAGACATTGACCAAGATGGCATGCAACTTAGACAGCATCCTCTTTTCTGACACCACCGTCAGAGAGTCAAGTTCCATCCCCACAACATCACTGGCCTTACGAATGAGTTTGTTGATTCTGTTGGTGTCTGCTACCCTCAGCCTGCTGCCCCAGCACACAACAGCAAACATGATCGCATTGGTCACCTCAGCATCGTCCGGCAGATGTTAAAGGACCTCAGTCTCCTCATGAAATAGAGATGGCTCTGACCCTTCTTGTAGACAGCCTCAGTGTTCTTTGACCAGTCCAGTTTATTGTCAGTTCGTATCCCCAGGTATTTGTAATCCTCCACCATGTCCACACTAACCCCCTGGATGGAAACAGGGGTCACCGGTACCTTAGCTCTCCTCAGGTCTACCACCAGCTCCTTAGTCTTTTTAACGTTAAGCTGCAGATAATTCTGCTCACACCATGTGACAAAGTTTCCTACCGTAGCCTTGTACTCAGCTTCATCTCCCTAATAATCTGCATAATAGAGTGTAAAAGCTACCAAAAAAACAGTGCAGTGCAGGTAAACAATAAAGTGCAAGATCATAGCAAGGTAGATTGTGAGGCTAAGAGTCCATCTTATCATACAAAAGGTCCTCTCAAGAGCCTGATAACAGTGAGATGGTAGCTGTCCATGAAAATGGTGCTACATACTCTTAGACTTTTGGAGAGAGAAGATAGAATGTACAGGGTGAGAGGGTTTTTGATTATGCTGGCTGCTTTACTGAGGCAGTGAGACTGGATAAAGTCCCTAGAGGGGGTGGGGGGGAGCTGGTTCCTGTGATAAGCTGAGTTGTGTTCATAAATGCAGTTTCTTTCAGCCACAGGCTAGGCAATTGCTACACCAAGCTGTGATGCATCCAGATAGAATGCCCTCTGTGGTGCATTGATAAGGATTGATGAATTTCTTTAGCCTCCTGGGAAAGTAGAGGTGTTTCTGAGCTTTCTTGGCTGTGGCATCAACATGGTTGAACCAGACAGGCTATTGGTGATAATCACACCGAGGAACTTAAAGCACCAGTTCTCTGTCCCCTCTGGCAATTTTGAACCACCAGTTGCTACTTCAATTCTCGTTCCCACACTGACTTGTCGGAATTCAGCCTTCTTCACCACCTTGGTGAGGCCAATTACAAACTAAAAGAACACTATCTCATATACCCACTTGAGTAGCCTACAACCCAACGTTGAATTTTCTAATAATCCTAACCTGTTCTTTTCCTATACCTACCAGTCCACCCAGGTTCTTTCTTCACCTTTTCCAGACATCCCACCTCTCCCAGAAGTTCCGGGAGTCTCCCGCATATTGATAACAGCTCCCTGACGCTCGCAAATTATATACAATATCCTGGAAATCATTTTTTTGAGAGAGAGCGAATGACAGACGTAGCGAGAGAATGACAGAGAGAGCATCCTGCTTGGTTTCTCTTTGTGCTAAGTAGACTTACCAGTTTTCTCTGTAGGCGGACTTTACATTCGACCTCTCTCTCTCTTTCATTGTCCATCAGTCCAGTTTAGTGTCCTACAGCGCCATGGCAGAGTGTTCCAAAAAAAGAAAATATAAAACGTACTTCATCCCAGACTACACCAAAGTGTACCCCTGCCTAATAGGGGTCAAAATAATGACAATGTTGCTTGCTGCACTGTTTGCAACAGTGACTTTTCTATTGCCCATGGTGGGTTAAATGACTGTAAAAGACATGTTGAGGTGAATCCTGGATTATGTCTGAACTAACCTTGAAGGACTGGTGCCAAACTACAAAAGTTTGCCAGTTGATGAGTTCTGGAGGAAGCTGTCCAAAGTAAAATCTGTGACCACAGGGCATTTGAGATTCAAAGAGCTCTGCCAGTTGATGAAGCTGCTTCTGGTGTTGCCAAATTCTAATTGTGATGTAGAGAGGGCATTCAGCATGGTGCATCACATTAAGACAGAATTTCAGAAGTCAGCTGTCTCACAAAACACTTCTGAATCTGATGTCTTGCAAAATTAATAAATTCATTGACACAGACAGCTATGAGGTTGCTTCCGGTTGAGACCCCCCGAAATGAGGTTTTGTAGGGTGGGATGTCTGCTTTTCCTACTACCTGCAGAATCTGTGTGTTGTGAAATGTGTTGTTGTGTGACAGCAGTACAGTCCAAGACATAAAAATTAATATAATTAACAAAATAAAATAAATAGTATAAAATATAAATAACTAGCTACTGTTCATCAATTCATCAAATGTTCAGAAACCTAATGGTGGAGAATAAGAAGCTGTTCTTAAAACATTGGTCGTCAATGTGGATCTTCGGGCTCTTGTACCTCCTCCTCAACACGAAGAGTGCATGTCCAAGATGCCTATCCACTTTTCACCTTCCTGACTCTGTCTTGACCTTGGAGACAACAGGGACTGCAAGTGCTGGAATCTAGAGAAAAAAAAAACAAACATCTAAGCTCTGCACCAGTCCTATCTGCTTGCACTTATCACCAACCATCCTCTTTCTCAAACTCCACCCCCCCTTCACCATCTAAGCTCCACCTGCCCATCATCCCCCACATCACCTGGCTTCATCTATCATCTCCCAACCTCCACCTGACCTCTCCCTCTCAGCTTTTAATACTGGCTTTCTTCCCTCTACGCGCACTATCTTCATGTAGATTCTTGACCAAAATCGTTGCCCCTCCCTCTGCCTCCACAGATGCTGCTTGACGTGCTAAGTTCTTCCATTGGTGTTTATTTTGCTCCAGAATCTGAAGTCTCTTATGTCTCTTTGTGCACTGATTCCTGCAATTCAATGGAAATCTATAAAGATGTTAAACAGCAGGGTTCTTACTCCATTTTATGTTTTAATTAGGGTAGTGGTTAGTTCCTGATTACTATCAAAACCTATACCAATATGCTACTAGAAGTGTACAGATTACTACAAAATGTTGTCCTTTACTGAAATAAAAATTATGGAGGAAACGTACTTTGAGTGTTGGAAATCACACAGAGTCATTTACCTCAAACAGCAGTTTTCCACACATGGTATCTTATCTGCTGGGTATTTCCAGCATTTTCTTCTTTCTTCCTTGATATTGTTGTCAAAAATATAGTGTTCAGTGTCTTCCTTTCACATCTTCAAGCTGTGCCAAAGCACATTACAGCTTTTGAGTACCTTTTATAGAGTAGTTACTATCATAGAATTGGAAACCAAGCAGCCAAATGTTCATTCAACAGAAGTAATGGACCAAGGCAATTTAACTGCTGGTTGAGAAATAAATGCCAGCCAGCACATTGGGGAGAACTAACCAGTTTGTCTATGAGAAAAGAAAAAAAACGGTAATTTACAGCCTTGGTTTAATCCAGTGTAAAAACAGGCCATTTATAATTCCTAATTGAAATCCTGCTCTAGCAGAAATGCACAAATAAGTACAAGATTTTAATTTACCTTTTGTAGTGAAAATAAAGGCTGAAATTGCCAATAGAGTTTAAATAGCTATTGGATAATGTTGAAATATGTATCAGTTAATAGCATCATAGTCTATCCAAGTGTTATTATTTGTTGCTAGACAGAGGGTATTTAGTTGTCAAACATTTCCTTGATTAAATCTAGACATTATTTATCAGTTCTTCCCCTTTTTATGTTGGTGGATTAAAGCCCTACTGTTTCTACTTTAGCAACTGTGAAACCTCATGTCATTCATACTCTTGCAGCTGTCCTGTTACAGTAACACACATATAGCTATATTGGGACCTCTTTCACCTCAGCTCCTGTGAATTAAACCAGTGCCATACTCCACAACGTACGCCATCTCCAAAGGGGTCCTTCCACCAAACAAATATTTACCTTCCCCCCCCCCCACTTTCCACAGGGATCAATCCCTTTGTGATTCTCTTCTTCATTCAAGTGAGGGAACACTTCACCTGCGAATCTGCTGGGGTTGTCTACTGTGTCTGGTGCTCCTGATGCGGCCTCCTCTACGTTGGTGAAACCCATCGAAAAATGGATACACATGGAGTATCACTGCTCCATCCACCAAAAGCGGAAATTCCCAGCAGCCAAACATTTTAATCCCGATTCCCATTCCCGTTCCGACATATTGTATTGGTCCATGACCTCTTCTTGTGCCACATTGAAGCCACTCTCAGGGTGGAGGAGCAACACTTTCTGTTCTGTCTGGGTAGTCTCCAACCTGATGGCATGAATATTGATTGTACCTTGTGGTAAAAAAAATCCCTAATGCTCCCCTCTTCTTCTTTTCCCCACTTTGGCCTCTTCTCACCTGCTCCTGGGTCCCTTTCTCCTATGATCCACTCTTCTCTCCTATCAGATTCCTTCCTCTCCAGCCCTTTATCTTTCCTATCCACCTATCACCTTCTAACTATCCTCCTTTCCAGTCCTGAAGAAGGGCCTCGGTCCAAAACGTTGACTGTTTGTTCACTTTCGTAGATGCTGCCTAACCTGCTGAGTTGCTCCAGCATTTCATGTGTGTTACTCTGGGTTTTCAGCATCTGCAGACTTTCTCATGTTTATGATTTGCCATTTTAATTGTTCTCTATCAATTTGTTTGAGGTGGTGTAAAACAAAATCAGACTGATCGCTCTAGGATGGCACACAGCAGAGAAGTAAAATTGAATTGTAAAGTCATGGGAATTATATCCTGGAGTATTATCCAGCACTTACTATAAAGAGAGTGCAGCAAATATTTATTAGATTGCTTCAAGAGAAGGCAGGTTTGCCATTTCAAGAGAGATTGAGTGGACTGCAACTGTATCATTACAGTGTAGAAAATGACAGCAAGTCTTATCAAAAATTTCCAAATACTGACCAGATGTAGCAACTGTGTAAGACAGGTGACACAGACTGATAAGAAGGCAGAGGTTGTTTAAGACCGCAATAAGAAGAAATCTCTTCACCTAGAATCATAGAAGTATACAGCGCAGAAACGGGCCCTTTTGAACCACCTTGTCCATGCTGACCATGGGATATATCTATGCTAATAGAGTGTGGTGAACCTTCAGATGTTCTACCCGGAGGGCTTCAAAGGCCCTGTTGTTGTATTCATTCAAATGGACAGATTTCTGGATATTAAAGGGATCAAGGGTTTTAGGGATGGTGCTGAGGTAGAAGATCAGCTATAATGAACAACAGAGAGTCTTGATGGACCTGTTCATCTACAGCGACTATTTCTGGCAACATTTAGAAAATATTTAGGCCACTGTGTCCAAGTTGGCCATTAACAGCTATTTGAGTCCGTACAACTTGCAAAAATGTAGCTTTTCCTTTAAATGCCTGTTTTTCCAATTGGAGGCTTGTGACCAGTGGTGTGATGCAGGGATTGGTGCTGGGTCCTCCATTGTTTGTCATAAATATTCATGATTTGAATGAGACTGCAGGTGTCATGGTTTGTATGTTTCCAAATAATGGACAGTGAAGAAGATTATTTAAGACTACAGTAAGGTATAGAAAAAGTGAATAAAGGAATAGCAACACACATCAAAGTTGCTGGTGAACGCAGCAGGCCAGGCAGCATCTCTAGGAAGAGTCTTACTAATTCTTCCTTCAGTTAGTCCTGACGAAGGGTCTCGGCCTGAAACGTCGACTGTACCTCTTCCTAGAGATGCTGCCTGGCCTGCTGCGTTCACCAGCAACTTTGATGTGTGTTACTTGAATTTCCAGCATCTGCAGAATTCCTGTTGTTTGCGTAAAGGAATAGCAAATGGGATTTAATTCAGACAAGTGCAATGTGCTACATTTTGGAAAGGTACCGCAGGCCTGGATGTACATAGTGAATAACAGGGGTCTGGGGAGTGTTACTGAACAAAAAGGCCTAAGGGTACAAGTATGTAGTTCCCTGAAAGCAACATAGATAGACAGGGTGGTGAAGAAGGTGTATGACATCCTTGTCTTCATTGGCTGTAGCACTGAGTATAAGATTTAATACATCATGTTACAATTGTACAAAATGTAGTTTTGGTTGTACTTGGAGTATTGTATGCAGTTCTGGGCAACAGACTACAGGAAAGGTGCGATTAAACTAGAGAGGAAAGATTCACAAGGATGTTGCTTGGATTGGAGGGGTTGGAGGATAGGCTGGGTGTATTTTCCCTGAAGCAAAAAAGGCTGAAAGGTGATATGAATGAGGTATATAACATTATGTGAGAAATAGAGAGGATAGATAGCCAGTATCTGTGACCCTTGGTTGAAGTGTATAAAAGTAGAGGGCATAGGTTTAGGGTGAGGGAGAGGATGTTTAAAGAGGATCTGAAGGGTAAATTTTTCAGTAGTTGGTATCTAGAATGAGCTGCCAGAAGATAGGGTGGAAGCAATCACAGTAACAAAAGTTAAAGAGCATCTGGACAGGTACTTGAATGAGCAAGGCATAGAGGGATATGATTAGTAGAGATAGGCATGGTGTTTGGCACAGATACAGTGGGCCAAATGGCCTTTCACTGTGCTGTACAACTTGATGACTCTTTGACCATGACCCTGATGCCTTCTGCTATGTGTGACAAAAATGGTGGTTACAAGAGAATGATAACTAAAGAAGGGCAGTTAATTTAGTTACATTCAACCATCTAAAAAGATCCTAAAGTGCAAACTCTAAATTCTGAATTCTCATTCAAATATGTCTCTAAATTTCTTTATTTTCTTACATCGGTAAGTAAAGAACAGCATTTCAGCTATCATGAAACGTTAACGCTGCTTTTCACACCCTAGCTGCTGCTTGACCATCTAAGTATTTACAATGTTTTCTGCCATTATTTCAGCTTCTCCACCTGTAGTTTTTGCTGAGAACCAAAGCTAGGCTGAGCAAAAGGACTGCAAGGAGGCAGATGGATTACAATATGAGAAAATGCAAGATTATTCAGTGGTAGGAGTTTTTCATATTCATTTCACTTTATCCAAGTGGTATATTCTAAAATGGCAGGAATACTAAATGTAATTAAGCAGAGACATCTTGGTGTGAGGTTCACTGTGCAGAAAACATGCAAGCAATGGCTGTAAACAGACAGTTGTCTGATACTGGGATACTTCACAGAGCAAGCCATTACTCCAGACTGTTCATCTATTGAATGAAATACATGATTGGCAAAGTTTTCAGTTGCATCACATTCCTCAGAGTCCGTAGAGTGTGATGTAACTATTTTATACAGCATTTATTTCATTCAATACTTCCTTCAGTGTTAACTTTTCACCAGAGGCTCTCTAATTGCAAAGGTGGGGCTTCTGTGTGATTTCAGTGAGGATATACCAGCTTGTTGAGTGGTGTCACAGCAACAACCTTGCACTCTTCATCAGTAAGACCGAAGAGCTGGTTATGGACTTCAGAAAGGGTAAGATGAGGGAACATGAACTAATCCTAAAAGAGGAATAAGAAGTGGAGAAAATGAGCAATTTCAGGTTCCTGGGTGTCAAAATCTCTGAGGATCTAACGCTACACAAACTGAACCACTTATACTGTAGCCTCCAGTTCATATCGCTTTCCTTGGAGAGGCTGCTGGTTCAAGTCACAGCCCTCAGAGGGGCTGTTGGTTCAAGTTGCTGATCTCGGGGGGTAGCTGGTTTGAGATGCTGCCCTAAGAGAGGTCCTGATGTTCTCAGAGATGTTACCAAAATTCTGAGATTTAGGGATCGGACTGGAGTTCATATTGGCCTCTTTCTGGTCTGCTTTTTTTCCGTATTCTTGCTTACTCTTTCTTATTGCAGATTGGTGGACTGGGAGGTTGGGTGTGTTTAGGGTTTGTGAGTTTTTTTGCTTTTACTTTTTGTCTGTGGGGGGGATTGATGTCTTTCTTTCAACTACTTCTATGGTTTTCTGTATTCTATGGCTATATGGAGAAGACAAATTTCAGAGTTGTATTCTATGTACGTACTTTGCCAAATAAAATGGACCTTTTGAACCTTGAAAGATACACACTGCGGAGCTGATGAAGTATCAGCACAGGGGATCATTTTTCGCTCAGCTCATAACGGTTGGATCTGGTCAATGCTGAGTCCCCTGTTCCTGCACAAGCACTTCTCTCGGATGAGTTCTTACTGTTAATGCCACTTTTGATTCCCAGTATGAAAAGAGGGTCCTCAAGAATGAGCAATACAGCAAAGTTTTCAGTCATGTCAGACAACCTAACTCGTATTTCTTAGCCTTTAGTAGGAGACTCTGAGATACAAAATTATCCATAAGCTGTAGATAGAGTGGATAGCCAGTACCTTTTTCCCAAGACGGCAATGGATAGTAATACCAGAGGATATCCGTTTAAGGTGGAGGAATGTTTAGAGGAGATGGCAGAAGTAGGTTTTATACACAGGAAGTGGAAAGTGCCTGGAGTTCACTGTGTCGGTGGTGGCAGGGACGTTTAAGATACTTCTGGTGGCCAAGCCAGAACCAAAACACTTGCCACTGCTGGCAACCCTAAGGGTTTGTTATATTTGCATGATGCGCTCTCACTCCAATAATGATTGTTCCAAAAGTCAAGGATATGTTTTCGATCCTTTAGTAGCAATTGGCAAACATACAATCTTGTAGCAATGAAACTTAAGCATACCCAAGTGTAGGTTGAGCACAATGGAGTGATCAGCAAAAGATATGAGATCCACTGGTCCCCAACTACTACAAACTGCAATGAGCAGAGTAGTATTCCCTTTGCTTTTACCATGTCCCTACTCATCTGACTAGTTACAACAATAAACACGCAACACGGTATAGAGAACAGATGTATGGCTTCTACAGGCATCTTACTTTCTTACACCCTCCATCATTCCTCCCTAGACTCTCAGAGCAATCTAATTCTTTCCACTTCTCCCTTCTCTGAGGAGCCACATTCATTGACTGATACGAACAACCTTGTTTAATATTTGACCATAATTGCCGATTGAACTGTCCTGCCAAATCCAAGAGTCAACATCATCGTCTCGATGCTCTACTCCATCTAGTGAGGAAGAACTGCAATGACTGCTTGAGTAATGGGGAGTTTCATTGTTGGAAGACTAATGTTTCAACCATTCTGTATGCTTTGAGAAGAGATTGCCGGCGTGTGACAGTTTCACTTTGGCAGCAGAGGCCAGTACATGAATTGTTTGTGAAATGTATCCTCAATCAGACTGCGGTACATCTTTAAATGCATTTTGTCAGCTTCTCTGAATATAACAAATTATAAACGTTTTCCATTAAATGCTAGGGTGGAAGACAGATTTAAGATAAATTGGGGGGAAAAAAACAAGTAATGTGAGATGATAACTTGCAAATTTGCATATCTTCATGATTTGGACTGTCCTGCCAGGATGCTTCCCGTCTTTCAATGGAGAAACTGAATGTATATTTTAAAGGAAAAAAAATCAGGACTGTAGTTAAAGGATGATAGAATGTGTCTAGTTGGGATAATCTACCAAATGACTTGCCTCCTCACTCTTTTGCTGTTTGTGAGTTACTACCTGTGCCCAGTTTGTAGTGATTTCTGATTCTCTACTGTTTGCTCTTTTCAAGGAAACCAGAGATTCTGCAAGCCCTCACGGCACTATTGGACTCAGTCCACCCACGGTGGCAGGATTTCCAAAGCTATGACGATCTCGGCAGTACGTACTTTGCAAATAAACTTGGTATCTTTGCTATTGGTTATAATACGAGATGGGTCGAGGACATACGATATCATTATGCAGAAATCAGCTCGCAGGTGCCGGTTGGAAAGAGACTGAAGGAATATTTAAATCCAGATAAACCAGAAGGCAAAGTGATCGCTGTTAAGCGTCAAAAAATGAACTGGAAGAAAGTCTATTACAAGCTATTTGAGATCACAAAAAGTGAGGCACGTTGTCTTGAGCTACACTTTGCTTTTGAATGGATACCCATTGCCCTTTCCCGTGCAGCCAGTGACAACACCGTACAATATTTGCTTCCGGGCGGGATCCCGGATACTAATGGCCTATATGTCATTGGTTGTGAAGAGGCAGAGGGCGAGAATCTTTCCCCACGGCGAGATTACGGCATTCGGGTGCTGCCAAGGGTGTCGCTGCAGCGGGACTCGAGTGGCAGTACTGCAGGACCATCGCTTTTGGAAAATGAAGTTAGTGATGCCAGTGAAATGAAGTCAAAAATTCATTACTGTTATCTAGGTGTGGCAGAGGAGCAAACCATCCGCCAGTGCATACTGCAACACTTTCAACCACCAGTCAAGATGCTGGGCATGGAGACATGTTCAATCAACAGCTTCCTCTCTGAAAACTGCCGAGCAGGAGCCATCTCCAGATCTATTTACATCAAATTTATAGAAGTAGAAAAAGAGTATCTCTCTTCAGGCTGCGTGCAGGAGTGTTTGGAAAAAGCCATGGGGTATTCTTTACGGTTCACAAAGTAAATTCCAACCAGAGCCAACATATTCAATTGTGA
Organism: Mobula birostris; assembly: GCF_030028105.1. NCBI lineage: Eukaryota > Metazoa > Chordata > Chondrichthyes > Myliobatiformes > Myliobatidae > Mobula > Mobula birostris. The sequence goes on from NC_092389.1 coordinate 25,326,039, forward strand.
TGTACAAAGATTTCTGCCTGGTCACATTTAGAACTGCAATAATGTCAGGGTTTTGATTTTAAAGCTTCCCACATTTACTGTACTTGAAGGGTTTCAATACTATTACGGCTGAGAGAGAAAAACAAGAAATTGAGTCACTTTGCTCAAAACAAATTGGAATGGAAGTGCAAGACAGTAGCTGAAATGCTAGACATGTAGTTTAGAGTTGGTCTGCTCTGTGGATTTAAAGTTCAACTCTTGAAAGTGATTGTTGGAGCCCCAGTACTTTAACTACACTGAAAGGTCTAATGTCTTGGTTACAGTTAAGTTGAGTTGAGTTACAGGCTAACCAGTTTAGGGCAGGAATGCAGGTTGTGGGAGCATCTAAATGTTACACTGAAGTGATGGTATGTTGAGATGTTTGCTTTACTTGCATTCTGTGGTTTTAGCATTGCCCAGTAGTCTATCCACCAGTCACTTTTGTGGTGACTTCACTGGGTTACAGGCCATGCAACCAATTTAGTTGGGTGCAAATCCAAACATGGAGAAAGGGAAAGATGGAATTGAAATGGGATGTATCTGCATGCATGCCTTTTCCACTGAACTTAGCATTGAACTTGCAAAGAAGGAATCTCTGGTTCCTTTTTCATTGTTTAGAAGCTGCTCTGGAGTAGCCTCAGTTGGCCAAAGTGTTAATTTAATTTTCCTCCTTTTGATAAAATATGACCCAATTGTTAACAGAAACACAATCCCAAGAACCTGATTTTGTTATGGTCGTGACCAAGCTCCAAACTGTCCAGCTGCAATTTTCCTGGCACTTAAACTCACGTGCATAGTGCCTGGAAAATATTGTGTGTTTGATCTGAGCACATACTGAACGTTTTGGCTAGGTTGGGGTAAATGCAGTGGCAGCAGATGGACAAAAAAAAATATGAAAGTTTGGATCTGTGGTAGATTGCAAATGTGCATTTGAACTCTTCATGAGTTGAATCCTAGTTCATATACTTTATGGTCTCAGTGTATTGATCTCAGATTATTTGCATTGACCTGATGAGATTCTCCAGCAGTTTGTTTCTTGACAATTTCTACCTGGAACTATTTTAAAGTCAGTCGTCTACTCCACCCTTGACAGGCACTGGTATGATTTACCAACTTAACTAATGAGTGCAAGCAGCACCCTTTGAATGAGATTCAGTGCAAAGATTCCATGAGTGATTTCTACCTTCAATAATAATTGAATATAACCCCAATTTATTTGTTTGAGTTAGTACTCTCCCTATACAGTCAGAAGGAAAATGCCTTGTTAGCACCAGTCAGTTTCACCCCAAAGTGGTCTTCCACAGTCAGTTACATCAAACAATCCAGTCTTTGACCGAGCTTGTGGATTTGCACAAGCTATCAGGGTTTTGAGCATTTCGAATATATTTTTCCTACCAGTCAGTGCACAGGTCAGCTGATGGAAGTTAGGACTTCAGTATTGCAGTGTGCTATGAATTAAGGTATAACTCTGTGACATTTGTGTGAAATGGGGGCACTTTATTTCTCTAACTAGGACTTGGTACAAATTACAGGCTAAGTTTTTCCTATGCAAAATGGGTCCAATGAAACCTTTGTTTCAGAGTTAATATTCCAAGTTTTTTGAAATAATGGCCATTCCCACCTTTTCATTGTTTTTCACCCTTTAAGTTGTAGTGTCCACATCTGTTGAGTTACTAATGAAACGTGAATGACTTGAAACATCTTTTGTGGTGAGCTTTTGATATTGTGAGGATATTTTAAGACCTTGGAGACGAAGTGAGAGAAAATCTTGCTGTTGCTCTTCAGTCCTTTTAAGCTAACTGTTTTAATAAGAATAAGCTATGAAGCTATGAATATATTGAAGCTTAATCCTGGTTTGTTAAATAGTGTCATCTTACTTTGAATATGTTCTCCCTAACCTGAAAATGTTGGGAATTTAAAACTTCACTGTAAAATCCCCAATGGCTATTCAATAGATAATGCTAGAGTGTCTTTTAACATTTCAGACGTACATTTGGTATTGACAGCCCGTGCCAAACAAGAACCTAAGTGAAAAAATGTATGCTATTTTTAAAAAAAATCGTTATGAAAGTTCTATTTCTTTCTGGCAACTAGTGAAACAGACATTGCAAAGCTTTATTTCTCAGTCCAATAAGAAATGAAGCTTTTAAGTTGACAATAGATTTCACTGAGCAACAGACACAAGAAATCCTACAGATGCTAGAAAGCCACAGAGCAACACACAGAAAATGAATGGAAATGCAGATTTCCAGCATCTGAAAAATCTCTTGTGTTTAATTATCACTGAGCGCTGGTTATGCTTCTATAGGTTCAAAGACACAGCTAAATAGATGAGAAAGTTCCCAGATTTCTTCTGCTGTCTGTGACTTTACCATGATTATGGAAGACAGCAGAGGCATAGTTTTGAGCATTGAAGTGAATAAGCTATCAGGCGTCCTATTTCTTTTTGCTGTTGGGTGTCCTCCAATCTTTGTTTGACAGGATATACCATTGGATCTGGTGTAATAACTTGCTCAGGCAAGGCCAGGATATTTCAAACTTGTTTCTTCCTCCCTTTTGTGAGCTGCTACTTACTGTCTGGACCTGTACGCTATCTGACAAGATAATATAGAGGTTGTCCTGTCTTGAGTTGCATTTCATGAACTGATTCCTTTGACAGAAGGCAGAAGAATACAGCAGAAAGCTTTATTTCAGCAATTTAGTGTGAGAACATTGATGTTTTGGCAGGGCAGCAGAATTTGTGTCTATGAATAATTATAATCTGGATTATGGAATGCAAAGTAGCAAGAGATCATTCCTGTGCTCCCATACACTGTAAGGAGTCCAAATTATTAATTTGATTCCTCTATGGCAGGGGTTCCCAAACTTTTTTTTTTGTCATGGACCCCTACCATTAACTGAAGGGTCCTTGGACTCTGGGTTGAGAACCCCTGCTGGATGATCTGTCAGCTAGTGCGACACAAATGCAACATGAAATCTGTTCTTTATTCTCATTAATCTGGCTTTAATTTCCCGATGTGATGCTTTTTACAAGCAGTACCACATTGTAGTAAAATGTAACTGTTTTAAAATACAATAAAAGCTGTCATTGGGGATGGGTGGGGGGGGGGGTGCTTCAAGTTTCATGAGAGTACTTTTCCCTTAGTGTTTCTCTCCACTAAAAGATGTGGTATGTGTTAACATCACATATCCTCAAACTCCTCCAGAACACCTAATTGGAGCTGTTTTGATTGAAAACTGATTGGAAGTTCTCTGGTGATATTGCTGGTACTACTTGGGGTGCTACATTTGAAGTAGCTCGTACAGTAAAAGAAAGGGGCAAGGCACTCGAAGTTGCAAAATGTAATTTCCATAAGCAGCAATCATTGCAACTCAGCCCAACTTCACTATTTTACTCTTCTCTTTATGAAAAGGTTACATTTTTGTTTTGTGCGTTGACATGTCACAATGATTACTTCCTAAACTTTTCAGTAAATTAATTTCTAAATTGTAATCTAAAGGTAATCCGTTAGTGCCACACAAAGTATTTTGGTATTAATCACAGTCTCAAGATGATTAGATAATTTTGCCTCAAAACAGAATGAAGCATTTTGAAGAATTTGGGCTGTTGACTTTTCCCTCGATACTCCCAAAAACATTCATCCAATCGGAACTAATTGTCTTTCACTCAGAATATATAGTTTGGGGAAGTTGTTTTCCAGTAACATTACAAGGCAGCCTCATCTTTGTGGTTGTGTGGGCACCATTAAGACTATTCAAAGGGTAAATCCTGGTCCCAACAAAAACAAAATTGTATTTTGAATATTGGAAATTAATATTAAACTTGAGGTGCACTTTGAAAACTCTCCCTTGTCTGTGGTTTTGGGCACAGACAGTGTAGATTGCTATTTGCACCCTGAGGTATTTGTGAATTTAAAAAAACAACTTAGCATTATTTCAATACCTAACATGAAATAATGTCACAGGTCTTATGGACACTTAGGTTATTTAATTTTTAACTTTGTATTGGTCAGTATTTAAGTTTTGAAATGAATGTCACTTTCCCTAAACATGAATTTCCATATCTTCAAATATGCTATTGTGAGGGATCTAATTATGATCAGAATTTTGTTATCGAATTGAAACTGACATATAATTACAAGTTGTACAGTTGAGATCAATGTTTGGACATAGATCTTGGAAACTATGCAAAGTTTTAGATTCAGACTGATCTTTTAATTACAGTTTGATTCCCGACTTGTTAATCCTGAAAGAAATACACCTATCGTTCAATTATGTGGATCTGAATTAAAATGAACTTTCTTTCTGAAACAGTTTAATGAAAAGATTTGATACAGTTTTGCTCAAAGCAGCATATCTCTCTTCTAGTTACTTTCCGAGAGTCCTCTGCCAACTGTTACTTTGAGTATGGTTCTGCAGATAGAAGTATCCTTCCAGTAGATTGCATAATTTTGGCTTATGAACCTAAACATTGAATGTTGACTGATTATGACGAGACAACATGGCAAGTGTTTCCAAAATCCCCACCATTAATGGCATCCTTGCTCTCTCGTGGTGTCACTGTATTATGATCATGAACACCTGTCATCTCGTTCCCCAGGCGTTGAAACCAATTATATCTGCTTTTGCCCAGGATATTGGCCAATAAAATACAACTCAGGAATTTTGTTGTGTATAAAGTTTAGCATTATACTAGATGATGTCCTTACCTACAAGATTATTGGGGCAGCTTCCAATTTAGACTTTCAAGAAGATCCCTCCACTTTTCTTCCATTGGAAACCAGTAAATGTTTAATTTTGCTCTCTTCATCAGCTATCCTGTAAACTTTTGACTCAACCTGTGACCCTAAGAAAGACGTTGACTGAGTGTACATCTGCATCCTAATTTTGAAGTGCTGCTGAAAAGTTTCATGAATCTACAACTTGGGCATCCAGGAAACATTCCAACCCCACTAAAAAGTGCTGGACTGTTCTGTATGTAGTTTTGCATCAGCCAGTGATGCTAAAACTCCTGAATCTGCAATTACAGACTGCATCTTTCTTTGTTCTGTCAGGTTGCCAGAGTGTACACTGTTTGGAAGCTTGTCCAGGTGCAACGTTAAGGTTGTGTTGAGTGAACATTGAAATATATCCGTTTTAAGCCCTCCCTAATTTACGTAGGATTACAATTCCCACATAATTGAAGACCAAATGAAACAGTCAGCAAAACAAAACCCAAATCACTGGAGAAAATACCCAGAGCAAGCTACTGTTCTGAGCATTGACTGACCAGGTAGGCTGAACTGTACCATTCTTAGTATAGACACTGTTGAGCATATAAAGATGAAGATATGGCTAGAAGTAAATTTAAACAAAAAGAAATTGTATTTTTACATTTTTATGTTCTGATTTTTCCAAAGTTTTATTTCAGATTTTGTTTTTCTGTAATTAAGCAGTGTAAAGCTTTAATTTTAAACCGGGCAGCCATTCCTCTTGTTTAGCTGACCAATGATGCACATGAATAGTATGACGGCTGGATCAGGGCAAAGTGTGAAGACATTTCCTCAGCAGGCGGCTGATCCGTCCAAGTAACCACATTTTGTGGTGGTATTAAAACCTAACTTTGAATTTTTGAAAGTAATCACAGAATGGCAACAGAAACATGAACATGTTGTTTTCCATTTTTTTTCTTAACTGAAATATTATGTGGTATTTATCCCTGCTGTTATCGATTATATTGTAATACTTTATGAAATGATTTATCCTTTAAGGAAAAAATATAGCATCACTGCTGACTAGCAAATGCTTGTGACTGAAAAGTAAGTATGGATGAGAATGTTGGTTCCAAGTGATCAAGACAAGGTCTTTTGATTCACAATATAGTCCTCACTCACTGCCCCTACTAAAGAACTTTGGGGATTTTCCATTATTTTCAATGGAAACTCCTAACGACTCTGGGCTGTTTTGGTGAGATATGTCTTGTATTCTCTTGATGCAGCATTAAGCTATAAATTATTAGATATTAAAGATCATTATGACTATTATTTGTGTGTGTGGATACTTTGTCTACTGAAGCAATATCTTTCAGATATCATGCTTGGAAAAAAGAAACACAAAGCTGCATTAGACTTATTACAATGTGCACTCAGAATATCTTGAACACAATGTCACAATTGAATGGAAGTTCATTGAAGAGCTGCCAATGACCAAATAGTAGACGCAGAAGTAGAGGAGAAGCCATAACCAATCCCATGGTCATGAGCGTCACAGTAGCAACGCGATTATGGCTTGGGGCGTTCAGAAGTTCAATTTCAGCACCATTCTTTAAGGCGTCTCTCTGTCCTCCAAGTCAAATGCATTGATTAAACATTTCTTAATTGTTCACCTTGAAAAGCAGTCTGTCACAGCTTTGTTATAACAACAGTGTAACAAATATCAATTTCCTTTCACTTTTAATGCTGCTTTTAGCTCTTTCAGTTTTGTATTGCATATGTTTTCCTGATTATAGTTTTGATTTAATTTATATTTTAAAATCTTATTGCTATTGGCTGATAATATTTTGTGACCATTATACCTACTCTTGTACCTCCAAATCATGTTTGGACATTAAGAATGTCAAGCCTTGACATTAAGTAGAAGGTTACCAGATATTTTAAAAAGTCTTCAGTTCCATGGACCAGAGAAAATGGTTCAGACAGAGAAAGTTGAAGGGCTACGTGACAGTGGTATCACTACCTTGAATAAGTTTAATTCTTTACAAGGGCAGCAATGGTGGTAATCAGAGATAATTTAAATATCAAAGATTTTTTTTAAAATGTTATTTCAAAAGGATATTTTTAGGTAACAACTGTTGCTCTTGAGTGTATAATCTTAAAGTAATGGAAGCAGAATCAACGATAAGTAGTGAAGGAGAAGATGCTGGGTTATATGGATACATTTCAATAGAACACAATCAATAAGAATGCCTCCTCCTGTGTTGTAGGTTCCTGATGGTTTGTCTGGATACCCTTTCCACTAATCTGTGACTTCCATTTTTACTAACAGTCTGCTGAGTCTTCTGGAAGTCTATCTAATTCCATTATTGCTGCTTTCAAATTAGTAAAGCGGAAAAATATCAAATGGGTGAGTTGCATGCCTTGTGCTTCACGGATCTATGGTGGTTCACATTTATCCAAGGTTCAGTCATTCAAAACTCAAGCATATTTTCACATTAGCAGCAGGACTAATATACTTAAATATTAAAAGGCTTAAAAATTAAAAGGCTTAAATATATTTATTTATAGCTAAATATGCAATTTTTTTGGCATTTTTCTCAATGAACAATGGAGTGTCATTGGTGATTGCACTAAACAACAAATGTTTTCAAAAGTGTTGCTTCCTCAGAACAGTTTATTTCTGATAGACTGCCTGAAGCTGAACACAAATATAATTTCAGACTATTTGTATCACGCAGGAATCTGGAGAAACAAGAAATTAATTTTTATTGAATATAATACATTTAGTTGCAGAAAAGAGCTGACACTTTGCAATAGTCCAACTCAGCTAAAAATGTTTTGTTATTGATTTTTGTTTGTACTTAATGTCTGAAGCTTGTTGCGGAAGTGTGCAGCAATTATCGATGGATTCCGGTTGCCCTGATACAGTTTCACCGTGACTGAAATGTCCTGGTGAAATCTTTTACCATGCTCGTCACTGAGAACACCAAAATTTGCAGGGAAGAAGTCTAACTGGGAATGCAGAAAATGAAACTTTAGTGACATGTTGCACTCCATGGTTTTGTATGCTTGAAGCATGTTGTCAACCAGCTGCACGCAGTTTGGTGCTCTGTAGTTGCCAAGAAAAATTTCAACAACATCCTTGAATGCCTTCTGTATGAATTTTTCTCAGATGCCACCAGAAGTTCTTTGAATTGCCTTTCATTGATGACCTGTTTGATTTGTGGACCAACAAAAATGCCTTCCTTAATCTTGGAATCAGTTATTCTGTCTTGAATTATGAGTTGAAATAACAAATATTGGGGATTTCAAAAAAAATGGTGCATGGTATAAAAACTTGATAGTGATTTTTCATGATCAGCAGCTCAAATCCATAAGATACACCCACAATATTCAGGAAGCAAAATTTTTGTTGTCTGTTGTTATTGAATCCAACGCATTGAATTGAGAGCTGTGGAAGATCATCTCTAAAGTTTCTTCAATTTTGTCATCCATTTTCAATGACCTATGGTGGAAATTGGGTCTGGGTGGTTTTGCAGTCTTCAGTTTAATTACCTTTTTCCTTTGGCTTTTTTAAAAAATTAAATTGCATGAAGTTGCTGAATTTCCCTATGTTTATATCATGTTTCACCTGTAGCACCTTTCTCCTTTTCCATTGAAGGTCAAGTTATGCAACATGTTGACCACTTGTTGTCAATTGCACCTCTTTCAGTTTCGAAGGAAGCTGGAGCTCCCAGTGGAGTTCCATAGAGCATGCAAATTCTCACAGGCAGCACTTAAATTTTGCATCACTTTGTGTGACTCTGCTCGGAAATCCTTTAAATGGTCAGAGATTTAATCATGTTTATTTGTGTACCCTTGATGAATTTCACTTTTCATTACAAAGGTTATTATTCCAATAGAGCTGCAACAGTTTGAGAGGATGAAAATGGTGTCGTACCAAGAAGTTCCTGGAATATCTTCCATTAATCAAAAACATCAGTTCTGGCTAATCTGTGGTGAAAAACTTTTGCCTTGTCTTTTTCAAGTCACTTAATGTTAAACGTAAAATGCCTTCACCTCTCTTCCTGTCAAACTTGATACCAAATTCAATAAAGTCACAATTGGGAAAATGTTCATTTGCCACTAAATTGTTGGTCAATCATGTTTTATTACTCTGCTGTAGGACAGCTTTTAAGTCTAAATAACTCAAAGAAGTTCAGACAGCATTCCACAATGTCCAGTGGTCCCACAAGAAACTCTTGGCAACGGAAGATAAGATTTCATGATTAATCACAGCAGGAGTCGTATATAAAAGGCATTTAATGTTGTTGGGTGTAGGTGAAGCATTGGCTTGTGCACTGGGGAAGAAATTTGTTTCATATCGTTTCTGAAAATGTGTGTGAGAGGAGCACTGTTACAAGGGTTCATAACGTTTTCAAAATTTAGCAAAACGTATTGAATGACATTGGACAACTTGGTGTACAAGTATAGTCTAAATGCGGTCTTAGATTATATTTTTAATTTTCACACATTAAATAATCTGAACCGAATTGTAAATTTGATACTGGAGTTGATTCTGTTGATTTTTGCACTCAAAGCATGAAAAAGCCACAGAGTAGCTATTGTTGGAACAGAAGTGATAAGATCGGTTATCCCTGTCTAATTCTTCTAATGTTGAAAATCTCAACTTGAGCAATAGTTAGGTTGCTCCTTGCCTTATTATCACTCAGAAATCCTACAGAGATCACTGATGAATGTTGACTGCATAATACTTATGAGGTTGGCTGGTGTTTTACTGCTCCCTGTAATAAAGTGGGCTGCTGAAGCTTACAGCCCAGATAGTCATGAAGACTCAAGCAACACACATCAAAGTTGCTGGTGAACGCAGCAGGCCGGGCAGCATCTATAGGAAGAGGTACAGTCGACGTTTCAGGCCGAGACCCTTCGTCAGGACTAACTGAAGGAAGAGTGAGTAAGAGATTTGAAAGTGGGAGGGGGAGATCCAAAATGATAGGAGAAGACAGGAGGGGGAGGGATGGAGCCAAGAGCTGGACAGGTGATTGGCAAAAGGGATATGACAGGATCATGGGACAGGAGGTCCGGGGAGAAAGACAAGCGGGGGTGGGGGGGGACCCAGAGGATGGGCAAGGGGTATAGTCAGAGGGACAGAGGGAGAAAAAGGAGAGTGAGAGAAAGAATGTGTGTATAAAAATAAATATCGGATGGGGTACGAGGGGGAGGTGGGGCATTAGCGGAAGTTAGAGAAGTCGATGTTCATGCCATCAGGTTGGAGGCTACCCAGACGGAATATAAGGTGTTGTTCCTCCAACCTGAGTGTGGCTTCATCTTTACAGTAGAGGAGGCCGTGGATAGACATATCAGAATGGGAATGGGATGTGGAAATAAAATGTGTGGCCACTGGGAGATCCTGCTTTCTCTGGCAGACAGAGCGTAGGTGTTCAGCAAAGCAGTCTCCCAGTCTGCGTCGGGTCTCGCCAATATATAGAAGGCCACATCGGGAGCACCGGACGCAGTATATCACCCCAGCCCACTCACAGGTGAAGTGTTGCCTCACCTGGAAGGACCTGATGGCATGAACATCGACTTCTCTAACTTCCGCTAATGCCCACCTCCCCCTTGTACCCCATCCATTATTTATTTTTATACACACATTCTTTCTCTCACTCTCCTTTTTCTCCCTCTGTCCCTCTGACTATAACCCTTGCCCATCCTCTGGGTTCCCCCCCCCCGTCTTTCTCCCCAGACCTCCTGTCCCATGATCCTCTCATATCCCCTTTGCCAATCACCTGTCCAGATCTTGGCTCCATCCCTCCCCCTCCTGTCTTCTCCTATCATTTTCGATCTCCCCCTCCCCCTCCCACTTTCAAATCTCTTACTAACTCTTCCTTCAGTTAGTCCTGATGAAGGGTCTCGGCCTGAAATGTCGACTGTACCTCTTCCTAGAGATGCTGCCTGGCCTGCTGCGTTCCCCAGAAACTTTGATGTGTGTTGCTTGAATTTCCAACATCTGCAGAATTCCTGTTGTTTGCATAGTCATGAAAACTGGTGGTTTTGATTTAGTAATGGTTCACTTGCATAACCACAGCAAGATACAGTAAAGGTAGTGGTGGGAGGAATGGGGAAGGTGAATTCAATATTGAATACATGTGTTGAGGTGGTGAAGTTGTAACTTATTGAAGCCTCTGCCTAAGGTCGGGAGCAAACTACATTTAGCAATGAAGAATTGATGGGCAAGTGACTTTTAATATGATAGTTAATTAAGAAAAGTAATAATGAAGCAACTGAGTATCTCCAATGAAAAATCAGGAAAGCATTCATAGAATCACACTGCAGTACAAATGTACACCAGTACTACTTGTTTAAATATGCTGCTATGTTGGAATCCTGAAAAAATATGAATAATAACACCCTTCAGACACCTGCATAACTGAGTCTTTGCAAACTTGTTGCTCAGAAAGCATTGATACCCTGGTTCACACAAGATCAGTTATGTTAATTTTAAAGATTATTATTGTGTTCATTAGTAGCAGTAATGTTGCCAAGATGAATTTAAGACATGTACAGTATGCCACTTCACCCTAAAGATCCATGGGTTTGAAGATCCTTGAGTAGATATAGTGATCTGTGTTGGAATATTTGTGTGGATATACAAGGGTAAAATTGGGCTTGCAACACTGCCAAGTCAGATTCCTGCATTCACTCAGACCACATAGTCATAGTCATAGTCATACTTTATTGATCCCGGGGGAAATTGGTTTTCGTTACAGTTGCACCGTAGATAACTAAATAGTAATAAAACCATAAATAGTTAAATAGTAATATGTAAATTATGCCAAGAAATAAGTCCAGGACCAGCCTATTGGCTCAGGGTGTCTGACCCTCCAAGGGAGGAGTTGTAAAGTTTGATGGCCACAGGCAGGAATGACTTCCTATAGCGCTCTGTGTTGCATCTCGGTGGAATGAATCTCTGACTGAATGTACTCCTGTGCCCACCCAGTACATTATGTAATGGATGGGAGACATTGTCCAAGATGGCATGCAACTTGGACAGCATCCTCTTTTCAGACACCACCGTCATAGAGTCCAGTTCCATCCCCACAACATCACTGGCCTTACGAATGAGTATGTTAATTCTGTTGGTGTCTGCTACCCTCAGCCTGCTGCCCCAGCACACAACAGCAAACATGATCGCACTGGCCACCACAGACATGTAAGATGTAGCTAGTTGTGTCAGATTGCAGATGGCTGTTGTCTTTAACAGATATGCTTTAAGCTACAGTCAGCAGGCAATTGAGAGAATTGAACAGTCATGTTGAAGGAACCTGCTCTGTAATCACTGAACCTACTTTCTAGCGAGGGTAACTCAATGCTGACGTTTGCCAAGCTAAACTGTTGATCTTGCTGTTTTGACGTTATCTGAACTCAGAACGGACTGATTTCAGCATCATCTGAAATTGAAAGTTCCAACTTCTTTTTGTTGTTATTTATTCCTTTGAAGTGTGTATGAAAATTAATTACCAAGTGCTTCAGCTTCTCTTTGAATTAGATCAAACCAAAGTAATGAAAGCTCTCAAAGCCAAGCACAACTGTATACGTCCTTTCCAACTGATCATTGCTTGGCTCTGCACGACATAAAGGTATGGTGGGCTTTGGACATGGGTGGAGCACAGATTCACCTTGATACGTTCAGATGCTGAAGAGACAGGTTATTGCACAGACTAAACTCATTCCCTTCAATGTTTAGCTGTTATTGTCATTACAGTATCTGAGATGAGAAGAATTGATGTACAGTAGTTGATAGAAAAATAGTGTTAGATAGATAGATAGATAGATAGATAGAATACTTTATTGATCCCGAGGGAAATTGGGTTTCATTACAGCTGCACCAACCAAGAATAGAGCATAAATATAGCAATACAAAAACCACAAACAATCAAACAACAAAATGAAAACTATGCCAGATGGAACTATGCCATGTGTTTGTGGTATATAAAATCAACACCTCGCCATTCAAGGGTTGATCTTAAATACAGCTACATGTGAAGGGTGGTAGGAATCTAAAACACTCCTCCCCAGAGTCAATTCCAGTAGGAATTCATTAACAATATTAGAATAGTTTTTTTTTGATAGTGCTGTTCACATGATGTGGAGTTAAGCTGCAAATCAATTGTTAACTAGTTGAAGTGCTGAGGGGTGACTTGCAGGTTCAAAGCTGGAAGGTTTGCTTCTGTCCCAATCCTCCTACCAACTGACCTCGACAAAACAGGGCAGAAACATGTACGGTATGACAGCAGAAACTTCTGTTTAGCAAACAAGAAAAACTCCAACAGACTGCTAGAGGGATCCTTTCAGGAACAGAATTTTGGTGTGTGTTCAGAGCAAAGTTACTCAAATCCTTTTAAATATGCTACCACATTTATCTATTTTGTTCCCATCTATCTCTGTTAAGGTTTGTATGTGGATTAGTCTGTCTTTTCAGTGGTAAACACCCCTCAAAGGTAATCCCCACAGATTTGAGGGATTTGGTCTTTATGATGGGTTCTGGCCCAAAACATTGACTGTTTATTTCACCCCATTGATGCTGCCTGACTTGCTAAATTCTGCCAGCATTTTGTGTATGTTGCTCAAGATTTCCAGCATCTGCAGAATCTTGTATTTCTTTTAAGTATATATAATTTTTAAAGTTTGTGTTTTTCATTATCCCTCACTGTTATCCCAGTGAATGACTGTAATTTTGGTATCTGGTCAATGCCAGCAACATGGCTCTTTCTACCTAACAAATCCAATACAAATAGGTGAAATAAATTGGCTAACACGGGGAATTCTGCAGATGCTGGAACTTCAAGCAACACACATAAAAAATGCTGGTGAACGCAGCAGGCCAGGCAGCATCTATTGGAAGAGGTGCAGTTGACGTTTCAGGCCAAGACCCTTCGTCAGGACTAACTGAAAGAAGAGATAGTAAGAGATTTGAAAGTGGGAGGGGGAGGGGGAGATCCTAAATGATAGGAGAAGACAGGAGGGGGAGGGATGGAGCCAAGAGCTGGACAGGTGATTGGCAAAAGGGATATGAGAGGATCATGGGACAGGAGGCCTTGGGAGAAAGAAAGGTGGAGGGGGGAAGCCCAAGGATGGGCAAGGGGTATAGTGAGAGGGACAGAGGGAGAAAAAGGAGAGAAATTGGCTTGAAGCTTTGTATGATCACAAAGCAGACCTGAGTTCACTGGCTTATTTTTATTTTAAGTGAACCATGTGGGAAAGGGAAAGATGAGGGGCATCAAGGGGAGGTGATGGGCACATGAGGAGAAGAAGTTAGAGGCCAGAGTGGGGAATTGAAGAAGAGGGAAGTGGAGGGGGAGAAAATCCCCAGAAGTTGGATAAAATCGATGTTCATGCCATCAGGTTGGAGGCTATCTAGACGGAATATAGGTGTTGCTCCTCCTACCTGAGGGTGGCCTCATCATGGCAGAAGAGGAGGCCTTGGACCAACATGTCAGAATGGAAAAGGGGATAAGAATTAAAATAGTTGGCCACAGGGGATCCTGCTTTTGGTCGATGGAATGGAGGTGCTCAACAAAGTGGTTCCCCAAAATACGTCGGGTCTCACCAATATAGAGGAGGCCGCATTGGAAGCACCGGATATAGTCGACAACGTACTCATATGGTAGCACTTAGAACACATTGCTTCACCGTCTGGATCAGGAGCTGAGCTGCTAATAGACCCCAGGCAAGGGTCATTGCTCCTTGGCGTCTTCACTGTAACTTCTGGAGTCAGATCTCTGCGCATTCTGACCAAACCATTCCTAACGTCTGCATGAGGGGATAATTTCATTTGTGCTTTGTATCTGCTTGAATTGGAAGGCAACCTTCTCACGTGTATCCCACTGATCACACGGAGAATCAACCCTGTTGACCTGCAACATCTCTGTTCTTGCGCAGCACATCCTTACTCCTGGAAGACCTCAAGCTGCTCTCAAGTGGCATCATTGCTGATTGAAGAAGCCAGCGGACCAAATAGGCAGAGTTGGAGGAGAAGGAATGGAGCTGCTGACATACTGAAAAGCTTCATGCTTCTTCTCTGCGGCAATGATCAGACCTTGAGCCACAGCAAGATGTGATTGCTTTTCCCAAGTCGACACAATCTCAACCATAGAACGAACATGGTGCCCTCCTTGTCATCTTGTGAATTCAGTCAGTCTGGCCTGACAATATGACAACCATCTTGTTTTGCATCAGCAGTAGCCTTGGCAGGAAAGACTCCTAATCATGGCCTTCCTTTTGAGTTCCCTTGAGTATCGGAGATGTGTGGACCTCTCCACCTTGGAGCTCCTGTACCAGATTCCCTGTGCCATTCTTCAGTCTGCTGTTTCCTGGTACATCTCTCCATGACACACATCATTTCCCATAGCGCTGGCCTCTGGGTGACAGGTGCAATGACACATTTAGGTCATCATTATTTTTATCACCTCTTTCTCTTCCTTTCTATCTATTCTTCTGTTTCTCTCTCTCCTTCTGCTTAGCTCCCTGGCATTCTAGCCACGAAAAAACATCGGACTTCTCATATCCCACTGAGGCAAGTTAGTGATTGCACTAAATACACCAGGTAATATAGATCATTTCACAGAGGATGTGGTAATTGAGAGAAAACGTAGTTAATTTCCCATTGTGGTTGTTCATGCAGTGGTTTATTCTCTGTGGCACCAAAGTAGAAAGATTGTCTGCTGCAGCTGGTATTGGGTTGACTTCAAGAGGACCTCTTTTGTTAGTAAACACGAGGAATTCTGCAGATGCTGGAAATTCAAGCAACACCCATCAAAGTTGCTGGTGAACGCAGCAGGCCAGGCAGCATCTCAAGGAAGAGGTACAGTCGTTGTTAAGGGTCTCAGCCCGAAACGTCGACTGTACCTCTTCCTAGAGATGCTGCCTGGCCTGCTGCGTTCACCAGCAACTTTGATATGTGTTGCTCTTTTGTTGGTAGCCTCTTTTCTATTCCTTGCTGTTTCAACCTAAATTGAGGGGATGAAGGGCAAGCAAGCCATTTAATGAGCAGCATAGTGGAGGAACAGGTGGTGTTGCTGCCTCACACCTCCACTGACTTGGGTTCAATCCTGATCTCTGGTCCTGTTCTCCTTGTGAGCTTGAGGGTTTTCTTCAGGTCTCCCAGTTTCCTTCCAAATTCCAAAGGCATGTGGGTAGGTGACCACCATATGAGCTATCATTTTGTGTACGTCAATAGTTGAATCTGGGTAGAATTGAAGAAAATAAGGGGAGAAAAATGTCACAGGGGAAATTAGTTGAGGAATAGGATTAGTGTTGGAGCTGGCGACTGGTAAATCGTCAAAGGGTGAAATAACCTCAGTAAAGATATATAGAAATTTCATTATCATGCAATGCAAGGCTTGATTTCAGTGTGTGTGTGCGCGCTTCTGTGTCTGAGTGTATCCCAGTGAGAAAGCAGAATGAGAAGTGACACGCGGCTCACTTTGAAATCTTGCGAATTTTTCTTGTGAAATTGTCCCTTTGTGTTCTCACTGCAGGAAGAAAGAACTGGAGCCACCTCTTGCATTGCCTGATCTGATTTCCTGCATCGTTTTGCACAGATTGCTGTGTACTGAAACTGAATAGAATGAAACCCCATTCTGAACCTCGAAATGCTCTTTTAAACTTGTTTTTGTTTTTTTTTAGCAGCCACACTTTAAGGAAAATCGTTTTGCTGCAATTGCTCAACAATAATTTAGCATCCAAAAAAAGGTGAAATGCAATGTTTTGGTTTGAACTTTTAACAAGTAAAGTTGGATAGTTTGGGAAATTAGTTGAAAGTTAGCGTTTAATATTTTCACTAAATATACACTTAATTGAGAAATTGATTAAATGGTGACAACTTCGAGGCCTACAATGACTTACACCCTTATGTTCCGAAGAGGTGAGTACAAGGAGACTGATTGCAGTGACTGGGATCTCCAGAATTCCTCTGAGTAAATCTGGGGGTGACAACATGAAGCAAAAAGTAGTGCCCCATGTGTTGTTTCACTGTGGCCGTGATACTCTTGACCTCCGGTATTGTGTGTGTGCAGATTTTGCACCCTCTGCCTATGACTGCGTGGGTTTTTGCCGGATGTTCATGTTTCTTCCTGCATTCCAAGGTGTGCTGCTCAAATCAGTGGGTTAATGGTATTGCTCAGAGAGCCTATATATGAGTCAAACAGTTTCCTTATATGTCCTTCCAATAAGACCCTTCCAATTTCCTTAAGACATATGAATTGGTTTAGTCCTTTCCCACCTACAACCCTCAATATTTTTCATGCTCTCAATCTCCTCACTAACTTTCAATCCCTGACCACTTTATTTTCAGCATGGATGTCCACTCCCTATACACTTCTATCCCCCATTAAGAAAGCTTTAAAGCTCTCCAGTTCTTTCTCAAGTAAAGAACAAACCAGTTTCAACACAATCATACCCCAGAATCTGGTGGGGAAACTGTCCTCACTGGGTCTCAACACCTCCCTCTACAGTTATATTCTGGACTTCTTAACAGTAAGGCCACAGTCAGTCCCTGTGGGCAGCAATGTCTCTCATTCCTTTACACTGAGGACTGGTGCTCCCCAAGGCTGTCTGCTCAGCCCACTGCTGTTCACACTGTTGACACATGACTGTGTCGCGGGATCCAGCTCAAACCGTGTCATCAGGTTTGCGGATGACACCACAGTGGTTGGCCTTATCAAAAATGATAACGAGACGGAGAATAGAGAGAAAGTGGAGTGGCTGGTGGATAAGTGTGAGAAGAACAACCTAAATCTGAACACGGAGAAGACAAAGGAAATCATTGTGGGGTTCAGGAAGGTGCAGAAAAACCATCCCCCTCTGTGAATACATGGCCACCTCCCTGAGCAAGAAGGCAAGTAGGAAGATTCCTAAGAAGATTGAGGCAAGTAAGGCTCCGCCCCCACCGCCCCAACCATCTTAACTGCGTTTTACAGGAGCGCTATTGAGAGCATCCTGACAAGTTCTTACATACTCAGTTGATGAGATTACCAGTAAAACTACATTTTGATAACAGAATGGTGGTGATAGGAACACTTAAGTAATGGACTAGGTCCTGGTTACTCAGTCAAATGATTGCCTACAGGTCTAACGGTAAATCCAATTTTGTATTACAACAATGGTGTATGCTATAACATAATTAACCAAACTACTGAACCTTGGAAGTCATCACTGCTGCATCCCACGCTTCTACTTCTAGGCTTTGTCTGTGGTTCCCTGTTACCGCATTAGCATAACCCACATCCCTATTTACTGGTTACCAACCCTCACTATTCCTTTCCCTGCAACAGTCCCACCTCTAGGCTCTTGGCCTAAACTTGCCAATAGGCCCTAAATCTTAGATCCCTAACAGAACCCCTATTTGGCCAACTAAATGACAATCCCCCTTACGCCAACGCTTTACCTTCTGTCATAGTACACACATTTAAATACTGACGGTCATTAATCCAATCAGCTGTACAACAGCAATAATATGAGAGAAAACTTGAATCATGGGGTGGATTTGTACTTTCAAACCCAAATTCCAAATACTGTCCCAAAAGGAGGGGTTCTCTAATACCGCCCCAACTCCATTCTCATGGTCCTTTCTGACAGTGCATCTCATTTCTTGACGACTTCCCTATCCCCTCGGTGATCTTCTGCCAATCAGCAGCAAAGTGTGCAGTGGGTGGTAGTTCTGTGGCTACACACTTGAGTAATCCTTTGTCTGTGTCACCACGATAAATATAAACTCCAGCTCCAGCTTCCTTTCTGCAGGTGGCTTAGGCAAGGTCTGCCCCGCAATCATTCATTTGGTTGAGATGTCACTGATTGCCACATTATAGCCAATCAGAATGCATTGCAATCGCCCCTTGTAAAATGCCCTTGCTGATGTTGCAATGTAATAGAGTGTACTTCAGAAAGCTTTCGTTATGAACTGGCAATATGGACAGGGAACAGTTATCATAGGTAGCAAAATCACATTCCATCAGGCTCCTTCCTACAACTTCCTCTGGATGTGCCTAATGACTCCCCCTTTGGTGACATTGCATCAAGTTCACCTCCCTCTAAGACTTGTGCAACTCGATTGCATAAGGCGGCAGGTTGCTTAGAGATACCTTTGTTCCCTCATGGTACTTTCTGATGTTATGCACTCCCATAAGACAGTACATCTGCTGGTCAACATGTCGTAGTATGTGGAAGACTGCTACAACATCCAGTGGACTCCTCTCATTTTCGCAGCCTCCCAGGACATGCTTAGTCACTGTGAGATCTCAAATGTGGCACACAGGGCACCTTCACTCATCGATTCTTTCAGCCGGTTGTCTGATATCCTGTGACCTTCTAACCGCAGAATGTTTGTCCCGACTACAGACAAAAGCCAGGCAGCATACAGCACTCTGCAAAAAGCAAATTTCATAACGTACGTGAGTGATGCTGATCCTGATATGAGTCTCTATTGTGGACTGAGAGTGAGAAGGGGACAGGGAGAGGGGAATTATGGTTGGGAAAAAGGGAAGGGAGAGGGGAGAGAGCAGGAAGCACCAGAGAGACATTCTGTAATGATCAATAAACCAACTGTTTGGAATGAAATGACATTGCCTGGTGTCTCAGGGCTGGGTGTGTCTGCACCCGTGCCACCCCTGCCCCTGGCTCTCCTTCTCTGCCATCTGTCCCCACACCTTCACCCTCACCATTTCCATCATCCTTTGCTCCTGCTGGATTTACAAACTCGCTCTCTGCTCAGCGTTGACAAATACAGTACTATATATGTGCCTAAGACTTTTGTACAGTACTGTATGTTGTACAGATTGCATTTTTTAAAGCGTCACGTGTCATTGTTCACTCTATCAATAACCTTATTATATTCTTTAACTGGATAGTTTCCAACTCCACTTATTATTGTGCCATCACCACAGAATTCCCTATTCTACTAGCTTGTCCCAAGTCGCCATATTTTGTGATATAATCTCCTTCACCTTCTGCCGCAGAGGACTGACTGCGTTTTTATTTCTGCTATATTTAAAGTATTCACTGTGGACCACTGTTCCCTCTCAGCTGTGTGGATGCGTGGCCAGGCAGTAGCTGAAGTGCCCCCGTGCACATAGCCTTTGTTGCTATGCAGCTGGAATTTTATGTTACATAATGTTTTACTAAAGTGCTGTACAGTTTTCAGGCTGTGTAAAAATTACCTGCTCAGAGCAATAGCTGGTCTGTGCAGCTGTAAAAAAAAATTAGAGTGAATGTTGATGGAGACCCCTGCTGAAAATCCTGGTCCTAACAACTCTATCAAGTCCCTTTTCCTTCTCCGTCTTTCTGTCCTAAACTCATTATGACTAACTTCCCCATAAGAGTAAATATTGGACAAGGTGTTTCATACTGTCCCCGCAAAACCTAGGGAGCTGTGAAGATTAAAGACTAAAGATTATCTGCACATGTCTATAGCCCGATACTAGAGTAACCTTTTCGCCCATATCTTCCAATGCTAACCCTATACCCCAGTGTCCCTCTGGGCTTCGCTACACTGTGGTGCTGTTGTGGTAATAGGGGATCCCGCAGTGATCAATCCCTGAAGGAGCAGCTCTGTCAAATACTATACGAGTTTCATTGCCGCACCTAAGTGTGATTGGTTCGTTCGTCCCATACTCATCAGCTGCATCAGCCAAATCATCCCAATCTACATCATGTTCAGCAGGCGAGCGTGGACTTGCACTACCTACCATTCGCCCCAAAATCAGAGGGGTTCTGAGCTTGTTTGGCAATCGCTATTCTGTAGTGATGGCACAATAATGCTGTTAGTATTACTATGGCCTTTTTATGTTTGGCCTTCTCTTGTCCCTTCCACCAAGCAATTTGTTCAGGGATTGTTCCAACTGAATTGTAACACTTCTTTACCATTTTTTGTATCCTGGTCTACTTTGAGAGGCGTTGATCGTGTGGATAGCCAGAAGCTTTTTCTCAGGGCTGTAATGGCTAACACAAGAGGGCATAGTTTTAAGGTGCTTGGAAGTAGGTACAGAGGGGATGTCAGGAATAAGCTTTTCAACAGAGAGTGGTGGGTGCGTGGAGTGCACTACTGGCGACTGTGGTAGAAGCGGATACAATAGGATCTTTTAAGAGACTCTTAGATAGGTATATGGACATTAGAAAAATAGAGGGCTATAGGGCATGGACAAGATGGCGGCGCAACGCAGCGTGTGCGGCCGTTCTGAATGATATCGATATGTGTTAACTAGGGGGCCGTGCACAATCCTGATCTGATGGAGACAGCCGTGAGAAGCACAGAGGAACACCTGGAGAAACTTCGGAAATGCCCGCTTCGCTGCCGCTGCTACTGTGCGATCAAGAATCTCCAGAGGGGAAAGCCCCAAATCCTCGGCTTTGCCTATCGCCTGTTGCTGGGGCCGGGGTCGAAGCGCTCGGCAGAGATGGTGTTCAGTGCTCAGTGTCGGAGAGCTGGTCGGAGGCTCAAAGTTTTCGGATGGACTCAGAGTCGGACTGTGGTCGGATGCTTCCAGGATGCTGCACCGGCAAGTTTGCGGCGCTGGAGGTTCACTGTCTGCGTGAGATGATGGGACTTTTGAGAGACCTTGAGACTTTTACCATGCCCATGGTCTGTTTTTATCAAATTACGGTATTGCTTTGCACTGTTGTAACTATATGTTATAATTATGTGGTTTTTGTTAGTTTTTCAGTTGGTTTGTCATGTGTTTCTGTGATATCATTCTGGAAAAACATTGTATCATTTCTTAATGCATGCATTACTAAATGACAATAAAAGAGGACTGCATGTCCCCATAATCTAATCTAATTCTAGGCAGCTTCTAGAGTAGGCTACCTGGTCGGCACAACATTGTGGGCCGAAGGGCCTGTAGTGTGCTGTAGATGTCTATGTATCAACTTACAGTTGTAGTGCCCTACCATCAGTATGAGGGATCCTTCCGATACCCACACTACTTTCTTGGTTTCCTCCAGCTTCCCTTTTTCCGCCATGGCCATACCTTACAGTGTCTGCAATTCTGGCTTCCTGAGCCTACGCTTCAAACAAAGTTGGTTAGTCAATCGATTTCTTAAATCAACTGCAACCCTTAAATACCTGGACCCTGGTGCTCAAAATAATGGGTGACTTACTAAAATCTGGTGCGCAGTCAAAGTTGAACTACCCAAACATGAATTCGGTATGGCTTTCACATTTCCAGTTAATGGGATTACCAGGATAGCAGAATGATGGTGACAGGGTGACTTAATTAAGTAAGACTCGGTCCTGATTACAGAATAAAATTATCTCCACTGGTCTAACAGTAAATCCAATTTTTTATTGCAACTATATTGCAACTAGGGTGCATGCTATAACATAATTAATGAAGCTCTTCAATCTTGGACATCATCAATGCTGCATCCCATGTCTCTACTTCTAGGATTTGTCTGCAGTTCTTTGTTACCGCATTATCACAATCCACATCCCGATGCACTGACTGCTGATCTTTTCTCATTTTCCCTGACCCTCGCCACCGTCCCTGCAAATTAAACTTGTTTCACCTCTAAGTTTTCCCAGTTCCTTCAAAGGGTGATCAGCTTGAAACAGCAACTCTCTCCATAGATGCTGCCTGACAAGCCAAGTATTTCAGATATTTTCTACTTTTATTTCTGATTTCCAGCATCAGTCGTATTTTGCTTTTATAGTCAAGAATATTTTGGGATTCACTTTCAAGTGAATGACAGCAACAGGGTAATTAAATCAGTAAATCTCATTTCAAAATCAAAAGTAAAATTTGTCATCAGAGTACACACGTCACCACATACAACCCTGAGGCTTTTTTTTACTGTGGGCAGACTTAGCAAATCTATAGAACAGTAACTGTAAACAGGATCAGTGGACAATAAATTGTGCAAGTGCAGATATAAATAAATAACAATAAATAATGTGCATGAAATAACAAGATAAAAGAGTCCATAAATAAGCATAGTTATCCCTTTTTGTTCTAGAGCCTGATGGTTGAGGGGTAGTAACTGTTCTTGAAGCTGGTGGTGTGAGTCCTGAAGCTCTTGTACCTTTTACCTGATGGCAGCAGCGAGAAAAGAGCATGGCCTGGGTTGTGAGGATCTCTGTTTTTCTATGGCAACGTTTCATGTAGATATGCTCAATGTTTGGGAGGGTTTTACCTGTGGTGTACTGGGCTGAGTCCACTACCTTTTTGTAGGATTTTCCACTCAAAGGCATTGGTGTTCCCATACCAGGCTGTAATGCAGCCAGTCAGCACACTTTCCGCCGCACATCTATAGAAGTTTGCCAATGTTTTTGATGACATGCTGAATCTCCGCAGACTCCTGAGGAAGTAGAGTCATTACTGTGCTTTTTTCACAATTATATTTATTTGATGGGTCTAGGACAGGTTCTCTGAGCTAAGGACACACCGGAATTTAAAGTTACTGATCCTCCAATGTTTTCTGGTTCATGAACGTCTGGTTTCCCACTCCTGAAGTCTACAATCAGTTCCTTGGTCTTATTGACATTGAGTGAGAGGTTATTATGACACCACTCAGCCAAATTTTCAATTTCCCTCCTGTCTGCTGATTCATCGCCACTTCGGATACGACCCACAACACTGGTGTCATCAGCAAACTTGCTGTGCTCAGCTACACAGTCATAGGTGTAAAGCGAGCAGAGCAAGGGGCTGAGTACACATCCCTGTGGTGCTCCTGTGCTAAAGAGATCGTGGAGGAGATGTTCTTGCTGATCCAAACTGACTGGGGTCTACAAGTGAGGAAATCCAGGATCCAAGGTGCTTGGAAGTAGGTACAGAGGAGATGTCAGGGGTAAGTTTTTTACACAGAGAGCGGTGAGTGCGTGGAATGGGCTGCTGGTAACGATGGGGGAGGTGGATACAGTAGGGTCTTTTAAGAGACTCCTGACAGATACATGAAGCTCAGAAAAATAGAGGGCTTTAATAGGTAATTTCTAAGGTAAGGACATGTTTGGCACAGCTTTGTGGGCTGAAGGGCCTGTATTGTGCTGTAGGTTTTCTATGTTTCTATGTTTCTAATTGCACAAGCAGGTATTGAGGCCAAGGTCTTGGAGTTTGTTGATTAGTTTTGAGGGGATGATGGTGTTAAATACTGAGCGGTAATCAATAAAGAGCATCCCGATGTATGCATCTTTGCTGTCCAGATGTTCCAGGTCTGTGTGAAGAGCCAACAAGATAGCATCTGCTGTAGACCTGTTGCTTCAGTAGACGAATTGGAGTGGATCAAAGTCACCACTCAGACTGGAGCTGATATGCTTAAACACCAGCCTCTCAAAACACTTCATCACTGTGGATGTAAATGCCACTGGGCGATAGTCATCTAGACAGGTTACCATACTCTTTCTTGGGCACCGGTACGATTGTAGCCTGCTTGAAGCAGATAGGTACCACACACTGCCAGAGCAAGAGGTTGAAATAATCCCTAAATACACCAGCCAGTTGGTCAGCACAGGTCTTCAGTACTCGGCCAGGTAATCCGTCCAGCCCAGGTTCACTCTCTTGAAGGTGGCCCACACATCATCTTCAGATACTGAAACCAGGAGATGTGGGGGTGCGCAATGGTTTCTCCCCGTTCCGGTGGTCAAAGCGAGCATAGACGTCATTGAACTCATCTGGAAGCAAAGCTCCGCTGTCTCTTCTGTCGCAAGATTTAGCTTTGTAGGAGGTTATGGCATTCAAACCCTGCCACAGCTGTCGAGCATCCCTCGTTCATTCCAGTCTAGTTTGGAATCTCAATTTCACCTGTGATTTCCAGAGATCATACCTGCACCCTTTGTAGCATTCTTGATCTCCAGATCGGAATGCCTCTGATCTGGCTCTCAGCAGATTCCGGATTTCACTGTTCATCCAGGGCTTCTGATTGGGGAAAACACTGAATGATTTCATGGGGACACACTCATCCACAGCTGTTTTAATAAAGTCTGTAATGACCCTGCTGTGGTCATACAGGTCCTCAGATGAGTGCTTGAATACGGCCCAGTCCACTGACGCAATGCAATCCTGTAACCATTCCTCTGCCTCCTGCAGCCACCTCTTGGTTGTCTTGATCTCTGGAGAATTGATCTTTAGGCTCTGTCTGTTTGCAGGTAGCAGGAGTACAGCCAAATGTTCCGACTTGCCAAAATGCAGTCTTGGGAAGGAGCGATAGACATTCCTTGTTGTAGTGTACCAGTGGTCTAGTGTGTTGGGACCTCTGGTGCAACAGGTTACATGCTGGTGATAACTGGGCAGGGTGTTCTTCCAACAGGCCTGGTTAAAGTCACCGACTACAATTTGAAATGTGTCAGGATGGGCTGTTTCTTGCTTGCAGACAACATCATGCAGTTAAAGGGAGATATGTATGACAAGTCAAATCAAAATTTTTGAAAATATAATCGACAGGATAGATAAAGGTGAACCAGTGGATGAACTATAGTTTGGATTTTCAAAACATACAGAAACAAGTCTCCCAAAATAAGGTCAGAAGGGATTAATAGACTAGGATGGGAAGAAAAAAAAGAAAACAGAAGGTAGGAATGGTAGACTGGTTGGCAGTTGGTTGCTGGTGCAACTGTCACAAGGATCGTTGCAAGCAATGAACAAGACTTGTTCCTCCCTCCCACCCAGGCACATACACAGGGCAGGCCTCCAGCCTCTCACGGACATGGACTCGGGCCTGCAGACACCAGGCTTTGATCTCCCCAGTGGACTCGCATAGCTTCGCAGACTGAGCTCTGGCCAACAGGCCTCGACTTCCAGATATCTGATTCGTTCTTGGGCTTTGATACTCAGCAATCATCTTAGGACACACGCTAATCACTGAGTTTGACGCCAATTCATGAACCCAGGGGGTCATTGGAACTAGTTCTTCCTGCCCGCATGGAACTCCAACTCCAGACCCGCCAACTACTTGCTGAACTGGGGTGGGGGGGGCTCTTGTCCACTCTCTCTGCCAATCTGACTTCCAACCGCTGGTGTCCCACGTCCACATTGTTGGTCTTCGAACGCGGAGCCGAGACATAGCCTCAAGCTTCATCTCTAATTCCCTCACATCCCTATTCATAACCCTAATCTGTCCCATAACTCCCCCCTCTGTCCCCAAAACCATTCTTACAAACCTTAAAAAAATTTAAATATTAAACAATTAAAAAACAACTAAATCCGAGCTGCGACTTAATGGAGATCACAGTTCGGTGCCATCTTAGGCATTGGTCTAGCTATGTGAGTTTGAATCTCACTGCTACCACTGCAGAATTTAAAAGCAATAAAACAAATCTCCCTAAACACAAGGAAATCTGCAGATGCTGGAATTTCAAGCAACATACATAAAAATTGCTGGTGAACACAGCAGGGCAGGCAGCACCTATAGGAAGAGGTACAGTCGATATTTCGGGCCAAGACCCTTTGTCCCATTCCTCCTCTCTCTGCTTTCCGCAGGGATCGCTCCCTACGTGACTCCCTTGTCCATTCGTCCCCCCCCATCCCTTCCCACTGATCTCCTTCCCCGGCACTTATCCTTGTAAGCGGAACAAGTGCTACACATGCCCTTACACTTCCTCCCTCACCACCATTCAGGGCCCCAGGCAGTCCTTCCAGGTGAGGCAACACTTCACCTGTGAGTCGGCTGGGGTGATATACTGTGTCCGGTGCTCCCGATGTGCCCTTCTATATATTGGCGAGGCCCGACGCAGGCTGGGAGACCGTTTCACTGAACACCTACGCTCCGTCCGCCAGAGAAAGCAGGATCTCCCAGTGGCCACACATTTTAATTCCACGCCCCATTCCCATTCTGATATGTCTATCCACAGCCTCCTCTACTGTCAAAATGAAGCCACACTCAGGTTGGAGGAAGAACACCCTATATTCCGTCTGGGTCGCCTCCAACCTGATGGCATGAACGTTGACTTCTCTAACTTCCGTTAATGCCCCACCTCCCCTTTGTACCACATCCATTAGTTATTTATTATATATATATATTTTTTTCTCTCTCCTTTTTCTCCCTCTGTCCCTCTCACTATACTCCTTACCCATCCTCTGGGCTTCCCCCCTCCCCCTTTCTTTCTCCCTAGGCCTCCCGTCCCATGATCCTCTCATATCCCTTTTGCCAATCACCTGTCCAGCTCTTGGCTCCATCCCTCCCCCTCCTGTCTTCTCCTATCATTTCAGATCTCCCCCTCCCACTTTCAAATCTCTTACTATCTCTTCTTTCAGTTAGTCCTGACGAAGGGTCTCGGCCCGAAACGTCGACTGTACCTCTTCCAAAAGATGCTGCTTGGCCTGCTGCGTTCACCAGCAATTTTTATGTGTGTTGCTTGAAACAAAACTCTCTGGATGTTTTTTTTAAATAAAAACAGTGTCAACAGTGCAGACATGGAGCTACAAGACTGTACATTAAAACCATTTGGTTCGTTGGTCCCCATCGGGGAAGACTTTTTTTTACCCATGCCTTGCCTGGCCTTTATGTGATTACAAGCCTACTAAAGTGGTTGATCTTAAAGTGCCTCCTCAGTTCAGGAGCAACTGGGGATGGACAATAAATGCCAGCATTGCTGGTGATACCACATGCGGAGACTGAATAAAGAAAGGAACAAGTTGGGCTCTGCCAATGCTGTGGATTCATTGTCTTAGAGCCTCTTCCTTCCATTAGCTGTTTAACTATCCATACCATTCCAGATCCAGTGTGGCAGGATTGCAGAGTTTTCACCTGATCCATCAACTGCAAGATTTGTCATATCTTACACTGGGTAAAAGGTACACGTCCTAACCTCAGGTTTCACATAATATGAGCCTTGGTGCTCCCGGTGTACTGTTCCACATTCCTCATTAATTATTTGTTGGTCCCCTGCCTTTATACTAATTATAGGGTGAGAGATGTGATGACGCATGAGATTACAGATTGTGATTAAATATGATTCTCTTACCGGAGGCCATAGTAGCCCCTGGTTTAATTTGCCAAATCTTTTCCAATTAGCACAACGTTAAAGTCAACAGAGTGTATCCTCTGTGTGCCCTCAGTCCCTCCTGATCTGTCATGAGCAGAAATGCCTGTAACAAATACGGTAGAGGTTTGGAGGCAAGATCAAGTAGGTTTATCCTTTGTGTTCATTCACTCACCGCCTGCTGCAAATGAAACCTGTAGCTGTGTTACTCACAACTCTGCCAGCTTGCTGCCAAGCCACTCTTGGTGATGGACACTGAGGTTTCCCTCACATTCTATGCCTGTTGCCCATTCACTGCTTCTTCCAAGTGTTGTTTAACATGGGCAAACAGTGATGCATCAAATAAGGTAAGAATATATCTTTGCCCACAATGCCTTGATAACGTGAGACTTTATAGAGTTGGGGTCAATGCTGAGGACTCAAGTTCCCCTTCTCAGCTGTACTGCCATTTATGTGGGGTATATCCTGACAGACAGAGATTTAAATCAGCACCAAAGTTACTTAACATAAATTTTGTCATGCAGATATCAAACAATTTTATGATAGATTCAAATTTAACAGTGGAGCAAAATGTAAATAAGTCAAGGTGCTTGATTAATGTGCTGTACTCTCACATTTCCTCATATTATTCTCATAGAACACTGGGTGGCAGTATTGGTGCTGAGTTTAGCTGGAACCAAGTCACTGCCCAACTGAGCTCCAGTAATTATCTCCGAATTCCAAGTTTTCTTTTCGTTCTGTATTCTGTTCAAATATTTGACTGAAATCAGCTGTGAGCTTTTCCAAACCAAGGACAACATTCTTTAGGTGTTTGATCAGCAGAATAATTTTGAGAAGAACAAATAATAAATACAACTCTAGAAATAATTAAAAAACTCATACATTTGTTAATGTAAGTGATGGTGAGGGAATTCCCCAATCTGCAATGTACATTCAAGAGTACTGATTCTACACTAGTTATACATTGCTCTATGGTTAATAATTAATCCAGATTTAAATGAAATTTACATTCTTTTATAAAATGGAAAAAAAATAGAGTAAAATTCATCAGAAGAAATCCAGTGGAGTTGGGTTATTATGGAAGAATTGGTATGTGTTGATTTTCTGTGTGTTTTTGAAGGGGATTAAACATTATAGGGAGTTAAATATTTGTATATTATTGTGACTGGCTTATATCAGATAAAATTAGGTGTGGTAGAATTAAAGGTATTTTTCAAACTGCTGCTTGCTGAGGTCTGTATTTTCACATTTGGATTGTTTTGTTAAACTTCTTTGAAGCAATAAAATGAAACCTAACCATAGTGCATTATTAACTTTCGGGTTTGTTTTCTTCTTGAAGTTAAAATAACTAAAATAGATTACTTAGTTCAATAAACTAAACACACCATGAGGTCCTAAGTATGGGGAGTCATATACATCAGAGAAATTTATGCACTGAATTTTGTGATAAATTAATGAATAATGGGACAGGCCTGAGGGATTTAAAAGGGTCCTCCTGTAGGTATATTCAAAAGTTTCCTGTCATCTGAGATAGCAACCATATACCACATCCCAGGATTGTAGAGGCCAACAGATATGGTGAATTCTTGTTGGTCAAATCAATGGTACTGTTGGTCATTGTAATTATAGCATTACCTTTGATAGCTTGAAAACAGAAACACTGGAAACATCTAGCAGTCAGGCAGTATATTTGGAGAGAAAAAGAGTGTTTATAAGTAATACAGATTACATTTTCATATAGCACTCATTCAATATCTCCACTGTCAGACGATGCAGAAACCTTTTTCCACTTATATAGTGGGATCTCGTTATCAGTGCCTATCACAAAGTTTATTCCATCTTCAACATCTGTCCAAAATTGGATTACCAAGATCTGCAACCTTGGTGTTATGTTTGGTGTTGACCTAGGTCTCAGGTTTGAGGTCCACATTGTCAACACTTATTTCCACCACATTATATTGCCTGCTTTCTCTCCAGCCTCTCACTTTTGCTGAAACCCTCATTCATGCCTGTGCTATCTTCATTGCACTCCTGGCTGGTCTTTGCCATTCTATTCAATGTAAACTTCATGCAAGACCATGCTGCCCATGTCCTAACTCATGCTGGCATGTTTGCCATCACCCTAGTTCTTGCTGATTTATGGGGCCTCCTGATTAAATCTCAAAGTCTTGCCTTATGATCTATATAATCTCCACTAACTCAATAAATTTCTGAAATACCTGATACTCTAATTTTGACTTCTTGAGAATCCACAGACCCAATCACACCATCAATTGTATTCATGTCTTCATCTCACAAAGCCCGTAAATTCTGAAATTTCAACCTAAAGTATCTACCACTATACCCTTGCTCCTGAAGGTATCTTTAAAACCAAGCCTGATCAAGCTTTTGTTTCTCTGTCCTGTTAATTCTGAATATGGTCCAGCACCTATGAAATGCCTTGGCAAACACTAAAGGTGCTATATGAATGGAATTTTTTGCCCACCAGAAGTTGGGGATGAAAAAAGCTTTAATATAACGTGTTCTGCTTTAACATTGTACAGCTGAAACTGCATGGTGATAGAAATAATACTGAGTGTAGATAAGTCTAGCTCCGGCCATGAATTATGAAGGACTTTGTGAAGCAGAGCTTCTTTCCAGTGGTACAAATTATCCATTGTTACTGCTGAAAAACAACCTGAGCTTGGTAAGCCTAGAACCTTCCCTTCGCGCATAGACCTCTAATCGATCTTTCTCTGCTTTATTGACTAATTTGCTTTCAAAACTGTTCCTTTTAAACAAAAGTTAAAGACCTTAATTTGCATTCCACACTTTGCAAAGTCAGGATGCATAATAATGTCTTACAGCTATTGATATGTTCTTGAGGATTAGCCATTGAAGTCACGTATGAAACACGCCAGACAATTTATGCACAGCAAGCTCCATCAGCAATGTCTTGGCAAATTAAGACTAGGATAGCGGGAAACTCCCCTGAGCCATGACCAGTGTACATGATTGCTGTGGTGCTAATTGATGCTTTTGTCTTTATATTTTTTTCTCTCAGTTCCTTCTCTGAAATGATTATCTCTCATGGAATGCAGAGGAGGCTTAACCCAAAAGCATAGCAGCAGGACTTAACTTTAGTAATAGATTGCAAAATAACAAGCTACAAGGGGCCACAAATCAAGACAGAACAGGTACTAAGCACGAGAGAACGGGTACGAAACACACCAGACACCATGGTAACTGAAGGCTACGAACAATTGGTTGAGGCTGGCTAGTTTGATGAGTGAACAAGGATTGTGGATGAGAGGTGGGGTTAAATAGGCTGCAGGCGATGAGTAGGAAATGAATGGCAGGTGACTCCTATTAGCTGGGTGGAGACTGGGAGGCGCCTGCCTGTGCAGGCCTGATAGGAGCCCCCTCCCCATCCTAGGGCCAATGCCCAACAGCCCAACAGCCCAGGACTCTTTGATAAGCAATTGACACAGGATGTAACTGGATGGCATCCAAGACCTCTCCTCTGGGCCGCACCCTTCCGAGTCAACAAGGAACTGCATACCCCGTCCAAAAAGACATGAATCCATCAACCAGCAAACCGTGTACACTGGACCACCTTCAACCATCCTTGGTTCCAGAGGTGCAGGCTCCGGTGGGTTGAGTGGTCCGTGGACAATGGGCTTGAGACAGGGCACATGGAAGGTAGGTGTGATCCTGAGGGACGGTGACAGCAGATGGTAATAGGTGCAGTTGGCAGCTTAGATGACCTCTCCATACCCTCTTCCAAACATTCTGGCAGCAGTGAACCAGAGCCCTGATGGATGGGACCTCCACTTTTTGCTCCTCTGTGGTGGACAATGGGTGTTGTTAGCCAAGAAGCACTTCAAAGAGTGACATACTCCTGGTAGAGGAAAGGTATAGCTTGTGGGACAGCTCAGCCCAGAGCAGATACGTCTTCCATGGCAAAGGGTTAGAGACGGCAAAGCCTCACAGGAACTTCTCCAATTGATGATTGGCTCTTTCTGACTGATCCCCGATCTGCGAATGATAGTCAGAAGACAAACTCACTGAGGTGTGGTGGAGGGAGCAGAAGGCTCACCAGAAGTGGGTGACTGTGGAGGCAAACTACATGTTGGAGAGCCAGGTCCACTGTCTCAGTGGCTGATGGATGCTTAGGGAGGCCAATGAAGTAGGCCCCACTGGAGAACCGGTCCACCACTTTCAAGATCACCGATGCCCCATTGGAAGGTGGCAAATGCGTGATGAACTACATGGTGATGTGGGACCATAGATGTCAAGGGACCAGTAAGGGTTGCAGGAGCCCAGGGGGCCACTGGTTGGAGGATTTGGACTGGGCACATTGAGGGCAGGCATCAACGAATTGCTGTACACCTGTGATCATGGTAGGCCATCAAAACTGGCATCGCAGAAAATCTAGAGTCTGTCGTCCACCTGGATGGCTGGAGAGAGGTGAGGATTTGGCCTACTGGAGTTTCTCAGAACACATGGCTGCCAGCATGTACATGGTGTTGTCAGGTTTGTCAGCTGGAGCAGGGTCATGCTGTAGGGTCTGGCGGATCTGGCTTTTGAGGTCCCAGGTGATCGGGGAGTGGATCTGAGAGGATGGAGTGATGGGCTGAGGGTTGATGTCCATTTCAGCTGGGTCAAATTGTCACGACACGGTGTCCACCTTATTGTTCTTGGCGCTGGGTCGGGAGGAGATGCTGAAGTTCAATTGTTCAAAGAAGAAGACCCATCAAGCCTGATGTGGGTTGAGTTGGTGGGTCCGTTGTATGGATATGAGGTTCTGGTGGTCAGTCCAGATCAGGAAGGGCTCAGTGTTCCCCATCAGCCAATGTCTCCATTCATCCAAGGCTCATTTAAGAGCAAGTAGCCCCTGGCTCCTACTCCATAATGGCGTTGTGTAGAGTTGAACTTGCATTAGAAGGCACAAAGGTGTGTCTTCTCTTCACGTCCTCGTTGGGGAGGATGGCTTCGGCACCCATGTCAGATGTGTCCAGTTCTACCACAAAACGTCTGGAGGGGTTCAGATGGCAGAGAATGGGAGCAGTGGTGAAGCGTCTTTTGAGCTCCTTGAAAGCGTAGTCCACAGCAGAAGACCAGGTTATCCATGAGGTAGGTGACTTAGTGAGGGCCTTGAGAGATTCAGCTGAAGTTTCTGATGAACCAGCGGTAGAAGTTGGAGAAGCCCAAGAAGCATTCTAGCTGTTTGAGCGAGCGTGGGCAGAGCCATTAACGACTGTGTGCACTTTCTTTGCATCCATGGTTATACCTTGGGGTGAAAGAATGTAACCCAGGAAGGAACTAACTGGGGTGTGGAAATGGCATTTTCTAACCTGCACTACAGTCAGTTTTCAAGGAGACACTGAAGGACTGAATGGATGTGACAGATGTGGTTTTGGGGTCCTTGAAGAAGATGCGGATGTCGTCGAGACAGATGAACACATACCTGTGTAGCTTGTCTCAGAGGATCTTGTGAGTGAAGGCTTGGAAAATGGCTGGACTGTCGGAAAGTCCAAAAGGAATCACCAAGTATTCATAGTGGCCAGAGGGTGTTATGAATGTCATCTTCCACTTAACACTCTGGCGGAAGCGGACCAGGTTGTACGCACTCCGTAGATTCAGTTTGGTGAAGATCAGAGTGTTTCAAATGTGTGATCCATCACGGGCAGAGAGTAACAGTCTTAATGGTGATTTTGTTAAGTCCACAATAGTCAATGCAGGGATGAAGACCCCCATCTTTCTCTTTGATGAAATAGAATCCTGCAGTATCTGGGGACTGGATGGTTGAATGAAGCCATGCTGTATCGCTTTGGCAATGTAGTCATTCATGGCTTGGGTCTCAGGAGGAGAGAGGGAGAACAGATGGCCTCAGGGAGGGCTGGTGCCCAGGACGAGGTGGATCACACAGTCGTCTGGTCCATGTGGCAGCTGGGTGCTGGCTTTACTTTTACTGAAGGCGATGGCTAAGTCATGGAATTCCTGTGGGAGTTTGGTGAGGTCTCCAAGGACCTACGGTGTGAAGTCAACTCAGCAGTGAACTGGATGACCAGGTGAAGTGTGGGTCATGAGTGGAGGGCCAGGGGTAACCCAAGATGAGAGGAGTTTGGGTGAGTCGATCAGGAGGAATTGGATGGATTCGTGGTGCTCTCCAGTGCTCATGTGCACAGATCATGTATGTGCTCTGACCATCTCATGTCCGTTAATGGATGTGATGTAGAAGGGTTGAGAGATAGACTCGTGGGGAGTACAATCTGCACACACAGAGTCGGGTACATAAAGTTAGTGCTGTGCCAGAATCCACCAGAGCCTCCTGTGCACATAGAGCTGTCGGGGTGTAGAGGAGGACAGAGAGTGACTCAGACTATGGTGCTGGAATTAGGGGCCGGGGAGAGCTTACCAGATAGAAGGCCCCTCATCTCTACTTGGTGGTGTCGTTTCCCGGATGCAGTGGCCATTTGATGCGTTGGTGAACCCACAGTAAGCACACAAGTTGTTTATCCAAAGACACTCATGCTGTGGGTTGGGGAGGTTGCTGTTGTTAAGGGAACTCTCCCTAACTGCATGGGTTCTGAAGGCATTACTGCTGAGGGTCCTGCAGCGTGAAATGGTTCTGGGTATCGAACTGGGGCTCTGGCTGATGATCTAGAGGGTCGTTCCGTAAGACACTTGTCAATACGGAGGGCCAGAGTGATGAGGTTTTTGAGGTTGATAGGCATCTCCTGGGTACACAGCTCATCTTTCATGCACTCTGAGAGGCTGTGATGGTAATAGGCCAGCATTCCCCTCACACTCTGCTGTGAGGGTCCTGAATTCCACGGTGTAACCCAGCACTGAGCGTGAGCTTTGACACAGGCGAAGTATCCGATCAACTGTCCCCATTCCACTTCCCAGATGATTGAAAACCAGCGCACCTCAGCAGTGAGTTCCTCATATTTATTGTAGATGGTGGTTTCATTGTCCCAGTTAGCAGTGGCTTGGGCCAGAGCTCGCCCAAGTCAAGAGAGTAATGAAGTCAATCTTGGCACGGTCTGCAGAATACAGGGATGTATGATGCTCAAAGTGCAAGATGCACTGGGACAGGAAGTTGCGGCATCCGTTTGGGGATCCTTTGAAGTGTGCGGATGCTGGAGTCTGGGGCTCAGTGGGAGGAAGTTGACTGGTGTAGGGTTGCTGTATCGAGACGGAAAGTTGGAAGAGAGTGGCGAGGAGATAGTCAGTGGTTTCCTGCTGCTCCTGGATCGTGTGCTGGTGTTGATGGATGACTTCCTTTAGGGGAGCGTACTCTGCTGGTTCACTCATCCTGTCAGGAAATGTAGAGTAGGCTTGGCTGAAAAGCAGAGCAGCAGAGACGATTCAGCAGTGAGCGATAACTTTAATAATAAACTGCAAAATTACAAGCTACAAGGGGCCCCAAAACAAGAGAGAACTGGTATTAAACACAATAGGCAAAAAGGTAACTGAAGGCTAGGAGCAACTGGTTGAGGCCAACTGGTTTGATGAGTGATAAACAAAGATGGTTTATGAGAGCTGGGTTGAAACAGGCTGCAGGTGATGAGCTAGAAATGAGTAGCAGATGACTCCTTTTAGCTGGGTGAAGACCGGGAGGCACCAGTTTGTGCAGTTGTGACATTACTTTATACTGGTGCACATTTTAATGGGTGTCAACTGCTATCCAGTACCAAGCAGCTATTTTTTCACAGGGATATAGGAAATCTGGAGTTAACAATAAGGCTTCACATGAAAGCTCAATAAAGAGCTTCTGCAGGTTCATCAGGAGCCACACCCTCTTCTCAGACTCAAGGCATCAAAGCTGATTTATTTTGTACAATACAGTGGATTCCAATTAATTGGACCATCAGTTAATTGGGCAGCCACTTGTTTGGAACAACTTTTAAAGAAAAATGTAATTGAGAAAAAAGCTTGGGGCTGAGGAGGGGATTAAGGCCCAATCAAGGCAAGTTCTGGTGTGGGAGTTGATTGTGGAGCTCACTGGAAAATGGTGGAGAGAGAGAACATCCAGGAAAGAGCCAAGCTGTTGAAGGAAGTTTTTGGCGAGAGTGGAAGTGAACTAGAGATGGAGGTCAGCGGGAAAGAGGAACGGAATGGAAAGAGGAAGAAAAGAAAGCAGAGGTACAGGATACCAAACTCTGAGGAGTCAGCGGATGATCAAAACAGGACAGCAAAACAATGGAAAGAAGATGAGATTAAAGCAATTATAAAAATAAATGAAGACGGGGCGTCTTTTGGTGATTGGAACCCGATTCGTTTGACGAAGATGCTCAACAAAATTATAGGCGAGGTTAAAGGAGCAAAGATTTTACGAAATGGATTGCTATTAGTGATTTGTCAGGATAGTGCTCAGCAAGGCAAAGTGATAAGATTAAATAAAATAGACGGCACATAAGTACAATGCTCAATACTCAACAATAGAAAGTGGACTAGAGGAGTTATTTTGGGGATACCAACAAAAGTTACTATGGATGAGATTAAACAGAACAGAAAAGGAGCAAAAATTATTGAGGCCAAGCGTTTGAAAGTTACAAGTAACGGGAAAAAGTGTGATAGTTTATTGGTAATGATTAACTTTGATGAAGAGAGATTGCCAACGAACGTTTACTTAGGGTGTATGTGTTATGTGGTTAGAATACATATACTCCCACCTTTAAGATGCTATAAATGTCAGAAATTCGGGCACATTCTGGCGGTCTGCAGAGGAAAACAAAGATGTGGGAGATGCGCTGGAAAACATGAATATGGGAAATGTGAAGCGGGAGTTAGGCTGAAATGCTGCAATTGTGGCAAGGAACACAGCGCAGCTTATCGAGGGTGCATTTATAGCAAGAAGGCAGCTGAGATACAATATGTAAAAGTAGCTCAAGGAATCAGTTATGCAGAGGCAGTGAAAGAATTCACTGAAAAAAGGCTGCCAAGCAAACAAATACAGGGAATAATAAACTGGTGAATTGTGAGAGCTGTAATATGAAAAACAAGGATACACTATTAATGAGTAGAAAGGATTTCGTACTTTTTATGGTGGATGCAATTAATTGTTCAGTGCAAACAAGCAAAAGAACTGAAAAAATTAAAATTATAGTCAAGTCTGCAGAAAAGTATCTTAGTATTAAAGGGATTAGGGTGGGAAGAAGTCAAAGAAATGCTGAATGGAGGATACAACAGTTCACAGGCAGGGGAAATGGAACCTTAATGGCAGTATATTTATTGTAAATGGTCAAGAATTTAAGAAATATGTTTCAGAACTTAAGGAAAGTCCTCAGATTTTATGGTTAAAGCCCAGGGTAAATGTGCAGAACTCCAACAACGAATAGAAGTACCTGACAAGAACAACTGTGAGTTGGAAAGAGATTGGAAAATGGAGGAAATTATTACAAGGATACAAAAGGAAAAAGAATTTGTTGCAAAGTGAATTATCTACATTCAGATTATAAAATGGAAACATGGAAGCAAATGAAGAAGAACTCCGAGGTCTCAGTAAACAACTGCAGGCTATGATCCAAGAAAAGGAAAACCTGAAAAAGCAGATAGACTTGGAAAAACAAGAAGTTTAAACGTATAACGTGCGATAATTACTATTCTTTAACAAGATGATTTTAGTCTTACAAGTGATGTAGATGAAATCAACGTAATTGAGGTAATGCAACTACACGAAAACGTGACAAAATTAGGGAAGAATAGCAGTTTGCAGCATTATCTAATGAGCGCACTAAACAGTCACGAGGAATTGCAACTACAGAGTGATGCTAATACAGCAGCGGTCCCCAACCACCGGGCCGCAAAGCATGTGCTACCGGGCCGTGAGGAAACGATACGAGTCAGCTGCACCTTTCCTCATTCCCTGTCACGCACTGTTGAACTTGAACATAGGGTTGCCAACTGTCACGTATTTGCTGGGACATCCCGTATATTGGGCTAAATTGGTTTGTCCCATACGGGACCGCCCTTGTCCCGTATTTCCCCCGCTAAGGTAGAGCGTTCCTATGAAATCTTTCATGCCGAAATGGCGTAAAGCGAAGAAGCAATTACCATTAATTTATATGGCAAAAATTTTTGAGCATTCCCAGACCCAAAAAATGACCTAACAAATCATACCAAATAACACATAAAACCGAAAATAAATAACACTAACGTATAGTAAAAGCAGGAATGATATGATCAATACACAGCCTATATAAAGTAGAAATAATGTATTTACAGTATAGTCGGGAAGATGAAGGCAAAAGTGATTTGTGGGGGGAAGAAATCGGCACTTACGCGCATGCGCATATCACATGCGCACGTCACGCATGCGCACATAGGTGCCCGCACAAGGCTTCATAGTCATGGTAGTCTTTCCAGGGGTAAAGTGTCCCAGGATTTGACTGCTACTTTTGTCCCTTATTTGGGAGTGAGAAAGTTGGCAACCCGAACTGTAAAAGACATGTTGAGGTGAGTTTAACCCTACTTGAACGTCCCCCCTCTCCCTCCCCCTCCCCCTCCCCCCCAGTTGGCCGGTCCGCAAGAATATTGTCAATATTAAACCGGTCCACGGTGCAAAAAAGGTTGGGGACCCCCGTAATAGAGAACTGCAAGGTGAACTAGATTGTCTAAAGTAGAGAACTCCAGGACATATTTGGTTGGAACACCACAAGTCTAGCAGGTGGCGGTAATGCACTGAAAACTGATTGCCAACCGCCATAAAACAAAAAAGAAGATGAAGAAAAAAGCTGGATTCCCTTTTTCATTTGGGATAGTAGGCCGCTTAATTTGAGCAGGAACTTGTTGCCAGATAGGTTCTAACTAGCGTCAGTTGTGTGTGTTTGTTTTCGAAAAGCAGTCCTTTTGTCACTGATAGTTGGCAAGAAATAAGCAGTAAGACAATTCAGAACTGTTTCGCTCACTGCGGTTTCAACCATTCAAGCTTGGAGATGATAGAAACACTGGGAGGCCAAAATAAAATGATTTCACTTCTTCAACAAATTAGGAGTCATAGAGTCATAAAAAGGTACAGCACAGAAACAGGCCCTTTAGCCCATCTAGTCCATGATGAAACTGTTTAAACTGCCTATTCCCACTGTTGTTCACCAGGACCATAGCCTTCCATACCCCTACTATCCATGTACCTGTCCAAACTTCTCTTAAACATTGAAATCGAGCTCGCATGCACCACTTGTGCTGGCAGCTCATTGCACACTCTCACAGCCCTCTGAGTGAAGAAGTTTCCCCTCAAGTTCCCCTTAAACATTCCACCTTTCACACTTAACCCGAGACCTCTGGTTGTAGTTCCAGCCAGCCTCAATGGCAAAAGCCTGCATGCGTTTATCCTAACTATACCCCTCATAATTTTGTATACCTCTATCAAATCTCCCCTCAATCTTTTACAATCCTGACCTATTCAATCTTTCCTTATACGTTTGTAACTTGGGTCCTCCAGACCCAGCAACATCCTTGGTGTTGGATTGGGGCGGTATTTTCTTGTATTTTTTTGTAGTTTAACGTTCCTATCCTTGCTTATATTTTTTATATAAACACCTATATGTGTGTAATTGTTCAGTTAATTTTCTGGTAATTGTAGTATATAGTAGCTGATTCTGTATTTTCGAAAAGCTTTTTCTGCAACAGGAATCTCGCCGCTTGAATGTGGCTGTTTCCTGGGCTACATCTTACAGTCATGGAATTATAGAGAAGTACAGCATAGAAACAGGCCCTTCAGCCCATCTAGTCCATGTTGAACCATTTTAACTGCCTACTCCCAATGACCAGCACTGGGACCATTGCCCTCCATACCCCTACTATCCAAATTTCTCTTAAACGCTGAAATCGAACTTGCATGGACCACTTGTACTGGCAGCTCATTCACACTCTCATGACCTTCTGAGTGAAGAGGTTTCCCCTCATGTTCCCTTAAACTTCTCACCTTTCACCCTTAAGCCATGACCTCTGGTTGTAGTCCCACCCATCCTCAGTGGAAAAAGCCTGCTTGCATTTACCCTATCTATACCCCTTATAATTTTGTATACCTCTGTCAAATCTCCTCTCAGTCTAATACATTCCAAAGAATAAAGTCCTATTGAATCTTTCCTTATAACTCAGGCTCTTTGGACCTGGCAACATCCTTATAAACTTTCTCTGTGTTCGTTCAAGCTTATTTACATCTTTCCTGTAGGTAGGTGACCAAAACTACACTCAATACTCCAAATTAGGCCTCAACAATGTCTTATACAGCTTTAACATAACATCCGATCTCCTGTTCTCAATACTTTGATGATACATGAAGGGGAATGTGCAAAAAGCTTTCTTTACGATCCTATCTACCTGTCACACAACTTTGATTGAATTATGGATCTGTATTCCCAGATCCCTTTGTTCTGCCACACTCCTCAGTGCCCTACCGTTCACTGCGTAAGACCTACCCTGGTTGGTCCTACCAAAGTGCAACACCTTGCACTTGCCTGCATTACATTCCATCCACCATTTTTCTGTCCATTTTTCCAGCTCATACCTTCTGCAAGCCATGATAGCCTTCCTCACTGTCCACTACACCCCCAATCCTGGTCTTATCCACAAATTTGCTGATCCAGTTAACTACATTATCATCCAGATCATTGATATAGATGACAACCAAGAACAAACCCAGCACAGATCCCTGCAGCAGACCACTAGTCACAGGCCTTAAGTCAGAGAGGCAACCATCTACTACCACTCTCTGGCTTCTCCCACAAAGTCATGCCTAATCCAATTTACTACCTCATCTTGAATGCCAGGCAGCAGAAGCTTCTTGACCAACCTCCCATGGGAGACCATGTCAAATGCCTTGCTAAAGTCCATGTAGACTGCATCCACTGCCTTACCTTCATCCACTTTCCTGGTAATGTCCTTGAAAAACTCTATAAGGTTGGTTAGACATAACCTACCACACACAAAGCCATGCTGACTATCCCGAATCAGTCTGTCTATCCAAATACTTATATATCCAGTCCCTTAGAATACCTTCCAATAACTTTCCCACTACTGATGTCAAGCTTATAATTTCCTGCCTTATTTTTAGAGCCTTTCTTCAACAGTGTGGTGCGTGGCCAAGTGGTTAGGGCGTTGGGCTCATGATCTGAAGGTCATGGGTTCGAGTCTCAGCCAAGGCAGCGTGTTGTGTCCTTGAGCAAGGCACTGCTCCAGTCTACCCAGCTGAAAATGGGTACCGGTAAATGCTGGGGGTTAACCTTGCAATAGACTGGCGTCCTATCCGGGAGGGGAGTGGGTGGAGTCTCGTACTCTCAGTCGCTTCATGCCGCAGAAACCAGCATAAGCACCGGCCTGATGGGCCACAAGGCTCAGGACAGACTTTAACTTTTTAACTTTCTTAAATAGCAGAACAACATTAGCTATCCTCCAATCCTCCGGTACCTCATCTGTCACTAAGGATGATTTAAATATCTCTGCTAGGACCCCTGCAATTTCCCACAGTCCAAGGATGTACTGGTTGGGAGGTTAATTTGCCATTGTAAATTGTCCTGTGATTAGGCTAGGTTTAAATTGGGGGTTTGCTTGGCAGTGCGGCTCTAAGGGTAGAACAGACCTGTTCTGTGCTGTACCTCTTAAAATAAATAAAATAAAAAATAAATGTATAAAACAAAATTAGTACAGAAACATAACGTGATGTAGGTTAATATGAAGAAATGCATTAACAAGCAGGATCCTTGGATTTGTATAAGTAGCAGCTCATTGAGGACTGAGCAAGAAAGTTATGGTAAACTTTTGCAAATCACAGATTAGACCCCAGCTGAAGCAGAGCAGCCAGTTCCAGGTGCCACGTGTTAAAGAGGATGTCAGACCTTATGATGGATCTAGAAGAGATAAGCTTGAATGGTTACAGGGAAAAATAACAATGACATAAAGAAATGA
The DNA here is from genome assembly GCF_030028105.1 of Mobula birostris. Taxonomy (NCBI): domain Eukaryota; kingdom Metazoa; phylum Chordata; class Chondrichthyes; order Myliobatiformes; family Myliobatidae; genus Mobula; species Mobula birostris. The sequence continues at coordinate 25,367,613 of NC_092389.1, forward strand.
GGGAAACTGGCATCTCCTTCCAGTGGGAAGGTTAAGGAAGATCATTTCATTGGGATGTTCAAAACAATGAAGTTATTCCTTTGGCATGAGGTTTATTAACACATGAATTAGAGCTACATGAAGAAGCATATCTATTCAGAATCAGAATCAAGTGTATTATCGCTGTCTTATATGATGTGAAATGTGTTGTTTTGTGGCAGCAATACTGTGCAAAGACATAAAATTACCATAAATTACAAAATAAATAAATAGTGCAATAAACAATGGATTCTTGGACTGTTCAGATATCTGATGACAGAAGCTGTTCCTGAAGTATTGAGTGTTGGTCTTCAAACTTCTGTACCTCCTCTGTGTAACAAGAAGTAACAAGGAGAGGCCATGGCCCTGGTGGTTCAGGTCCTTAATGATGGATGCTGCCTTCTTGAGGCACCGCCTCTTCAAGATGTCCTCAATGGCGGGGAGGGTTGTGTCACTGGTGGAGTTGGCTGAGTCTATAGCCCTCTACTGTCTTCTGTGATCCTATGATCCATACTCATCTACATCCAGTCGCAAAACTCTCTACGGTACACCTATGGAAATTTACATGAGTCTTTGATGACATACCGAATCTCCTTTAACTTCTAATGAAATATAGCCCTTGACATGCCTTCTTTTTAATTGCATCAGTATGCTGGGCCCAGGTTAGATCCGCTGAGATATTGACACCCAGGGACTTGAAACTGCTCACCCTTTCCACTGTTGATCCCTCAATGAGGTCTGACATGTGTTCCCTTGACTTCCCCTTCCTGAAGTCCACAATCAATTCTGTGCTCTTACTGACATGGAGTTATTGCTGTCACCAGCTGATCTATCCAGTCCTGTATGCCTCCTCATTGCCATCTGAGATTTTACCAACAACAGTGGCATCATCTGCAAATTTATTAATTGCATTTGGGCTATGCATAGCCACACAGTCATGAGTGCAGAGAGAGCAGAGCAATGGGCTAAAAACACGTCCTTGAGATGTGCCTGTGTTGTTTGTAATTATTAATGATCAGCACTGGTTGTGGTCTCTCAATGAGGAAGTCGAGGGTCAATAGTGAATTGTTATGATAAGGAATAAATTGTCTGTAAGGATCCTGTACTCACGTGCCTGTGATGCTGCTGCAAACGTAATTTTCATTGTAACTGAACTTCGCCAGATGATAATAATTTTGACTGGACTCGCCCATGACTATCTCTCACTTCTGGGTTTGTTCAGTGTTCCATGATTTGAACACAAAGTTCAGGTTGAGATTCCCGAGCAGTACAGAAAGTGTGCAGCATAGTCAGAGATGCTGTCTTTCAAATGAGATAAAATTCTGTGAGGACAAAAGAGACTGCAGATGCTGGAGTCTGGAGAAAAAGAAGCTGCTGGAGGAACTCGTTGGCTCAGGTTGTATCAGTAGAGGGAAACATTGCCTGTCGATTTCCCGCTACAGATGTTCCCTGGCTTGCTGAGTGTCCTGCAGCGACTCTTTTTTGCCTGAATTCTGCAGCTCTTTGCCTACTCATGTGGTTGGAAAAGATTCTGGGCACCTTTTCAAAGTTCAAAGTAAAATTATTATCGAAGTACAAAGGGGCAAGTGAAGTTGAGTGAAGTTAACCCCTTTGGTTCAAGAGCCTGATGTTTGAGGGGAATAACTGTTCTTAGACATTTCCTAAATGTTCTTCAGCTACTGTTATTACAAAGAAAAAAAATCTGATCCCTGTCAAATTTCTTTTCGTTTTGCTTGCTTTTTATCTACAGTTTCTCAGTACCCTTATACATCGTGATAGGAATCTGTCAATGGAGTAGATTTATCTGTCAATAAATTTACTGCATCCAATTAAAAATATAAGACATTTTATAACAAGATCAGAAGTCAGATCACAAATTGTCTTTGAAAGGAAAACAAACAAGCTTTATTTTGGATAAAAATAATAAAAAGATTTGAAAAGAAAGAAAGAAAAGAAAGCAAAGCATTAGCAGCAGATTATATTAATTCCAAAAATAAAATTGCCAATTGTAAACTTTCCACACACTTGATAGGCAATGGTTTAGTAATTAAAAATGTGAGGATCAAAAGTTTTAAGTCATAGGCACATGTTGTCATGTTTAACTCAGTATCTCCTTGAGATCCTATTCTAATGTGGTTGTGATCCCACACATTATGTGTTCCAATCCATATCATGCTGTGGTTTTGTCAAATGGAAAGGGAGCTGGTTCATTTTGACAGAGAAGTTGAGGAAGCAGACATGAATTCTTGAAGTTTGTATACATAATTGATGAGATTTTGCATCAAATCCTGTCTCTGACAATAGCCATTAAGCATTTCCTGTCTTTTTTGGTTATTGCTGTCTCTTGTAAATTTGGTTGAAAGGGTTCCTAGGACCTGTGACACTGACCATGGGATGGATCAAAATTACTCTAACCCTGTGCCAAATTGAGAGAACGTCTGAGAACAGACCTGCCTTAAGATCTTGGGAGCTGAAAGGGGAAATGTAAACCAGCCAAGAGTAGTATGCATTGAAGAAGAATGAGAAAAAAGTAAGGGGAAGAGAGTCACAAAGCTAGAAGGGCCAATTCCTCAATGATGGAAAAAGATCTCAAGTGTCCAGAGTTGTGGACACATTTCAGCACATTTGTTATCTTTTGTAACTTCAAAACATTCAACTAATTCAAAGACAGACATGCGAGTCCAAAAATGCAGATCTATCTTCAAGGCTGGCGCGTGGCCAAGTGGTTAAGGCGTTGGACTAGTGATCTGAAGGTTGCGAGTTTGAGCCTCAGCTGGGGCAACATGATGTGTCCTTGAGCAAGGCACCTAACCACACATTGCTCCTGCACGTTTATAGCCCAGCGGATGGCGGTTGGTCCAGTATGGACAAGACAGTTTACTTTCAGCGAGGTGCACACTTACCACGTGGTTCTGATAGCAGTAGCCAACTTTCTTCTCTATCAATTGACTCTGCTCTCCTCAACTGATCGATGTGTCATCTCCAGATGATATCAGACTCAATCTCCACTGTGTGGGAGAGTGGTCAAGTTTCCGAGTACCCACTTCTGATCACCTCTGTAGTCCTTCGCCAGGACTGCTTGTCCAGGAGTGAAACATTGAATCTCCTTGTTTGAGGAGCCTTCAATTTGTCTCAACTGTTTGTCCTGCATCCACCTTCTGAGACTGGGATTGAGGCGATCCAAGAGTGAACATAAGGAATGACCCAGGAACAGCATAGCCAATGAGTTGTTGGTTGTGGAGTGTGTGACATTGTGATATGCAAGGAGAAAATTGGCAAACTTCTTGTTCAGTGTTCGTGTAGTGCATTCTGTTAACATTGCTTACAGTGTGTACTTTTGACTCCGGACAATCTTTTCTGCCAGGCTTTTTGTTGCTGGTGATATGGTGCAGATGTAATATGTCTTATTCTATTCGTTTTTAGGAATGACTGAAACTGTTCCACAACAAACTGTGGTCCATTGTCACTGAATAAGTGTTCTGGAACACCAGTCTTTGAGAAGAGGCTTCTCAACATATCAACAGTGTGTGAGTCTGTAGTCGAGGCTGTTGGAAACACTTCCGGCCACTTTGTAGCTGCATCCACTATTACCAAGAAATTTGTGCCAATGAATGGTCCAGCAAAATCCACATGAATCTTCTGCCAGGGCAATGCAGGCCATTCCCAGGGATAGAAGGGCGCTGCTCCTTGCATCTTCTGGACGTATTGGCATCCCAAACAGTGCATGGCAAACTTCTCGATTTGCTGATCTATCTCAGGCCACTAGACAGCTCTTTCATTTTGACCACCCCTCGATGACAGGCATGTAGCTCCTCCAACACTTCAGCTCTCGGCTTGGATGGTACAACAACTCTCACCCCTACGTAAGGCAGCCACCATCAAGGGCAAGTTTATCCCGGCGCTGATTCGTCACCCTCTTGAATTCAAGCTTGTAATTGTGTCCTCCAAGAAACAGAGCTCATCTCTTCACTCGTACTGCTGCTGTTAGTGGAATGTCCTTCTGTGGATTGAAAATGGACAGTAGTGGTTGATGATCAGTAATGAGGGTAAACTCTCTCCCATACAAGTAATGGTTGAAATGTTTTACATCCCAAACCAGACTCAAGGCCTCTCTATCAATCTGTGCATAATATTCCTCTGCAGCAGGAAGGGAATGTGATACAAAGGCTATTCACTTCCATCACTCATAACATGTGACATGACTGCACCTATACCATAAGGTGAGGCATCACAGGCAAGCTTCACTGGATGATGTGGATCATAATGTGTCAGTGCAGTGTCTGTCATCGCCATTTCCTGAAACTTTTTGAAAACCATCTCACACTGCTTTGTCCATTGCCATTTCTTCCCAATCTGCAGTAATGAGTTCAAGGGGTGGAGCACAGTAGCCAGGTTTGGCAGAATCCTGTTATAGTAATTGACAAATCCTAAAAAGGACCACAACTGTGACACATCCTTTGGCCTTGGGGCATCCACCACTGCTTGACTTTTCTCAGCACATTTGTGCATCAATTGTGTGACTGCAGTAAGCGGTGCTTGGTTTAAAGAATTCACACTTGTCGCAATCAGCTCTGAGCCCATAATCTTCTAACCCTTTTAACACTGTCTTTGAGGTTTTGGAGATGTTCCTTGCCATCCTTACCGGTAACAATGATGTCATCCAGATAATACTGAGTACCCGGGCAGCCTTGCAACATCCAGTCCGTAGCTTTCAGCCAGAGCACAGGTGCAGATGCCACTCCAAAAATAAGCCTATTATATCGATAAAACCCTTTGTGTGTGTTTAAGGTGAGAAACACTTTGGAATTATCCTCCATCTCCATCTGCAAGTAGGCCTCAGCTAAGTCCACTTTGCTGAAGTGTTTCACTCCAGAAAGGTTTGCAAAAATATCCTTTATCTTGGGCAGAGGGTATTGATCTACTTACTGTACTGGATTGATGGAACCTTAAAATCACCAAAGATCCTGACATTCTTATTGGCTACAGAGACAACTGGCATTGCTCATGGGCTCCACTCAACTTTGGAAAGAATTCCTTCAGCCTCCATTTGATCCAGCTCACTGGCTACTTTATCATGGATGGTATAAGGAACCGAAAGGACTTTGCAAAACTTGGGTATGGCATTTTCATTTAACATTATTTTATTCTTGATATGTTTGAGTTTTCAAATGCCATCCTTGAACACTGCTGTGGCATCATCCAGTACCTTTCTTAATTCGATTTCATATGGCTTCATTGCAGGGGATGTGGCATGCAAATGGTGGATGGATCTCCAATCAAATTGTAGTTGTCTCAGCCAATCTGTCCCCACAATGCTGGCCATCCTGTTTTTACCACATACATGCTTAACGTGGTTTGTTGGTTGTTGTATTTCACAGTTGCAAATATCATTCCCACAAGAGTTATCTTTTTACCAATATAAGTTATTAGTTGGATATCTGCAGGCTTCAGTTTCATATCTTTGAAGTAACTCTCAAACTCATTTTGTGGAATGACTGAAACAGCTGAACCAGTGTCCAATACAATTTGAATTAATTTGCCTTACACTTCTGGTGTAAGCCATATGGCTTGTCTATTGTTAGTTTTCACATTGTAAATTTCAAGGCTACACACTCCTGTGTCACTCTCATCATGACCATATTTTTTCATCAACATCAGCATGCAGATTTGTGCTCTTTTTGAAACTGCAACTTGGCTTTTTAGCTTTTTCTCTTCTGTGAGCAGCCCATCTATTGTTGTCGGTCCCTATTTTCTAAAGCTAGACAGATAGATAAACTCCAGTCCCAGCGTAGTTGTATTTTGAGGGCGGTTTTATTATTCACCATAGTGTTATAGTGTGCAAGAAGCCAATGCAAAAAGACAGTGCTTCCCAGCGTTCTCACAAAAGGTAGATTCAAATATTGATTGAAATTCCTTTGACTTCTAACTGAATGAAATGTACAAAGATATAAAATGGCTGAGCTGATGACGGAAGCTAATTGCTTAGCAATGAAATAATGAGCAATCAACAACAGCTGTGAACTTACAATTAACAGTGAGATCTAGTAACTAGAAATAAAATAACAAACCACATTAGGGTTTATTTTGTTGCATTTTCTGCAAACTTCACTTTTAAATCTGTGTTTGTTTGATGTATGTGAGCCCCTGCCACAACAGTAACACAATTTGATTGGCCAGGACAGTATCTGTTTAAATGATGCAATTTTGTTCACGCTCATTTTAATTCCTGACTGCAACTCAATTGCATCTGTTTGTAGTTTCTATTGAAATAGCAATTTCCACTGCTCTTTTAAATGTAAGCTGTGCTTTAGTTTGGAGCCATTTTTGAATGTTTTCTTGTCAGGTTCCACAAACTGAACGATCTCTTATTGTATCATTAAGCTCATTACTGAACTGACAATACTCAGACATTTCTTCAATTTGGCCACGCAAGCTGAAATGGACTCCCTTTCCTTTAGATTCCGCTTATGAAACCTAAAGCATTCTGCAATCAACAAGCTGATGACCTACTCCATTTCGCCAATTAAAGCATCCATTATTCACCGATTAAAGCGACAAGGGAGATTGAAACTTTGAGGCGAATGCGGAAAGTAAGTGAATGATCGGCGTTGGCTCCCTGCCTCTTGATCCCTCTGCTGCCGTAGGAGCCTATTGCTGTGCCCGGAGGGTAGGTCTCTGCGCTCGAGCCGTGTCTGTCTCTTTCCATGAAGTTGGAAGATGTTACCAAGGTTCTGTGTTTATAGATTTAGACTATGGACTTTTTCAGTCTTATAATTTTCATATTCTGGTGCTTTCACCCATTCTTTCTTGCTTTTCTTTGTGTGGGGGGAGGGGAGTTTGGGTGTCGATGTTCTTGTTCTGCTTTTCTCAGTTCCTTTTGTGCAGAGGGAGGGGGATTTTGGGGTCAGTATTCTTCCTGCTTTCTTGTGCAGGGGAGGGGGTTGGGGGGTTGATGTTCTTGCTGCGTTTTGTGCAGGGGAGAGAGTTTGGGGATTAATGATCATGTTGCCATTCATTTTTTGTGCCGGGGGGTGGTTGGCTTTGCTGTTTCTCTTTGAACTTACTGTATTTCCATGGTTTTTCTTTGTTTTGTGGCTATCTGGAGAAGAAGAAACTCAGAGTTGCATATTACATACATACTTTGATAATAAATGAACCTTTGAATACTGAGTACACAACAACATCAAGGAAACCAATCTCCTCTCCATAGACTTGGTCTACACTTCTCCCCTTTCCATTAGATATATGATACAAAAACCTAAAAGCATGTACAGGCTCAAGGACAGCTTCTATTCCACTGTTATTGGTCCCCTATTGCACTAATATGGACTCTTGACTTCACAATCTATCTCGTAATGTCCTTATTGTCTCCCTACAAAGTTCAAAGGTCAAAGTACATTTATTATCAAAGAGTGTATACACTATACATCCTTGAGATTTGTCTCCTTACACGCAGCCACAAAACAAGAAACCTAAAAGAATTCATTAATTAAGAAAACAACAAACACCTCATGTGCAGAGATAGAAAAACAAACATAAATTGTGCAAATAATAGAAGCAAGCAACAGCAACAACATTCAGAATGAAAGTGAGTCTGTAGATACAAGGCCTGGAGCAGCCAGAGCAGGCCCACAACCTCAGCCTCAGTTCATGACACAGCAGAGCAAAATGTCACGAAGCCCAGAGCAGGGCTACAACCTCAGCCAAACGTAGCAGAGCAGCAAGCAGCACTGGCCTGACCCTCACCTGCAGCGCACTTTCTCTGTAACTGTAACACTTTGTTCTGCACTTTGATATCGTTTTACCTTGTACTACCTCAATTCGCTTTGTAATGCTCTGTAGGAACGGTTTGCAAGTTAAATTTTCCATTATACCTCAATGCATGGGACAATCATAAGCAAATTTACTCCCAAAGGCGCTGGTTCTGCGAGGTGAGTGAACTCTAATCGGTCCTTGTTGTTCTTTGCTTGTGGAAGATCTGATATCCAAAGTGTGCTGTATTAACAATAACCTGTATTAAGAATAACAATAACCCTCGTTTTCTCCACTTAATATGAAGGCATTAAGATTGAGCTTTCCTTAAGTTTTGACCTCCAGTGGAGCAGGAGTAGGTCATCTGGCCCGTTGAATCTGTTCCTCCTTTCAATAAGATCATGACTGATCCAGCTGTGAACTTAGCTCCACCTACCTGTCTTTTCCCCATAACCCTTAAATCCCCTGCTATGCAAAAAAAAATCTAACTCTGTCTTATCTATATTTAATGAGGGAGCCTCTATTGCTTCCCTGGACAGAGATTTCCATCGATTCACTACTCCCTGGGAAAAGCAGTTTCACATCATCTCCATCCTAAGCCTATTCCCCCAAATTTTGTGCCTATGTTCCCTTGTTCTAGTCTCATTAACTAATGGTAACAGCTTTCTTATCCCCTTCTTAGATATTACGGTCTCCAGCATTCTCTACCCTGTGCTTATGTCTTGGCAAAAGGCATCGTAATCAATTTCAAATATTTATATACTTGTCAGCCTGCAACTAAAGCCGTCTGTCACTGTTTGTCATTCTCTGAATTCTCAATCCAGCCACTAGGTGCCATCAGTAAAAAGTGCCACTGCCAGTCTCACACAGTGAGTCACATTGACAGCAGAGTTTTATGGAAAAATCCACAGCCCCATCTGCCCTGCCCAGGGAGCCAAGAACCCTTTGGAGAGAAATAAAAAGGACTGTAGCCCAGCGGTGTGGTGTCAGAGGCAGAGAAGAGCAGGCTTCCCCACCAGATGGTTACCAGTTTGGGTCTCAGTGCTGTCTCTCAAACACTGGACCCACAACTGGGATGAATTCCACAAACTCACAGCTCTCTAACAGCCTTCTGGAACAAAAACATTGCATCTTGAATTAGGATGATATGAGCACATCTTGTTTAATAAGCTTGGCTTACTGGAACCAGAAGCCTTCAAAGACAGAGCTAGCCTTTCAGCTCATTTGACATTGCATCCTTTTGTTTCCGATGGATGTAAGACTACATTTGACAGTACAGAGCTGAGGTGCAAGTTTCCCTGTTTATCTACAAATTAAAGCAGACTGTGCTTACAAAGTGCATTTGGAATAAATATGCATGTGCATGTTTTGTTTGTGTGCATTTGCATGTGGCTTATGTGCATGATTTGAATATGTTGATACGAAGGTTCAAAGGTTAATTTTATTATTAAAGTATGCATGCAGAATACAAATCTGAGATTTGTCTTCTCCAGATAGCCATAAAATACAGAAAAACGACAGAAGTCATTGAGGACCCCCTCCTACGTGAAAACGAAAAAGAAACAAAACTCGCAAACCCTAAACCCCCAGTCTCTCCCTTGCGCGTTTAACTTATGAGGTGAAACTGCTTTTCCCAGAGAGTAGTGAATCAATAGGATTCTCTGTCCACTGCTTATGCATGCATGCCTTTGTGTGTGACTGTCTCTTGTGCATGCCGGGCTGTGAGCACGTGCTCATAGTCCTTAAACGACCTACAGTAGGTGCACTAGTTACTGATCCTGCTCTACCCCAACCTTCTGAAACTGACAGTGCTTGAACAGAGACTTCCTCTGTGTGCTCTTCTGTGATAGTATTGGATTCACTTTCCGCCAAGCTCTAAACTCAAAAGGAGATTTTAAGCCTTATCTGATATAAATATCTACGGGTACCCTCACTACAGGAGGTTGTACTGTGTCCACCTACTTTTCAAAGACTAGCTTACTTCCCTGTCTAGTTTCAGTGGCGAGGTTGAAATGCCAATACCCATTATTTGAGTGGTGGGTACCCCCTTCCTGCCAATAAGGCAAAACTTCCAGATAACAACGTAATTTAAAGCAAATACCAGAAAATCTGCAGATGCTAGAAATCCAAGCAATGCCCTTAAAATGCTGGGGGAACTCAGCAGGCCAGGCAGCATCTATGGGAAAGACTCAATGATGGGTCTTGGCCCAAAATGTCGACTGTACTCTTTTCCATCGATGCTGCCTGGCCTGCTGAGTTCTTCCAGCATTTTGTGTGCGTTGCTTAGTTTAAATGCAGTTTATTTTATTTGTAATAATACACATTTAAATTTATACAAATACAGTACTGTGCAAAAATCTGAGCTACATATATATAGCAAGGATGCCTAAAACTTTTGCACAGTACTGTAGTAATTTTATGTATTGCACTGTAATGATGCCACAAAAAAAACAAATTTCATGACATATGTGAGTGATCATAAATTTGATTCTAATATGGGTCTCTTTTTTCGATTGAGAGTGGAAAGGGGGCATGGAAAGGGGAATCATTGGTGAAAAAGGGAAGGATACGGGAGGGGGCAGGAGGCACTCAAGAGACATTCTGTAATGATCAATAAACTAATTGTTTGGATCAAATTATCTTGCCTGGTATCTCAGGGCTGGGTGTGTCTGCACCCGCGCTACCATAATATATATATATATATATATATATATATGCCTGAGACTTTTGCATAGTAGTGTAGTTCTTAACAATCTTTTAAGACTACAGAGGATTTCTAATTTATAAAAGATCTCCAAATTCCAAAAAAATTCTGAACTACAAATCATTTCCAAACAGTGGTACAATTCTTGTGAACTGAGAGAACATACCAACAAGTTGTAGATGAACGAGTTGTCCATCGCAGAAAGTGAAGGTTGAGGAATGAATGCTAGTTCTTCTTTCTGTAACCTCATCTTTCTGTCATTCCTAACATTTCCCAATGCTTTCTAACCTTTATACTGTTTCGCTACTGGTTGACATTATCTGCATGTGATTTTTTTTTCAGATACCTTTGCTGGGACAAAGTAATTCACGCAGATGGTCTAAAAGCTTTTGGGAACAGAGGTCCCAGACACCCTACGAGGGCTGATGGTCTGAGTACACAAATATCTGAAATAATGATTGATCATACCTGTGGCCATGACAAAATAAGCAGCCCGTGCTCTGTAGACAAAGCTGTTGATTTGCAAAGCTGTCCTTTTAGCTTCAGACTGATTATTGCTTGCAATTTACATTAAGAACTGAAGACTGGTTCTTGCTTACACCAAGAAGCTGAGCAAGTAATATTAGTTAGAAGTTTAACTTTGTAACAAACAACTCTGACCCTTTGGAAAGATCATGCTGACTAGCTAGAAAACTGAGATTAGCAATAAGCCTCTCAGGCCCTGGAAAGTGAATATCCATGACACTTCAAGGGAAGTGAAATATGGCTGCAGAATATTTAAAGAACTGAATGGTTTGGTGATTCAGCTCACACCTGTTTGAGAAGAGGGTAGTGATAGTGGAGGTAGGATCACCAGTCTGCAGAGAAGGATGTGCCAGGGACCATCAGGAGACTCAGCTGGGTGGTATGTAGAGGGGGACAGCCTTCCCAGTTAATACATACGGAAAAAACCTGCAGCTCATATGTTCAAATAAAACCTGTGCATGCAGATTGAGAAAGCATCATGAAAGCACAAGCACTGCCAATGATTCACCTGTTGGGTGCTCAGATATCACGTGCACTTACTGCCTGTGTCCTGGATGTGCACTGTGCACAGATATACTGTATATATACTGTATCAACATGTCAATTCATAACAACCTATCCAAAATACACATTAATATGGTAAAACAGGTACTTTTCACTTTCTCTGCAGTTCTCTGAGTGTGATAGTGTGGAACTTAGCTTACGAGACTGTATTGTAAATTTGGAGACTAAGTTAACTCTTAGAACTGCAACTGGGGAGGTTAAGTTCAGTTAATAATCTGCAATCAGAAGAAGACAAATGGGCCATTTGTAATTATGATAAAATGGTTGGGTTATCATAAAACATCAAGTTCACTAATGCCCTTTGAGGAAGAAATCTATTCTCCTTGTCCAGCCTGGCCTATATGTGGCTTCAGACCAGGAGTTCCCAACCTAGGGTCCATGGTTAAAGTTAAAGTCTGTCCTGAGCCTTGTGGCCCATCAGGCCGGTGCTTATGCCGGTTTCTGTGGCGTGAAGCAACTGAGAGTACGAGACTCGCCCCCCCCATCACCCCGCGGATAGGACGCCAGTCTATCACGAGGTTAACCCCCAGCATTTGCTTGTACCCATTTTCAGCTGGGTGGACTGGAGCAGTGTGTGGTTAAGTGCCTTGCTCAAAGACACAACACACTGCCCTGGCCGAGACTCAAACCCACGACCTTCAGATCGTGAGCCCAATGCCCTAACCACTTGGCCACGCGTCCATGGACCCCTTGCTTAATGGCTTTGGTCCATGGCATAAGGAAAAGTTGGAAACCCCTGCTCTGGACCATTCAATATGTTTGATTCTTAAATGTCTTCTGATAGCAAGTTTAGGATTAAAATAGGGCAGGGTGTAAATATCAGCTCTGCAATTGATGCTGATTTCCCCCCAAAAAAGGAAAAAATTCTGCTGCCCAGTTACAACTGTAAGAGGTTCACCAGGCACCACTGAGTGTCAGGCATCCCCTCCAATAAAACAGGAAAGGACTCCACTCCTTCAGTAGTAAGCTTGTATATAGCTGCAGACTGTGAATCTTAAGAGTCAGACGACATCTCCTCCTCACTGGCTATCAACACAGGTGCAGCTCAAGGCTGCTTGCTTAGCCCCTGCTCTGCTTGCTATACATAACTGCATTGTTAAGCACAGCTCCAATGCCATGTACAAATTTGGCAACAACGCCAATACTGGACAAATCACAGGTGGTGATGAGTCTCTGTTCAGGACTGAGATAGGACACCTGGTTGAGTGGTCCCACCACATCAACTTCTCAGTCAACATCAGCTGATTGTTGACGTCAAGAAGGAGAAGGAGAATGAACAAGCGCCAGTCTACAATGGTGAGTCTGCGACAGCGAGGATCAGAGCTTTATATCGCTGGGCATTAATGTATCGGATGACCCAGCTCATAAATTCAGTGACAAGGAAGCTGTGCCAGTGTCTCTACTTTCTTTGGTAAAGGAGGTTCAACATCTTTCCAAACCAAAAGCGCTGGCTGAATCAGGAGATTCAGTTTGGTGAAGATGAGATTTGTGGTGTTGAAGACCAGCGATACAGAATCCTACAAGAAGTTTAGGTGCAACCTACAGCAGGTCTTTGTGAGAGCAAAAAGGCAATTCTGTGGGAAGTTAGAGACACAATCAGATGTATGACAGCTATGGCAGAGTTTGCATGCTATTATTTCTAGAAGGCAAAACCTAACTGCATAACAGGCACTGGTGCTCCACTCCCCAAAAAGTTCAATGCCTTTTATGCAGGCTTTGAAAGTTTGACACTATGACTGTGCAAGTCCCCACAGCATTTGGCGATCCTGTGATTTCAGTCTCCAAGGCCACTGTCAGAACATCTTTCAAGAGGGCGAACCTGATCGGATATCGAAAATCTGTGCTGACTAACTTAAAGGACATGTTCAACCTCTCACTGCTGCAGTCATAGTTTCCTACCTATTTCAAAATGGCATCATTCATACCGGTACCCAAGTAGAGCAGGGTGAGCTGCCTCTTGCTGAACGGCATGGCTCGTTGGGCCAGAAAGGCTTGTTCTGTGCTGTCTCGCTGTAAGTTAAGGACTGCAAAACCAAGATGTAGAAAAATTAAGAACTAAACAGCTGTCTATATGTCACTGTGTTATTGAACTAGATGTCAATAATCTCAAGTACTTGAGTTCAGACCCAAGAAGGAAATAAGAAGCTGGGCTTTTCATTACTGTCAAAAGCTATGGAAAAATGACACAAAAATCTGTTGCCTCCAGGTTTAAATCATGAGAAAGAACAAATTGAAAATCACGCATACTTGTCAGCTGTAGCCATTTACTTGATTAACAAATATCCTTTGACTGTGAGTTTTCGGTCCTGACACAGCCCTGCATGTTAAAATAAAAAAGAATTTGTTCACTTATATGCAGAAGCAAAATATTTTAATAAGAAGCTGGGACATGAAAGCAAAAAATGCTCCAGGTACTCTGCAGGAGAGGTTGTGTCAGATGCATACTGTACCTCCCTTTGTTTTCAAAGATAGTTATCAGTTTTGTTTACATTTCCAACAATTTATATTCTTTTATTCAGATATTCAGGCATCTATGTTCTTTTTCTCAATGTCTTTTGGAAGCACGTGTCCTATGTTGTATACTCTCTGTACTTATCCAGAAACTGACCTGAAAAGGGCAAAATTCATGGCTGATGGTTGGTCTTGAAGCTGTTGTAGCAAGGAGAATGGTGGAGATTGCAACAGGTTGGAGACTGAATGTACTCAGACCCCAATAAATGATGTCTTTTATCTAGTGCATTTGGAAGCTGTTTAGATCACACTGGGCAAAATCATCCATTTCTTTTGGAGTCAAAATCAAATTTATGCCCTCTTATAAACAAGTCATTGACAGTTGGAATTGTTTTGAACCAAAAAGCAATGTGCTTGCACTAATCCAAGATATATAAATACAAAACTGTGGGGCAGCACAGTAGCATAGTGGTTATTGTAATGCTATTACAGCGCCAACAGACCGGGTTCAATTCTGCCACCGTCTGTGAAGAGTTTGTACATTCTCCCCATGATTGCCATGGGTTTCCTCCAGGTACTCCAGTTTCCTCCCACGTTCCAAAGGTGTATGGATTAGTAAATTGATTAGTCACATGGCTGTTATTGGGTGGCGCGAGCTTATTGTGCTGAAAAATCCTGTGACCATGCTGCATCTCTGGGAAAAATAAGCCCTGAATTCTCAAGCCAAGCACTACCTTATCTGTGCTAACATTATCAATTAGTGAGGTTTTTCCCACAATTTGAAATCAAAACTTGGTATGAGGAGCTTGAAAATGGAACTCATTTAAGCGATTGCACCTTTTTTCCCAAAGAGTGAGTTTTGGTTGTTTCGTGGTCATTTTGCATTTTTTAAAACACAATCTTTTGAGAAAAGTTTTGTCATCAGAAAGTGTTTCATTATTTTTCTTGAACTGAGACAGATAGCCTAAGCTGCCTGAGCACTAATTGACATTTGTCATGTCAAAACACGTTAGGTATTGTAGTCATACTGAACTTCTATGGTCCCATGAGGAAAACAAACTTCACTTAAAGCTCTGAATAAGCTCACACTATCTGTGTCTTTTAGTAAACACAAGGCATTGGGAAATAGTTAAAAATTTACTGCTGGACTGATCAACTTGAAAGAAGGAATGTGCGATCCAAGCTACAATCTTTGTTCTTTGCTTTTCCTTGTCCATAGAAATTCATGGAGTGCCTCTAATTCCTCCTGTCAGTGACAGCTGAGAGAATTTACACACACTTTCATCTTTTTTGGTCTCAGTCCAAAACTATTATTCTCTCAGGAGCAGTTAGAAGCACTTTGATTGGGTAAACAGTGTCTCATTTTCTCCCTAGAGGGAGACAATTCCCATCCTGGAAACTGGAGCGATGACCATAGCGATTGGATTTTTACAGTGATCCATCTATCAAGGAGATATCTGCTGCCAGGCACTCTCTGTGGGCCTCCTTACCAAGCTCAGGCCCAGCTGAGGCCCATCCCAGAAGGCAGCGCTGCACCTTCAGTTGGCTTCCCCAGAGTCGACAATGATCAGGTGCTGAAAAGGCAGGAGACGGTGGGTTAATTTTCTATCACCTCATATTGCACACATGAACACATAGACTGCTTAACGGCCTTTATATTACACAGTCACTCATTAGTGAGATGTATAATGGATGCATCTTAATGAGAGAATGTGTAGTACCAAAACAGCTGATCTTTTACTAACGACAAACAGAATGGCTGTCAGTTCAAGGGTGAGAAAAAGATGTCACTAGGTCTGATCAACCTTTAACCCTACAGTAGATCTTGGTAATATTTCAATCTTCACTCAAGTGGTGAGGGTATCATCTAAGGATAGTTATAAAATCAACTAAAAAACTTATTAAAATCTTACTTTTTAACATGGTGGCATTTTTTCAGTAAACACAAAAGGCTAAGCACTGATGCAGTTATGCTATTTTCTAATCTATTCCAATTGTACGTGGCACTGAAAAATTCACAGCTCGCTGCGACAAGCTATTGCAGCTATTATTCAAATGTTCAGATTTAACTAGTGAGTGTGAGTAATGTAATGGAGTCATAGGGTCATACAGCAATGGAATAGACTCTTTGGCTCACCAAATCAGCTCTGACCTTGGAATACCCATTTACACCAGTCTTGTTTCATCCACCACTCCTCCCCCACCCAATCCAACCAACTCCCCCCGGATTCTACCATTCACCTACATACTGGAAACAGTTCACAGTGGCCAAATAACCTACCAGCCTATTTGTGCTTGGGTTGAGAGAGGAAACCAGTCAATCACACAGAGAACATGAAAACCACACCGACAGCACCAAAGGTCAGGATTGAACCTGAGTCTCTAGAGCTATGAGGCAGCAGCTCTACTAGTTGTGCCACTGTGTGGACAGGGTTAGTAGCCTGATTAACATTAGGAAGCATTGTGGTTAATGCCAATCATCCCACACCAAGTGTCCACATCCAGTAGGGCTTCCGTTTCAGTAGGGTGAGGAGTGGAAGTCTTGAGAAATATATATCACCTTTCATGACAATATCTTGCCCTTCACAAATACATCAGCCACACTTTCAAATTGCATTACTAACTCAAAAGTATTTTGGCACCTGAGGTCATAGGGAGTAATATCTAATTTTGATTTCTTTTGATCTTTTATTCTTAGCAAGTTGTTGACACTAAGGAACCATACATGTCACATCCTCAGAGAGGAAGGTGGGAAAGGCGAAGAAATAAAATCACAAAGAAAATGTGTACAAGATGTCACCAAAGGCAGGTGGAGCATTGCATACTGGGTTTCTGAATAAGGACATGACAAATCTGCTGGGAGTTACTACAATTTATTTAGAAGTAGCAGGAAAGGATATGAAATATCCATTGAGATGTCAATTCATTAAACTCAGTCCTCAACAGCGTCAGCCTCGTGACCACTAAGCGGTTTGATTAGTCCTGCATCAATCTTGTGCATAATGACCACTGATTATTAACAAAAACCTTAATTTGGATGAATGACTTGCACGCTTTTCTGTTGTTTATAGCTTTGAGAAGCCGTTGGCTGCCTTCTGGGCACTGCATTAAAAAGTTGTTTATTCTAATATTCTCTGTGTATGCCGCTTTGTACGCAGGCATTGACCTAGTGTTAAGCAGTGTGAGATCTGTATGCAGTGAGCTTGGAGGTCCATCTAAAGGGGCTACATTCTCAGAGTTGGATTGTTTTCATTGTGCTGACAAATAAATCACTGAAACAGTCCAAACAACTCACTGTGTAGACTTACCAAGTGCTGCTGAACTGAATGATCCGTAGCATCCTGAGCTCAATTTTCAAATGGTGCAGAGACAGTCAGTTAGTCCGAGGGACCTTCTTGCTTAGGGTCAGAAAATGAAGCAAATTGCTCTTGCTATTAGCTGTCTGCTGAGAGTGCGATACTTGTCAGAAATAGCTTATGGAGTTGATCGGGGAAGTTGGCAGAGCAGAAGGAAAATATTGTTTTCGGGACAGACTGATGTGCTTAAGCTGTTAAACAAGTTTCATTGGATTGAGCCACTGAAACGTTTCTCATGGAGGTAGAATCAAGAAAATTGGGATGTTCTAAAATATGAACAAAGCCAATTAGATGGGAAATTGGAGAGCATTCTCAGCACAAAAGGTAGAGGAAATCTGAAATTCTCTTCATGAGGATGGGTGTTTCTAAGACTGAGATGAATTTTTTTCTGGTGAAGGGTGTCAAGGGATATGGAGCTGTGATAGGTGAATGGAACAGATGTCAAGTGTGTGCTTACTGAATGTCAGTACAGGTACAAGACGCAAAGTGCTCCTTTCTTAAAGTTCCCACATAGCTGACTCCGTGGGTCTCTCTTGGGCCACTCACCACTTCAATCAGTTTACTGGACAGCTTAGCATAAATAGACAGGGAGATTAAAGGCAAGAACCTTTTTTTTGCAGCTTCAATCTTGTCAGTTTGTTAGACAGTTTAGCAGAAATAAGACAGAAAAAGTGAGAACTGGAATGGGAGCTTGACATTCATGGGAAAAGAAAATTTCTGAAAGCATTGGATTTTGATTTAATTTTACTCCTTGGCTGTCAAACATTTGGCAGAGGATGAAGCAAAATTTTTTTATGGCTATGTTTCTCTCTAAAGACATTGATACTTTACTGGGATTCCATGTTTTGGAAGGTTCCTGCCCATACTTCATTTATCTGCCTTTGCTTCACACTTGTGTTTTGATAGTGAGCATTTGGTAGCAATTTAGCAGCACTGGGCCCAGTTGTCAGTATTGTCTGTGACAATTGATAGGATTTGTGAATTGGTAACTTGGTCTACTTTTGTCACATTTTCTGAGGTACAATAAAAAACTTGTTTTCATTCCATTCATACAGATCATTATATCACATCAGTGCATTGAGGTAGTACAAGGGAAAAGTAACAGAGGCCAATGTTAGGCTGTCTTTAAAGAGAATGAGCCCTCGCAAGGCGGAAGGTCCCGAGGGAGTACCTGGTAAAGCTCTGAAAACCTGTGCCAACCAACTGGCAGGAATATTCACGGATATTTTCAATCTGTCACTGCTATGGGCAGAAGTTCCCATTTGCTTCAAAAAGGCAACAATTATACCAGTGCCTAAGAAGAATAATGTGAGCTGCCTTAATGACTATCACCCAGTAGCACTCACATACAGTATACAGTGATGAAATGCTTTGAGATGTTGGTTATGACTAGACTGAACTGCTGCCTCAGCAAGGATCTGAATCCATTGCAATTTGACTATCGCCACAATAAGTCAACGGCAGATGCAATCTCAATGGCTCTTCACACGACTTCAAACCACCTGAACAACACAAACACCTACGTTAGGATGCTGTTCATCGACTATAGCTCAGCATTAAATACCATCCTTCCCACAATCCTGATTGAGAAGTTGCAGAAACTGGGCCTCTGTACCTCCCTCTGCAATTGGATCCTCAGCTTCCTAAACAGAGACCAGAATCTTTGTGGATTGGTGATAACATCTCCTCCTCGCTGATGATCAACCTCAGGGGTATGTGCTTAGCCCACTGCTCTACTCTCTATATACACATGACTGCGTGAGTAGGCATAACTCAAATACCATCTATAAATTTGTTGATGATACGATTGTTGGTAGAATCTCAGGTGGTGACAAGAGGGTGTACAGGAGTGAGCTATGCCAACTAATGGAGTGGTGCCACAGCAACAACCTGGCACTCAACATCAGTAAGACGAAAGAGCTGATTGTGGACTTCCAGAAGAGTAAGATGAGGAAACACATACCAATCCTCATAGAGGGATCAGAAGTGGAGAGAGTGAGCAGTTGCACGTTCCTGGGTGTCAAGATCTCTGAGGATCTAACCTTCTCCCAACATATCAATGCAGTTATAGAGAAGGCAAGACAGCGGCTATACTTTATTAGGAGTTTGAAGAGATTTGGTATGTCAACAAATACACTCAAAAGCTTCTATAGTTGCACCATGGAGAGTATTCTGACAGGCTGCATCACTGTTTGGGGGGTGGGGGGCTACTGCAGAGGGTTGTAAACTTAGTCGGCTCCATCTCGGGTATTAGCCTACAAAGTACCCAGGACATCTTCAAGGAGCAGTCTCTCAGAAAGGCAGCGTCCATTATTAAGGACCTCCAGCACCCAGGGCATGCCCTTTTCTCACTGTTACCATCAGGTAGGAGGTACAGAAGCCTGAAGTCACACACTCAGCGATTCAGGAACAGCTTCTTCCCCTGTACCATCCAATTCCTAAATGGACATTGAATCCTTGGACACTACCTCACCATTAAAATATATATCATTTGTTTTTTGCACAAATTTTAATCTATTGAATATATGTATACTGTAATTGATTTACTTATTATTATTATTTTGTAACCCTCAGGTTCAGCCAGTGGCATTAGTCTAGGGAAGACAGTCTCTGGCCTTACCAAACGTGTGGAATATGAGGTACAAAACCTTTTGTTTGTGTGGATGCTGTGTGATCTGTTCCCCCGTTACAAATCAGTACAGTGAAATAACAGACAGTACACCATATACAGTTAAATGATTTAGCTTTATAGTTCTTAATTTGACTAAAGGGATAGTAAAGTAAACAAAAAGAAAAAGCAACACACACAGGACGAAGGGTCTCGGCCCGAAATGTCGACTGTACCTCTTCCTATAGATGCTGCCTGGCCTGTTGCGTTCACCAGCATTTTTTATGTGTGTTGCTTGAATTTCCAGCATCTGCAGAATTCCTTGTGTTTGCCAAAAGAAAAAGGCCCATTTTAATGAAACAGTCTAATGTGCACATGTTGGAGCTCACAGTTTCCCTCCCGCAGTCTGGCACTGACGTAACGGCCGTGGAACTGGCTGGTACAATTGGGGCTCCAGGAGAGGGGAGCCCATGGACTGTCCATACTTTCCGGAGGAGGAGAGTGTAGGGGAGCGGGCCAAATCGCAAGTCGATTCTCCTGTAGCTGGGGGCAGAGACTTCAAAGATAGGACTCTCTCGTTTCTGCGGAGCGAGGGCAAGGAGTGGTCTGATTTGGAATGTGTAATGAGTCCCCATCCCCCACTGAAGAGTGAGAATTCTGAGTTAGTATCCGCCCTTACCTCTCAGGCAAATAAATGGAAAAATGCCCAGGTTCAAAGTCTCAGCTATCGTAGGGTCTGCGCGTTCTCAGGAACGAAGCTCACCCCTAAAGGGGAAGAGGAGTATGAGATTTGGGTGGAGCAGATCTCTCAGCTGTTAGATGAGTGGCAGTGCTCTGATGACACAAAACAACAATGATTGGTTGAAAGTTTGAACGGGCGGGCTGCTGACGTCATGAGAGCCGTAAAGGCGCAGAACCCCCTTGCTACTTCTGCAGCCTACACACGAGCACTAGAGAAGGTGTTTGGCCCGACGGGAAGCCCAATGGAGCTCATGACGGGGTTTCAGAACATGTGTCAGGAGGAGGGGGGAAAAGCTTTCTGCCTACATCTTTAGGCTAGAGAGGCAGCTAAATTGTTTGCGGCGTATAGAGGCCATTCAGATGGCTGAGGCGGACCAAATAGCGAAAGGCGCCCAGTCCCAGAATCTGATCGCTTGGGGTCTCCGCCTGTCTCGTAAGACGCTTCCCCCCCCCTCCCTCATTTGTTGAGAGAAGTACAAGAGAAGAATGCATTGGAGGCACAGGAGGCCTCCGTCAGCAGGGTACAGTCCTCAGTAGTGGTCCCCTGCGGTGAAGTAACCACGGATAGCCTGCCCCGGGGAGTGGGAGAGGAAATTGTGGCAGAGTTGAGAACCGAAGTGTCCCAGTTGTTAACAGCGGATGTGCCCCCCCCCATATGATGGAGCTGATAGGGAGGCAGATCCTCAAAGCTAACAGCCGGGGTCACGCGAGAAGGGGAACAGCCGGTATTGTCTGTTGTAACTGTGGTGAAGAGGGACACTTAAGGCGGGAGTGTGAATGACGGGAAACCCCTCAGAGAGTGAGTCTCCGAGTACCTAAGCAGAGAGAGTCGTTGGGAAAACTTAAAAGAGACCCAGTGAGGGGACAGCCTGGCGTATCGGGGGTAACACATTCCCAGCAATATATCACAGAACACCCTAAAGCAAAAAACCCTATTCCTGAAGGCTTAGTGAGGCCAAGCTCCAGTGTATCGCTATGGATAGAGGCTATTTACGCTAGAGCCATACTTGACACAGGGTCTCAGGTCACTTTGCTGTAACGTTCGTTTTACAGCCAGTATTTGATGCATTTACCATTGACGCCTCTCAGTGCACTAGAGATCTGGGGTCATGTGCTGGTGATTATCCGTGCGAAGGTTATTTGTCAGTGAAGCTGGAATTTTCGGGGGCCGATGCGGGAGTGGCTGAGGCCCTTAATACATTATCACTAGTTTGTCCGGACCCCCGGACAAGTTGGGGAAACCTCCCTCTCCCTCGCCAGGGAGAGAGAGAACCTATGGGTTGTCGAATTTAGATGAACTGTGAAGCTTTAGGGGTAACTTTAGTATGTGTCTTTGCTATTGCTTAGCACACACTTGGGCTCGGTGATGGTACCGATGTGCGTTTATTTATGCTGGTGGGGGGAGGGGGGGATTGATGTCTGCTGCTTACGTGCAGGAGGGGGGAGCGAGGGGGATACTTTGGGGTTCTCACGTTTAAAGGTCGTTCATTTTTTGGGGCACTTCTCTGTTTTCGTGGATGTTTTGTGAAGAAAAAGCATTTCAGAATGTATATTGTATACATTTCTCTCACATTAAACTTGACCTTTGAACCTTTGAACCCTGTTGAGAAGGGTGGTGTTTCAATTCTGGTGGGGACCAGCAACCCTATTGTGAGGAGGCTCACGGGGGCCTGCAAGGAGAAGGCTGGTGAGAGCTTCCTGAGAACATTGTCTGCTCACCCGGTGTTTCGAGCTGCTTTTGAGGAAGTGCATGGCTGCATGGGGCTGGATAACGAGTTTAGACGAGGGACTGTAGTTCACCCAGTCCAAGCCAATTGTGTTACGCCCTAGGGAAGTAGCGAGAGTACTGGGAAACCCCAAATTTCACAGAATACCCAAGGGCAAGGCCCTCTTGGTGGATGCCCTGGAAGACCACGAAGAGGAGTCAGGAGTGCCTGCTGGGGTACTGGTGAGGCCCGAACTGTAGAAGCCCTCGGTTGTACAGGTGAACAGGATGGCAGAGATTGTCAGGAACATGACGAAGAAGGAGGTCGCCTTCAAGCAGGGGATGCCCCTAAAGCATCTTCTCCTGGTGACGGTAATGTCTAGTGTCTCTGTGAGACAAGCCGGTGAGAAACTATTGGAAAAGGGGGGAAAGTTGACCACTGGGTCATTCATCCGGGGACTCCCCAGTTCCTGCGGGTTGGAAGAGGACATTGGTAGAAAAGATGTTGAAGCTGGAGGTGTCTTTTCCACTGACGAGTTTAATGTGGGTTGTTCCAAGAGCACTTGCCACACTATCCAGGTGACTGAGGACACCCTGTTCAGAGAAAGGTCACGGCGAATGGAAAACGTTCGACAGCATTTCTGTAAGTTAGAGGAAGCTGGGATCATCACTGAGTGCAGAAGCCCCTATGCATCCCTAATAGTAGTGGCCTAGAAGAAGAATGGGAAGGTACGGATGTGTGTGGACAATAGGAGTCTGAACAGGTGTACAGTCACTGACCAGTATACGGTCCCAAGGATTGAAGACGTGCTGGCCTGTCTGAAGGGTGCAAAGTGGTTCAGTGTGCTGGACTGGAGGAGTGGATATTACCAGATACATCCATGACAGATGCAGTGACCACCTGGCCAAGGCCCCAGACTGTGAGTGCTTTGCACTCTTTCCTTGGGTTCTGTGGGTACTACTAGAGATTTGTAAACGGCTACACAAGAATGAGTCACCCTTTAAATCAGCTTCTGTGTGGTTACCCTCCCTTGGGGAAGAAAGAGAGGAGGACAAATGGAGAGGAGGGTAAAGTATCTTAGCCCTTCGGAGCTTTTTAGAGCGAGGTGAGATGCGAAATGTGAAGAGGCCTTTCAGTCGCTGAAGGAGCTGTTGACACAGATGCCTGTGCTGGCTTTTGCAGACCCCTGATTTCCACATGTGCTGCATACGGATGTCAGCAGAGAGGACTTAGGGGGTGTCCTGTATCAGGATCAGGACACTGGGTTGAGACCTGTTGTGTTTATCAGCCAGAGTCTGTTGCCCTCTGAGAAAAACTATCCCATGCACAAGTTGCAGTTTCTGGCATTGAAATGGGCTGTTGTGGATAACAACAGTTGAGTGACTACCTCTATGGTGTCAAGTTTGAGGTGAGGACAGACAACAATCCTCTAGCTTATATCCTGACCTTGGTAAAACTGGATGCCACAGGCCATCGGTGGTCGGCGGCGTTGTCTGCCTATGATTTCAGCCTGAAGTACCGGCCAGGAAGCAGGAACATTGATGCTGATGCTTTGTCCCGATGGGCGCATGAGGGACTGGTCAGGGACGACAAGTGGGAGAGCGTTCCTGCTCCAGGGGAGGGGGGTGGGAGGAGTGAAGGCCATGTGCTTGTTTTCCATCACGGTGAAGGCAGAGGGAAGGCAAGGGCAGGATCAAGCGGTAGATCAATTGGGAGCTTCTGATGATCCCATTCCACAAGTTTACTGTAACCTGACTGGTGTAAAGACAAACCAGTTACCGGAATTGAGTCCTGGAGAAGTGGCAGCTGCTCAACGAGATGACCCGGGCATCGGTACCATTTGGTCAGCAGTTGAAAAGGGAGACATGGCCCAAGCGGAGAAAATGAAACACTCTGTGATGCCTCCATTACTGAGAGAATAGTTCAGATTGAAGTTGAGGAACCAGATCCTATATCGGGTCACGTCGCCTCCGGACCGACCTCGGTGTTCCCAGCTGGTTCTGCATGAGAAGTATCGGAGGATTATGTTGAAGTCACTTCATAATGATTCCGGACATTTGGGAATTGAAAGGACCTATGGATTGCTCAGAGATCGGTTCTACTGGCCCTGAATGAAGCCAGGGGTTGAAGAATACTGCAAGTCGTGCATTCGATGCATACGGAGGAAGACACTGCCTACGAAGGCCACTCTGTTGTCCCACTTGCAGAGTGATCAGGGACAAGATTTCAAGAGTAGGCTCATACATGAGTCACTGAGCATGCTCGGAGTTGAGGACTACACCTTCTCAGCCATAGGATGATCCCCAGCCAGAGGGGTTTAATCGGACCTTGTTAAATATGCTTGGAACCTTGGAAGTCAGCAAGAAGAACAAGTGGAGTCAACATATTGGACATCTTGTCCACTGCTACAACTTTACACAGAATGAAGCTACCGGGTACTCGCCATATTATCTGATGTTTAGGCGCAAGGCGAGGTTGTCCATCGACCTTTGTTTTGGGACTGGCGAGGAAGGCCTGCCACCGAGGATTTATCTGAAGTATGTGCCTGAAATGAGAAGGGAGCTGAAGAAGGCTTATGACTTAATTGAGGTTGCGGCTGTCAAGTAGAATCAAGGAAATAAGAGGAGGTATAGAACATAGAATAGTACAGCACAGTACAGGCCCTTCAGCCCACAATGTTGTGCCGACCCTCAGATCCTGCCTCCCATATAACCCCCCCACCTTAAGTTCCTCCATATACCTGTCTAGTAATCTCTTAAACTTCACTAGTGTACCTGCCTCCACCACTGACTCAGGCAGTGCATTCCACGCACCAACCACTCTCTGAGTAAAAAACCTTCCTCTAATATCCCCCTTGAACTTCCCACCCCTTACCTAAAAGCCATGTCCTCTTGTACTGAGCAGTGGTGCCCTGGGGAAGAGGTGCTGGCTATCCACTCTATCTATTCCTCGTATTATCTTATACACCTCTATCATGTCTCCTCTCATCCTCCTTCTCTCCAAAGAGTAAAGCCCTAGCTCCCTTAATCTCTGATCATAATGCATACTCTCTAAACCAGGCAGCATCCCGATAAATCTCCTCTGTACCCTTTCCAATGCTTCCACATCCTTCCTATAGTGAGGTGACCAGAACTGGACACAGTACTCCAAGTGTGGCCTAACCAGAGTTTTATAGAGCTGCATCATTACATCGCGACTCTTAAACTCTATCCCTCGACTTATGAAAGCTAACACCCCATAAGCTTTCTTAACTACCCTATCCACCTGTGAGGCAACCTTCAGGGATCTGTGGACATGTACCCCCAGATCCCTCTGCTCCTCCACACTACCAAGTATCCTGCCATTTACTTTGTACTCTGCCTTGCAGTTTGTCCTTCCAAAGTGTACCACCTCACACTTCTCTGGGTTGAACTCCATCTGCCACTTCTCAGGCCACTTCTGCATTCTATCAATGTCTCTCTGCAATCTTTGACAATCCTCTACACTACCTACAACACCACCAACCTTTGTGTCATCTGCAAACTTGCCAACCCACCCTTCCATCGCCACATCCAGGTCGTTAATAAAAATCACGAAAAGTAGAGGTCCCAGAACAGATCCTTGTGGGACACCACTAGTCACAATCCTCCAATATGAATGTACTCCCTCCACCACGACCCTCTGCCTTCTGCAGGCAAGCCAATTCTGAATCCACCTGGCCAAACTTCCCTGGATCCCATGCCTTCTGACTTTCTGAATAAGCCTACTGTGTGGAACCTTATCAAATGCCTTACTAAAATCCATATTGATTGCATCCACTGCGCTACCCTCATCTATATGCCTGGTCACCTCCTCAAAGAACTCTATCAGGCTTGCTAGACACGATCTGCCCTTCACAAAGACATGCTGACTGTCCCTGATCAGACCATGATTCTATAAATGCCCAGAGATCCTATCTCTAAGAAACTTTTCCAACAGCTTTCCCACCACAGCTCACTGGTCTATAATTACCCGGACTATCCCTACTACCTTTTTTGAACAAGGGGACAACATTTGCCTCCCTCCAATCCTCCGGTACCATTCCCGTGGACAACAAGGACATAAAGATCCTAGCCAGAGGCTCAGAAATCTCTTCCCTCGCCTCGTGGAGCAGCCTGGGGAATATTCCGTTAGGCCCCGGGGACTTATCTGTCCTAATGTATTTTAACAACTCCAACACCTCCTCTCCCTTGATATCAACATGCTCCAGAACATCAACCTCACTCATATTGTCCTCACTATCATCAAGTTTCCTCTCATTGGTGAATACCGAAGAGAATTATTCATTGAGGACCTCGCTCACTTCCACAGCCTCCAGGCACATCTTCCCACCTTTATCTCTAATCGGTCCTACCTTCACTCCTGTCATCCTTTTTTTCTTCACATAATTGAAGAATGCCTTGGGGTTTTCCTTTATCCTACTCGCCAAGGCCTTCTCATGCCCCCTTCTTGCTCTTCTCAGCCCCTCCTTAAACTCCTCTCTTGCTTCCCTATATTCCTCAATAGACCCATCTGATCCTTGCTTCCTAAACCTCATGTATGCTGCCTTCTTCCACCTGACTAGATTTTCCACCTCACTTGTCACCCATGGTTCCTTCACCCTACCATCCTTTATCTTCCTCACCGGGACAAATTTATCTCTAACATCCTGCAAGAGATCTCTAAACATCGACCACATGTCCATAGCACATTTCCCTGCAAAAACATCATCCCAATTCACACCCGCAAGTTCTAGCGTTATAGCCTCATAATTTGCCCTTCCCCAATTAAAAATTTTCCTGTCCTCTCTGATTCTGTCCTTTTCCATGATAATGCTAAAGGCCAGGGAGCGGTGGTCACTGTCCCCCAGATGCTCACCCACTGAGAGATTTGTGACCTGACCCGGTTCATTACCTAGTACTAGATCTAGTATGGCATTCCCCCTAGTCGGCCTGTCCACATACTGTGACAGGAATCCGTCCTGGACACACTTAACAAACTCTGCCCCATCTAAACCCTTGGAACTAATCAGGTGCCAATCAATATTAGGGAAGTTAAAGTCACCCACGATAACAACCCTGTTATTTTTGCACCTTTCCAAAATCTGCCTCCCAATCTGCTCCTCTGTATCTCTGCTGCTACCAGGGGGCCTATAGAATACCCCCAATAGAGTAACTGCTCCCTTCCTGTTCCTGACTTTCACCCATACTGACTCAAAAGAGGATCCTGCTACATTACCCACCCTTTCTGTAGCTGTAATAGTATTCCTGACCAGTAATGCGACCCCTCCTCCCCTTTCCCCGCCTCTCTATCCCTTTTAAAGCACTGAAATCCAGGAATATTGAGAATCCATTCCTGCCCTGGTGCCAGCCAAGTCTCTGTAATGGCCACTACATCATAATTCCATGTATGATCAAAAGGTTAGGTTCTCCCAACTCATGCTGGGGGACCGACTCCTCATAAAGAATTTGGAGCTACCTGGGAAGCATAAGATGGCTGACTGCCCTATGTAGTGGAGAGTTACATGCCAAATATAAAAGTTTTCTGGATGAAACCAGAGGATGGGAATGGGCCTGTCAAGATTCTCCATCGGAATCACCTTCTGCCTCTGGGACAAGCGGTGCAGGTTGACCCAGAGCCCAACCTGGAGCCTACACCTAGTAGGAGGACTCTGCGACGACATGGAGTAACTGAAGGACCAAGAATAGGAGAGGTTAGACCGTCCCCCACCCCTGAATGGGATATTGACTCAGAGGATGAGGAAATGGGGGTATGGTATTTGTTGCCTTCTGCTAACTCCCCACTGACTGAGGAAGAGATTCCCAACCCTTCTCACACTGAGTCAGATGAAATTGGGGCAGCTATCTGTGGACAGACTGGGTTTCAGTGGGACCCTGAAAGGGATGAAGTGGGGCTCAGATAAGGGACAGAAGGGTCCAAGCTGCAGGAGGGCACGAGTGATAGACCGGGGTGGTCTCGCCAGGTAGACCAGAAGTATCCCAAGGAGAGTCAGAACCTGAAGAAGTAGATGAGGGGGTAAGGAGGTCTCAAAGAATCAGGAGACCACCGGATAGGCTGGCCTACGTAGCACTGGGGGAACAGAGTGTGGCCTCTATCGCCTTGGGGAGCTATGTCACGCCTTTCACACCTGGGGTGGACTTTGCGCTTTGCATGACGTGTTGGCAAATTATCTCAATGTCATGAGGACGTAACTAATTTTGGTTGGGGTGAGTGTAATACCCTGGGAAAGGTTTCACTGCTAACGTAATGGTCTTCCTATAGAAGCAGTGTTCGGGTTATGGTTAGACATAACGGGTGCTTTAGAATGTGAGCTGTCCAATGAAGGGAGAGTGTTTTCATTCTGACACCAGGATGATCTGGGTCTTTTGTTCAGTGGGGGATGAAGAGAGAAGACATCGGAGAGGAGAGGTCATAGGAGTCGACTTGGAGTGGGGCTGGGAGTTGACGAAGCCCAGGGAATTCGATGGAAGATCGGCAAAAGGGGAACTGTGGGCTCCAACTTGTGCACAGTAGACTGCTTCTTTAAAATGGACCCTTTTTCTGTTTGCTTTTTCTTTACTAACCCTTTAGTCAAATTTGGAATTATAAAGCTCAATTGTTTAATTGTATGCGGTTTACTGTCTGTAATTTCGTGGTACTGATTTGTAACAGAGTAACAGACCACGCAGCAGCCACACAAACGGGGTGGGGGGGGTTCAGGTGAGCTTATTCCTCAATCTCACACGTTTGGCGGGGCGAGAGATTGTCTTGCCTAGACTTGCGCAGTCGTCAGAACCTAAGGGTTACATATATATTTCCTGATCACCTTGACTGACTGCTGCTTCAGCCTCCTCTGCAAGGTCTTCCATGTAGAATCTCTTATCCTGTCTTACAAGTCTCTTCACTTTCTTGTTAGCTTCAGTATATGCTAGTTGAAGTTTCACCTTAGTTCGTATTGAACTTGCATCTGACACTTTCTTCTTAATTTTCTGTCTTCTAAGGCTGTCCATGCTTCTTGCTGTATCCATTCTTTGTTCTTCTTTCCAGCTCTGTACCCTAGGCATGCCTCGCTGCTCTTCTTGAAGACTGAGGCAATCTGTTTCCACATTGTGTCAATCAATCTTGTCTACTGACGCATTCTCGTCAAGGTTTTGCGAGGCCTGGAAACTGTTCTTAAACTGAATGGTGAAGGCAGATCTCACACTGGCATCCATGAGCTTTTCAGCATCAAAATGTCTTCAAAACATCAAAATGTTCTGGCCCCAGTGCTTCTCAGGTTGAGTTTCATCACTGCTACAAGGTGGTGATCACTTCCTGTATCTGCTCCTCTCTTCACCTTTACATCCCACAAAGATCGTCTCCATGTACCATTGATCATTAAATAGTCAAACTGGTTCTTGTCAAGTCCATTGGGTAAGCACGATGTCAGTTTGTGGATTTCATGGTGTGGAGTTAGATATGGCCCTTGTTGAGTTAGATATGGCCCTTGTGGCTACGGGGGTCAGGGGGTATGTAGGGAAGGTTGGGGCGGGGTTCTGAGTTGGATGATCAGCCATGATCATAATAAATGGCGGTGCAGGCTCAAAGGGCCGAATGGCCTACTCCTGCACCTATTTTCTATGTTTCTATGAAAGAGGGTCCCTGCTTTGACCAGATCGTTCATGGTACAGAATTCCACCAGTCCTTCACTATTGTTATTCATTGTTCCACTTCCATGTGTGCCCGTGACCCTAGTGAAGTGTGAGTTGTTATTTCCCACTTTGGCATTTAGATCTCCCATGACGATGATTACATCATGGTGTGGTGTTAACTCTAACTCTGATTGCAGCTGTTCATAGAAGATGTCCTTCCTTCAATGTCACTCTGACTAGTTGGAGCATAGCACTGGTTCACTTGTTTCCCTTTCAGCCTGACTCTCATCAGCCGACTATTGATTGGTTTGCACTCCAGCAAGCGCTTCGCAATGCCCTCCTTCAAAATGACAGCAACACCATCACAATGCTGACTATCTTCCATTCCTGAGTAGGAAACTGTTTCACCAGTTGCTGCCTTTAGTCTGCCAGACCCTGTCCATCTGCTTTTACTTACTCCCAGTATATATAGGTTGTAACAACACATTTCTGCAGTTGTTTCTACCAGCTTGATGGTGTTGTACACTGTTTATACATTCCAAATAACAATTAGGTCTTGGCCTTGGCAGTGTTCGTGGCTTCCTTCATCATGCCAGTAGCTTCCTCTCAGTTTTCACTACTGTCAGCCATGCAAGTCCCGGGTGGAGACTCAGGAATACCATCACACATGGATGTAGGATTCTTCACTGCTGTTTCCATAACAATGAATTTTTACCAGTCAGGGTTGTTAGCCCTGAGCTGAACCCTGAACCAAGAGAACTGGTGGACCACCTTTGCTCAGGCCACTAGCATTTGACCTGTTGGCATGGGTGACCTTACCAAGAGCCCAAGGCCCAGACTCCAGCCAGCATCACTCTCTGGGTCAGTGAGGCATGCAAGCTGCCAAACCATGACAAAGTTGAGGTCCCCTCAACTGGCACAAACTATCATTTCACAGACAAAGTCACTGAGAAAAACACACAAAATGCTGGAGGAACTCAGCAGGCCAGGCAGCATCTATGTAAAAAAGTACAGTTGAAGTTTTGGGCTGAAACCCTTCAGTAGGACTGGAGAAAAAAAGCTGAGGAGTAGATTTAAAAGGTGGGGGAAGAGGAGAGAGAAACACCAGGTGACAGGTGAGATCACACTTCTTACCCATGCTGATATTTGATCTGAACAACTGAACCTCTTGACCATGCTATTCTGCGTGGAATTGCTGATTAGATATTCACATTAGTGAGCAGGTGTGGGGGTGCAGCTAATAAAGTGATACTGAGCTCAGTTTCACTCCAACACGATGGGTTGACCTTGCTTCCCATGGACAAAAACTGTATTTATTTCAGTGATTCGTTATTGTAACATGAACTGACACAGTGAGCAAACAGTTACTTGTTTGATCCGCTGAATAAACAGTTACCTGGTTTGACCCACTGCATAAGCAGTTACCTGTTCTGACCCACTGAATAAATAGTTACCTGTTCTGACTCACTGAATAAACAGTTACCATTTCTGCACCACTGAATAACAGTTACCTATACTGAGCCACTGAATAAGGTTACCTGTTCTAACCCACTGTATAAGCACTTAACTGTTCTGACCCTCTGAATAATCAGTTACCTGTTCTGACCCTCTGAATGAGCAGTTACCTGTTTCAATTCACTGAATAAATGGGAACAACTCTTTTTCCCTTATTAAGGAGGGAGGGAGCCTGTGGCATGTCGAATACCAGGTGAATGAGCAGATTGGGGTACTACAAGTCTGTGTCTTCATTGATGCTTTGCTGCACGCTTGCATGCTTGGTGGGAGGTGGCAATGATTTTGCTGCTGGGTGAGAGGGGGTCATTGCTTTACTGCTGCTTATGCATGGGAGGGGGAGCTGGGGGGCCTTTGGGGTTTTAATGTTCAACTGTCATTTGTTCTTTGGGGTACTTCTCTGTTTTGATAGATGTTTGTGAAAAAGAATTTCAGGACATGTATTGTGTTCATTTGTCTGACATTAAGTGTACATATTGAAACCTATTGAAACATTTAATATTTCTGACTTACTGAACAAGAAGTTACCGGTACTGACCACTGAATGAACGATAACCTATTCTGGCCCACTGAATAAGTTACCTGTTCTGACATTGAATAAACAATTACCAGTTCTGACCCTCTGAATAAACAGTTACCTGTTCTGACCCACTGTATAAGCAGTTACCTGTTCTGACCCACTGAATAAGCAGTTACCTGTTCTGACTCATGGAATAAACAGTTACCTGTTCTAACCCACTGTATAAGCAGTTAATTGTTCTGACTTACTGAATAAACAGTTACCTGTTTTGACCCACTGAATAAACAGTTACCTGTACTGGCTCACTGAATAAACAGTTACCTGTTTTGACTCACTGAATAAACTGTTACCTGTTCGGTCTCACTGAACAAGCAGTTACCTGTTCTGTCTCACTGAATAAACAGTTACCTGTTTTGACCCTCTGAATAAAGTTTCTTGCCCTGACCCACTGAATAAACATTTACCTGTTCTGACTCACTGAATAAAATGCTACTTGTTCTGAAAAAATTACCTGTCCCGAGCTAATGAATAAACTGTTACCTGTTCTGACCTACTGAATAAACAGTTACCTGTTCTGACCTACTGAATAAACAGTTACCTGTACAGAGTCAGTGTGTAATCCGTTACCTGTTCTGCTATGAACTACATATCGCATTCAACATAGTCCCAACGAAGGGAGTTATTTTCCACTGATCCTGTTCCTTTTGCTAAAATAATACATTATTTTGACTTTACGCATTCTAAATTCATGATTGTTCTTATCTAATGAATAAAATAACATATTTTAAAATTGATTTATAGAAATAGAGTATAAATCTATGAAACCCTTATAATTTAGTAGAAATTAAGCAAAGCAAAAAGGGAATATTAACACAGTGAGAAATAATACATAGTTAGTTGTTTTAAGTCTATTTATGTAGTAATGGGGATAATCTTATCTGCTATAATTGTGTTAAAAGGAGTGATCTGTCACCATTTTCCTTGCACTTATTTCTATTCTCCTTGACTTCAAATTGGGGAAATGAATAACAATAAATGATATTGTTCTTTGCTCTCTTATCTCTTCAATCAAAAGGACCCAAACTGTGCCTTTTCATTGTAGTGCTCCATTGAATTTTTGTCCTCTAACAGTTTTATTACTGTTTGGACAAATATGAGCCTCATGTTACAAATCACTAATTCTGTCTGAGTATCAAAACTTCAGAAATCAATGGAAGAAGAGCAAGTAATTCGTATTTATATAATTTCCTTTCTTGGCAGATTCCCAACCAAACTTAAAATCCAGTTACGAAATGGTCCATTAAACAATTGAAATAATCAGTAAAAAGTTGTTAACTCAATAGCTTCTCATGATTCAATCAGCAGGAACAAATGCCGCCATCTGTGAACAAATGGTCCCAGACGACAACAATTATTAGTCACTAGTATTATAAATTTTGCGATTGAAAATAAAATCATTTTTGATAGAATATAGGAAAGTTTTGCATTTTACATCCCAGCAGCCAATTAACACTGGATAAAACAGTGATCTCAGCAGTTTAGTGAAGCCAGGAATGACCTCTTTGGTAACCAGACTTGCAGGTGTCTTTGAAACAAAATACTTCAGGATTTGAGTTACAGGCCTCAAGGGAAAATCAAAGCAATTTTGACAACATGATTTGAATTAGAATTTGTATCCTCACAACACTCAGATATAGCAGGTGTCAGTCAATCAAAAATAGTGATAGAACATAGAACTGCAGAGTTCAGTACAGGTCCTATGACCCACAAAGTTGTGCCAAGCTTTTACCCTCCTCCAAGATCAATTTAATGCTTCCCTCCCACATAACTCTCCATTTTTTTTATCATCCATATCTCTTGCAAAGGATCTCTTACAAATCCCTAATGTATTTGTCTCTATCATCACCCCGGCAGTGCATTCCATGCACTTACCACTCTCTGTACTAAAAAACAACATCTGACATCCCCCTATACTTTCCTCCAATCACATAAAATATTGAAGGCACATTCAGCTTATTTTTATTCACAGGATTTTGCTATGTGTGAAATTGGTTGCCTCAATTTCTACGTTACAATAGTGATTAAATTTTAAACATACATAATCAAGACGACTTGATGTCATGAGATTGTGAAAGATGTGATATAAATGTGAGTTTTGTAACTTTGGTCTAGGTTATATCACAATTCAATTTGCAGTGGTGTCATCATGACAGACACTCAGCAGTATCTGTTTTTGTTTCAGTCGGAATCACTTCACTTCAGACCTTGCCACAGCTATAATCCATTGGTTTATCTGAGCAGGTCATGCTCTAACCATGGTTACAAAAGCTGGAGAGAGATGGTGTAATCCTCAGTGTGTGATAAATCTCTGGGACCTTGAAAACTGTCAGCCTTTCTCAAGACTCAAGTAGTAGCAGCCACAGCAGATCCAAAGAAGCTTGGCAGCTTGTAGAACAGTTTACCTGATTTCTGGCCTCTTCACTGGGCTCGGTTCTCACCTCTTCCACCAACCGCACCAAACAAATTGGAGAATGAGTTACAACATCTCCCCAAGATTGTTCGGTGACAGTGCCTTCTTTGAGTTTTACTGGTGAACAGACCGAGGCATGACAACGTCATTAAATTTGTTAGTTTGCAGCAGCAGTGCAATACAAAAAATTACTACAAGTTACAATAAGAAATATATATACACATGGTACATGAAAGAGAAAATTACTGAGGTAGTGTTCATGGGTTCATGGACTGTTCGGAAATCTGATGGCAGAGAGGAAGAAGCTGTTCCTAAAATGTTGAGTATGGGTCTTCAGCTTTCTCTACCTCCTTCCTGGTGGTAGTAATGAGAAGAGGGCATGTCTTGGATGGTGAGGCTCCTTAATAATAGATGTAGATTTTTTGAGGCACCACCTTTTGAAGGTACCCTGGATAAATGAGGGTTTTGCTCCTCTACCAGATCTGCCTGGCATAGCATCAAATAATCTGAATGATGGGGAATCTCAATGTACTCAGGTTGCCACCATCTGCCAATCAGTTCCTTCCATTCTTACAGTGGGATTCAGTATGTCCAGGATGTACCTGCTGTGAAAGGGTGAACACGATTGGATCTTTTCAGAACCATGGCCACAGCCGGCTCAATTCAGCTCATTACCAATATTATTCCTTTTCTAAATCACAGATACCCTAATTTCATGACTGCTTGCTCAGAATCCTGAAACACCCTGCCTAATCATCTTGTGCGATTAACATTTTACACAAAGGATGTAAAAATTCACCTTCTCAGAGCCACTGAAGTCGACCAATAAATATAGCCATGAAAATGTCAATTGCAACTAAAGAACAAATGCAGAGGAACAGCAGGCACTCCAGTAACATTTACACAGGTATAGATAAGGTTAACCTCCATAGGCTAGATCTCATGAAAAATTGATGATCATTGGCCAAGCTCACATGTGGAGAATGGTCACTTGTGCAATGTAGCCAAGTATGGCCCATGAGCATTGAACAGAAATCGAAATAAAGGATAACCCTATGATCACATTATTAAATAATTGAAGATTGAGAAGTAGTTAAATGCTTCGGTCTGGTGAAAGACTCCAGAGGTGGAGTGCAAGTGTGATGTCTCAACTGTTAATTCTTAACAAAGCTAGTGACATTTACCACATACAGAATTTACATGATGTCTATTGGAAACAATTGTTGAGAAAGCTGATGTGGCCAGTCCAGGCTGAGAGGGCAGTGTGGGAGGTCAGAAGACCACAGATCACTAGAGGAGGTCGTGGCTGGTGTTGATCAAGAGAAAAAAATCTGTTTTAGTAAAACTGCGTATTAAGACACTGGCATATAAGATATGTTAGTGACGTTACCACTCTGCATAGAGGAACTGAGTAATGTTGTTTCTGAATTAAATAGCAAACATTCCTCTTGATCCTGATGGGAGTTGTATAACAAATACAGAAGAAGGTGCATTTAAAGAATCTTTTTTTCAGATTTTTTTAGATTATGAAGACACGCAATCCTCTTTTATTGTCATTTAGTAATGCATGCATTAAGAAATGATACAATATTCCTCCGGTGTGATATCACAAAACACAGGACAGACCAAGACTGAAAAAAACTAACAAAACCACATTATAACATATAGATACAACAGTGCAACAATACCATAACTTGATGAAGAAGTCCATGAGTGCAGTAAAAGTTCAAAGTCTTTCAAATGCCCCACATCTCACACAGACAGGAGAAGGAAGAAAAACTCTCCTTACCATACCCGACCACGGTCCGACTCTGAGTCATCCGAAAACTTCGAGCTCTGATCAGCTCTCCGACACCGAGTACTAAGCGCCATCTCTATCCGAACGATTCGACCTCCATCTCGGTCGCCAACAGCAGGCAAAGCCGGGGATTTTGAGGTCTTCCCTCTGAAAGATTCCCAACCGCGCAGTAATGACAGCAGCAAACGAACGTTTCAGAAATTTTTCCAGATACTCCTCTGTGCTTTCACGTCCATCTCCATCAAATCAGAATTGTTCATGGCCCCTATTTGACGGATACGATATCATTTTTCACCGGAGGGCTGTGCACGCAAGCAGGCATGAAGTTAGGATGAGATGTGATATGGGAAAAGAATCAAGTGGGAGATAAGCAGAACTGAACTGGCTTGACTATGGTTCTTGCTTTGCACAGTAGCTATACCTTGTTCCTACCAGGGTCCACTATAGGTATGGAGGGAGCTAACTGGCAGATGCTGTGCTGCTGAACTACAAATGGAACTAACAGTGATGTCTGATCAGTCGGTTTCTTTAGAATTGAGGGAGAGAATCAGCCGATGTGATCCATGCCACACAGTACTTCATTGGCAAAAGGAAGGTTTGTCATCTGCGTGAGACCAAGAGGAGATGGATGACAGGAGTGATGCAGGTGTTGGCTGAGAGAAGGCGGTGAAGTCTTGCTCATCACAAGGCTTGTTAATCACCCTCTGCTCTTGCTGCTGAGGCTTTCTTCACATAGATCAAATGGTTCATTCTGATCCTTACGGCACTGCCATAATTTGTCTTTCTTTAACAGTCAAAGTAGAATCAACACTGTTGTAAGGTCTGGCAGAAATCTAGTGTAAAATTGGATCATACCTCAAAATGACTGGAGCTCAATAACAATTTTGGCCTTTATCTTCATCTGGTCTCAAGCCAAACTAAATAGTTTCCCTTTACTGAAAAGCATATTTGCTTTTTTGTTACTTCACATTATGTTAACGTAGTCCTCTAAATACAGCCTCAAGTACCTGAAGACATTCTTCCTTGATATCTGTTGCAATTAGTGGTCATTCTGATTGAAAATAATTATATCCCTTGCTTGTCCCTCATTACTTGGATATGTTAAGCAACAATTTTACCTAGGTGCTATAAACCATTAGTTTTTGTGCATTTATCTTTTGTGGCTTCAGCAATTTGCAGCTGAGACCTTCTTGGTACCATATTCGTTTATCATCTCCCATATTCAATGTTTGTGCAGCCTCCAAAGTGGTTTAACCAGACTATTCATTCTTCTGCTAATGAAGGTATCTTTCAACACAACAATATTTAGCTTCTGGACAATCCCCAGGGAAATTTCTCCTTTATTTTTAAAGCATGAAGATTTTAGCAATGTGGCAAAAGCGCCAATCACCTGCACCCTGGAATTCTGCTTCTAGAAAAGTATTATATGTCTCATCCAGAGTTGATGCCTCTACCAGTGTCCACATCGAGAGGATTCAAGGCAAGTCTGCCTGCAAACAGAAAGCTTATTCAGTCCTGTGAGCACTACCCACAAAATAATTCCTCAGAATTAGTGGGAAATTAAATGGTGTTATTGTGATCCATAAACATTTTGCTGGAACTTATCCCCCATAAAAATTAAACACAAAACATTGGTTAGGCTGCATGTGGAGTATTGTGTGCAGTTCTAGTTGCTTACTGCATGAAAGATGCGATTCAGTAGAAAAAGTGCTGAAAAGATTCATAAGGATGTTACCTGGATTAAAGGATTTGAGATTAGATAGGCTGGGTCTATTTTTCCTGAACAAGGGGTGATGAGAGGGAAATAACAGAGGTACAGTACTGTACAGAAGTCTTGAGGACCTAAGGGCAAGATGGCTGTACCAGAGAGAAATGATGAATTGCTGCATTCACAGAGAAATGGTTCACTCCAAACATGCCGGATTTGTGGATCAGACCTGAGGACTTCTCAATATATAGCATGGACTGAATTGCTGATTTGGAGAAGTTAAAAGGTGGAGATCTGTGCTTCATGATAAATACAGTCTCTGTGGTGCTCGGATGAAGTGACCTTGGTCTTGTTGCACTCTTGTTCCCAAAATCTGGAACATCTAACGATTAAGTGCCAACGGTTCTACTTTCCAAGAGAGTTCTCCTCTATGATCCTGACCACAGTTTACATACAGCCGAAAGCCAACGTGAATCAGGCGCTCAAGATATTGAATGCTGTTATCACCAAACAAGAAACTGCCCACCCTGACACATTTCAAATCATAGTCAGGGACTTCAGTCAGGCTTGTTTGAAGAAATCTCTGCCCAATTTCATCAACATATAACCTGCAGCACCAGGGGTTCCAACACACTTGACCACTGTTATACTACGATTAGTAATACCTATCGTTCCATGCCTAAACGGTATTTCGGGAAATCTGATCATGTGGCTGTCCTTCTCCTACCTGCATACAGGCAGAGGCTAAAGAGCAAGGCTCCAGACAAAAGGACAAAAAGAGGTGGTCGCGGGATGAAGAGCAGCTATGGGATTTTTTTTGAGTCGGTGGACTGGTCCATGTTCAAGGACTCGGAGGATCTGAATGGTTACACCACGGTTGTCACGGACTTTGTTAAAACGGTCATGGATGACTGTGTCGCCACCAAACCATTCAGAGTCTTCTCCAAAGAGAATCCCTGGATGAACCATGAGATCTCCAATCTGTTGAGGGCCAGATCAGTGTCATCCAGGCCTGGCAACCAAGTAAGATACAAGAGGTCCAGGTACAATCTGTGGAAAGCAATCTCACATGTGAAGTGGCAATTCTGGACCAAACATGAGTAACTGGAGCAGGGCTTGAATGTTATCACCTCTTACAAAGTGAAAGCAAGTGACATAGGCGACAACAAGGCTTCACTCCCAGATGAGGTCATGCAAGATTCACTGAGTGTCACAAAGGAGGGCGTTGGGAACGGACCCAAATGCAAGACACAGACGCTGAAGTACTAGAAACAGGACAAGGATGCAGGACCTGGGCTAGGACATGGACAAGAAACAGGGAAACCGGACAAGGAACTATGAACTAGGAGTCTGGGCTTGAACCCCGAGCCAGAGACTGGACAAGGGCCCAGAACCTGGGTCTTGCCTTGGGCTCGGGCCCCAGGACCAGACAAGGACATGACATGACTGCAGGACTGGAGGCTGGGGTCTTGAGGCTCGAGGCTTGGAGACAGGCTTGGAGGCAGGCTTGGGGTCTTGAGGTTCGAGGCTCGGAGACAGGCTTGAGGTCTTGAGGTTCGAGGCTCGGAGACAGGCTTGGGTATGGACTCGAAGCCAGAGACTGGGCAAGGACGCAGAACCTGGGACTTGACTCAGACTCGGACTCCAGAACTAGGCGAGGGCAAGACACGGCTACAAGACTGGACATGGCTTGGGTGAGGAACTCCTGGGTAGGGCGAGACAGAAGGACAGGTAAGGGCACATGGACAGGACTTGGATAGGACTGGACTAGGCACAGACTGGACAAGGGCCTTCAGGAGCACGGAGCCTTGGACTAGAAGAGACAGGAGCATGGAACAAAGAAGCGGGACCCCTCCTTGGGAACAGGACATAGGGCCAGGACTTATACACATAACACAGAGCTGGGA
Source organism: Mobula birostris (assembly GCF_030028105.1). Taxonomy (NCBI): domain Eukaryota; kingdom Metazoa; phylum Chordata; class Chondrichthyes; order Myliobatiformes; family Myliobatidae; genus Mobula; species Mobula birostris. The sequence goes on from NC_092389.1 coordinate 25,407,581, forward strand.
CCCCTCTTTGGGAACAGGACATAGGTCCGGGTCTCATACACAGAACACTGAAGGTGAAGAGACAGAACCCAACACAAGGTGGCGGCAAACAGCCAGACCCACCTAGCAAAGGCAAGGACACAGAGACAGTTCCGAACACTAGGTAGCAGCAAACAGCTGGACCTACCTAGCAAAGGTGCGGACACAGAGAGACAATTCCACACAATAAAAGACAGTTCCTTATCTTGACCTAACAAGGCTCCGGTCTTGCTCTGACAGTAAAACTTCAGTGATACAGGCAGGGTATCCAGGCTAGGTGAGCAAGCAGAGAGTCAGACAAGGAGGGGAACAGAACAGTCCAGCAGGGAATCCCTGGTTTGCAGAGATATTTATGTCTCAGCCCCAAAACAAGAATCATGTGCCTACAACAGAAACTGGGGAAAACTAGAAACCCTGGAATAAGGAGCTATGGACAGGACCGTGAACCGGAATACGGACTTCACGGACCGGACCATGACATTGAGAAAGTAAGGAGGCATGGGATCCAAGGGGACATTGCTTTGTGGATTCAGAACTGGCTTGCCCACAGAAGGCAAAGAGTGGCTGTAGATGGGTCATATTCTGCATGGAGGCCGGTGACCAGTGGTGTGCCTCAGGGATCTGTTCTAGGACCCCTACTCTTTGTGATTTTTATAAATGACCTGAATGAGGAAGTGGAGGGATGGGTTAGTAAATTTGCTGATGACACAAAGGTTGGGAGTGTTGTGGATAGTGTGGAGGGCTGTCAGAATTTACAACAGGACATTGATAAGATGCAAAACTGGGCTGAGAAGTGGCAGGTGGAGTTCAACTCAAATAAGTGTGAGGTGGTTCATTTTGGTAGGTCAAATATGATGGCAGAATATAGCATTAATGGTAAGACTCTTGGCAGTGTGGAGGATCAGAGGGATCTTGGGGTCCGAGTCCATAGGACACTCAAAGCTGCTACGCAGGTAGACTCTGTGGTTAAGAAGGCATACGGTGCATTGGCCTTCATCAATCGTGGGATTGAGTTTAAGAGCCGAGAGGTAATGTTGCAGCTATATAGGACCCTGGTCAGACCCCACTTAGAGTACTGTGCTCAGTTTTGGTCGCCTCACTACAGGAAGGATGTGGAAACCATAGAAAGGGTGCAGAGGAGATTTACAAGGATGTTGCCTGGATTGGGGAGTATGCCTTATGAGAATAGGTTGAGTGAACTTGGTCTTTTCTCCTTGGAGCGACGGAAGATGAGAGGTGACCTGATAGAGGTGTTCAAGATAATGAGAGGCATTGATCATGTGGCTAGTCAGAGGCTTTTCCCCAGGGCTGAAATAGCTAGCACGAGAGGGCATAGTCTTGAGGTGCTTGGAAGTAGGTACAGGGGAGATGTCAGGGGTAAGTTTTTTACGCAGAGAGTGGTGAGTGCATGGAATGGGCTGCCAGCGGCGATGGTGGAGGCAGATACAATAGTGTCTTTTAAGAGACTCCTGGATGGCTCCATTGAGCTTAGAAAAATAGAGGGCTATGGGTAAAGCCTAGGTAGTTCTAAGGTGGGGACATGTTCGGCACAGCTTTGTGGGCCGAAGGGCCTGTATTGTGCTGTAGGGTTTCTATGTTTCTAATGCCTTCTATGCTCGCTTTAACCATCAATCATGGAGGAACCATCACAAACTTTCACATCTTTTGATAACCCAGTAAATTCAGTCTCTGAGGCCAACATGAGAGCATCTTTCAAGAGGGTGAACTCACGGAAAGGATCCAGCCCAGATGGGGTACCTGGTCAAGTACTAAAAACCTGTGCTGATCAACTGACTGGAGTGTTTACCGAGATCTTTCACTTCTCACTTTGGCAGTCAGAGGTACCCACCTGCTTCAAGCAGGTTTCAATCACACTGATGCCCACGAAAAACATGGTAACCTGCCTCAATGACTATCGTCCAGTAGCACTTACATCCACAGTGATGAAGTGTTTTGAGAGGTTGGTGATGAAACATATCAACTTCAGCCTGAGAAAAAATTTGGATCCACACCAATTTGCCTACTGGCACAAACAGGCCCATAGCAAAAGATATTTCATTGGCTCATCACTCAACCCTGGAACATCCAGACAACAAGGGTACATGCATCAGGATGTTCTTTATTGACTACAGCTGGGCTTTCAGTACTATCATTCCCTCAAAACTAATCACTAGGCTTCAAGTTCTTGGCCTCAACATCTCTTCGTGCAATTGGATCCTTGATATCCTCACTTGCATACCCCAGGAAGTTCAGATTGGTAATAACATCTCCTCCACAATCTCCATCAGCACAGGTGCACCACAAGGCGGTGTGCTTAGCTCCCTGCTCAACTTGGTTTATATTTATGACTGTGAGGCTAGGCACAGCTCCAATGCCATATTTAAGTTTGCTGATGACATCACTGTTGTTGGCCAAATCAAAGGTGGTGACAAGTCAACATGTCGGAGGGAGATTAAAAATCTGGCTGAGTGGTGCTGGAATAAGAACCTCTCACTCAATGTCAGCAAGACCAAGGAGTTGATTATTGACTTCAGGAAGAGGAAACCGGATGTCTGTGAGCCAGTCCTCATCAGGGATCAGAGCTGGAAAGGGTTAGCAAATTTAAATTTAAATTCCTCAGTGTTATCATTTCAGAGGACCTGTCCTCGGCCCAGCACATAAGCGCAATTACAAAGAGAGCACAGCAGCGCCTCTACTTCCTCAGAAGATTGCGAAGATTCAGCATGACATGTAAAACTTCAAACTTCTACAGATGTGTGATGGTGAGTATGTTGACTGGCTGCATCATGACTTGATATGGAAATACCACTGCCCTTGAATGGAAAATCCTACAAAAAGTAATGGATACAGCCCACTCCATCATGGGTAAAGCCCTCCCCACCATTGAGAACATCTACAAGGGGCGTTGTCACAGGAAAACAGCATCCATTGTCAAGGAACCTCCCCACCCCCCCTACCACTGCCACCACTCAGACCACGCTCTCTTCTTGTTGCTGCCATCAGGAAGGAGGTACAGGAGCCTCAGGACCCACACCACCATGTCCAGGAACAGTTATTACCCCTCAACCATCAGGCTCCTGATCCAGAGTGGATAATTTCACTCAACTTCACTTGCCCCCATCATTGAACTGTTCACACAACCTATGGGCTCACTTTCAAGGACCCTTCATCTCATGTTCTCAATATTTATTGCTTTTTTTTTCTCTTTTTGTATTTGCAGTTTGTTTGTTTGTCCATCTTTTTGGGTGCGGTCTTTCATTGATTCTTTCTTTTCAAATCTTTTTATTGTTATATTATACAAAAGAAATAACATGAGTACATTGAAGTAACAACACAATGTCTCAAAAAAGACATTATCTTAAAGATTGAAAAAACTTGTGATAACAGAAAAAACTTACTAAGCAGAAAAAGTGAGAAAAAAACCCCATTAAGTGTACAACCCCGGAGCCATGCGTCGTACAAAAAGCTTCTAAAAATAAACATCAAACCGCCAGCAAGAAAAGAAAATATACCAAAAAATTTACAATTAGATCGTGGAAAAAATCTATCAATTAGTGATTCTATTGTGTTTCTTGGATTTACTGAGTATGTCTTCAAGCAAGCAAATCTCAGGGTTATATATAGTGACATATATGCTCTTTGATAATAAATTTACCTTGAACTGACTTTGAACTGAGCCTTGAAGTTTAATGGGGATCTAAGGGGTAAATTTTGAGATTTCCTTGAGATTTGGTTGCGTGGAATGCCTTTTCAGGGGTGGTGGTAGAGGCACATAGAGTAGGGGCATTTAAGAAACTCTTAGATACACACATGGATGATAGAAAAATGGAGAGTTATATAGAAGGGAAGGGTTTGATTGAATCTAGAGTAGGTAAAAGATCAACACAACATCATGGGCTGGAGGGTCTGTACTGTGCTGTATTGTTCTATGTTTTATGCTTTCTATGTGGGCAGTGGTACTGGTTGCCATCGACTTGTTTAATTAAATGTTACTTTATAATCCTCACGGAGCCAGACAGTCTTATCAGCCTCAGGCACCTCCAGGCCGAGACTTTCCTCACTGCCGCTGGCCCCTCATGCTCCCCTTCGCCCATCCCCACACTCCAACCTCGTGTCTCTTGTGTCCTCAGAGCCTCCATCTTCCTCCCACCCCACCTTCCCTGAACACCCCAACGCTCCTCTCTCCTCTGACACCACCAACTCTCTTCCCCCCACCCCCTGTCTGATCCCATCTGTAATCCTTGCCATGTCCTCCCCATTCCCTCTGATCTTCCCCTCTCTGAGGCGGAACATTCTGTCCTTAGCAAGGGGTTTACCCTTGTTCCCCTTCGCCTGCACCTCAGTGAGTTCCGCGCCCGCAGCAATCCCGAGCTCGCCTTCCATGGCACCCATTTCTGAACCCACTTCTTTGGCAGGAAATTCACACCCTACGCTGATGACCCCTTCTCCTACCTCCAACCCTCCTCTTCTTGGACACCCCACTCTGGTTCTTTGCCTGCTCGGGATCTTTTCACCTCGAATTGCCGACAAGACGTCAACCATCTTTACTTAAGCACTCCTCTCTCCTCCTCCACCTTTACCCCCTCTGAGCTCACTGCCCACCACTCTCTCCACACCAATCCCAACCTTACCATCAAATCCGCAGACAAAGGGTTTGTAGTGTGGCAGACAGACCTCAATCTTGCTGAAGCCAGGCAGCAACTCTCAGCCATCTCCTCATATTTACTCCTTGAACAGGGCCCCCAATTTGAGCCATCAGAAAACTGTCTCTGACACCATCACAGACCTCATCAACTCTGGAGACCCCCCATCTACTCCCACCAAAGTCATAGTTCTCTTTCCCCGCATTGTTCGCTTCTACCTCCTGCCCAAGATCCACAAACCAGACTGCCCAGTTAAGTCTATTGTCTCTGCCTGCTGTTGCCTCACTGAACTTGTGTCCTCATGTCTCGATTCCATTCTATCCCCCTTGGTTTGGTCCCTTCCCACCTGATCTGTAACACTTCTCATGCTCTCAATCTCTTCAGTAGCTTTCAATTTCTTGGCGCTGACCATCTCATTTTCACCATGGATGTCCAGTCCCTATACACTTATATCCCCCATCAAGAAGGACTTAAACCTGTCTGCTTTTTTTTCAATAAAATAACCAACCAATTTCCCTCCACCACCATCCTCCTCTGTCTGGCAGAACTGCTCTTCACCATCCACAAATTTTCCTTTGGCTCCTCCCACTTTCTCCAAACTCGAGGCATAGCCATGGGCACCCGCATGAGCTGACTTCATCAATTTCATCAACTTCCACCCTGTCCTTAAATTTATTTTATCCATTTATGGCACCTACCTCCACTTTCTAAATCTCTCTGTCTCCATCTCTGGAGACAAACTGTCAACCTACCGATTCCCACGGTTATCTTGACTATGCCTCTTCCCACCTTGCCTCCTGTAAAAATGCTATTCCATTATTCCATTTCCTCAGTTCCTTCATCTCCACCACATTGGTTCCCAGTGCATGGCTTTCCTTTCCAGAACATCACAGATGTCCTCCTTCTTCAAAGAACAGGGCTTCCCTTCCTCCACCATTGATGCTGCCCTCACCTGCATCTCCTCCATTTCATGAACATCCGCACTCACCTCATCTTCCCGCCACCTTAACAGGGATAGAGTTCCTCTTGTCCTTACCTATCATTCCATCATCCTCTGCAACTTCTGGCATCTCCAAAGGTATCCTATCATCAAACATACCTTTACCTCCCCCTCTCTCCATTTTCTACAGGGGTCACTCCCTCAGTGATTCCCTTGTCCATTTGTCCCTCTCCACTAATCTCCCTCCTGGCACATCCCTGTAGGCACCTAAGTGCTATATCTGCCCAACCTCCTCCCTCAGCTCCATTCAGGGCCCCAAACAGTCCTTCCCAGTGAGGCAACACTTCACCGGCGAATCTGTTGGGGTTGTATATTGTGTCTGGTACTCTCGATGCGGCCTCCTCTACATTGGTGAGACCCATTATAAATTGAGGGACTGCTTTGTTGAGCACCTCTGCTCCATCCACCTGAAGCGGAAATGCCTGGTGGCCAAACAGTTTAATTCAAGTTCCCATTCCCATTCTGATATGTCAGTCCATGGCCTCTTGTGCCAAGATGAAACCACCCACAGGGTGGAGGAGCAACACCTTATATTCTGTCTTGGTAGCCTCCAACCTGATGATGTGAACATTGATTTCTCCTTCCAGTAAAAAAAATCCCTCCCCAATCTTTCTTCTTCTATTCCCCACTCTGGCCTCTTACTAATTCTCACCTGGCTATCAACTCCCCCTGGATCCCCTCCTCCCTCCCTTTCTCCCATGATCCATTCTTCTATCAGATTCCTTCTTCTCTAGCCCTTTACCTTTCCTACCCACCTGGCTTCAGCAATCAGCTTCCAGCTGGCCTGCTTTCCTACCCCCACCCTCCAACTTTTTACCCCTTCCTTTGCAGTCCTAATGAAGGGTTTTTGCCTGAAATGTCAACTGTTTATTCCTCTCCCTAGAAGCTGCCTGACCTGCTGAGTTCCTCCAGCATTTTTTGTGTGTTGCTTTGGATTTCCAGCATCTGCAGACTTTCTTGTGTTTATAACAATCACTAGCCTTGGCTTTTGCTTTTATAGTGGCCAAGCCTTCAATTTGTCTGGGTATTCACAGGCCCTTTCCAGAGCATTTTCTCAGTTTAGGCTAATGGCACCTTGCTGAACTCTGGTTTTGTGTGTCCCTTCCCACAATGGAACAGCAATTGTTGCATCAATATTCATATTAGTGTCTTGATTATTGATCCTTTAATCTTGCAGTTGCTGAGGCATGCAATGACATACATACTGTTTAAAGTGTACCCTTCAATCTTATTTAATCCTCCCTTTTCTAATTTTCTCCTTCAATTAGGATATCTTCTTGACTACTGGTGCTTAGGCTTACTGTACTCTGTTTAGTCCTGCATACAAATCTGTGATCTTCTTTTCCACAAATAAAACACCTTGCTGCTCTTTTTTCCTCAAGTCCTGCTAAAGGGGCCTTGGCCCAAAACGTTGACTGTACGTTTTTTCCATAGATGCTGCCCGGCCTGCTGAGTTCCTCCGGCATTTTGTGTGTGTTTCTTGCTGCTCTGAAATGGTATTACTGCAAAATGATTGCCATTGCAATAACATTGGAATTTCCTGCCAGACGTGATTTTCATGCCATTCCTGTTAGTTGCTGCTGTTGGTCTGTATACAACATTTACACTGATTTGCCAGCTGAAATTTCTTCACAACTACGAAGTTGTAGTTATATTGTGTGTTATTTTGAACGTAGCTACTTTGAGTGCTCATCCACTAGTCACATACTAATCAGCTCTTGCAAAACGGGGATGCTCATGAGTTGCTCTGGCATGGCCGATCTTTCAGAGAAACAATGTGGTTGCTAATTCTCTCTCCTGACACTTGTTTATAGGTTCTGGACTTACAACTTTCCGAAGCCACTGATGGCATTGGGTTTATTTTTATTTATTTAGCAATGCAGTGTAGACTAAGCTCTAACTGCCCTTCAAGCCACCCCGCCTCAGCAATCCCCAACAAACCCAATTAATCACAGGACAATTTAGATTATGAAGACATGCAGTCCTCTTTTATTGTCATTTAGTAATGCATGCATTAAGAAATGATACAATATTGGTCATTAATTTGCAATGACCAATTAACCTACACGGTTGTCTTTGGACTGTGAGAGCAAACCAGAGCACCCAGGGAAAACCCAAGCATTTCACAGGCAGGACGTACGGACTCCTTACAGGAGGATGCTGGAATTGAACTCTGAACTCCAGAGCGCCCCGAGCTGTAATGGCGTCATGCTAGCCATTACCCTACCATGGATTGAAATGAACTTATCACTTCTCTAATAAATGAAAGCTCAATTGTTCCATGGGCAAGCAAATTTGCCAATATTGTGTAAGTGACTGTTTCTATTTCTACTAACCTGTTGCCTTCTTACATCCATTTATAGCCTTGTTCTCAGTATCTTCCCTCTTCATAATTTCCTTCCATTGGACATGTGAACTGAAGTGCTCCCATGTTTCATCATAATCACCCTGGTTTCCAACATAACCTGCCTGTGATTCAGCATAGAACATAGAACACTCCACCACAATGTCGTGCCAACATTTTAACCAACTCTAAGATCAATTTAACTCTTCCCTTCTGCATAGCCCTCCATTTTTCTATTCTTCATGTGTCTTTCTTAGAGTTTCTTAAATATTCCTAATCCAGGGGTTCCCAACGCATTCCACGGTTAATGTGGAGGCTCAATGGCATAAAAAATTTGGGAACCACTGCCCTAATGTATCTGCCTCTAGCACCGCCCTGGCAGAGTGTTCCACACAGCCACCATTCGCTGCGTAAAAACCATATCTCTGACACCCCCCCATACTTTCCTCCAATCACCTTAACATTATACCCCTTCATATTAGCTATTACCACCATGGGAAAAAGTCTCTGGCTATCCACTTAATCTATGTCTCTTAATCATCTTGGCCCACTATTTTGCAGTCTCTACCACTTAGTCAATTATTAGGCAAGATAAATTGCATGCAATCAATTTGGTATGTTTCCTTTTCTTTCTCTTTTGCTTGGGATCACATGACCTGTGTGCCAAGACTAATCATGAGCTTCCCAAACTCACCCTATCAATGGAACTGCCTCATTACCCAGCTGTGATTTCTTTGGAATTCTCGTTGCCAGTTTAAAGTATGTGTGTGCTCAGTGGGCTGCTAACTTCCAGTGAAGTCCATTGTAGAAGTATACATGATTTATGAGGGCTCTTCACACAGTCTCCCTAACTAGCGTTGCAGCGCAGAAAGTAAGTAGTCTCGCAAGGGGTGGTAATCTTAAAAATAACAACTGTTGTTCACAGAAAATATTACATACAATCCAGAAGCCAATTTTATGATAAAGTTTTTGCTGGACTGAGAGTCAGCAATTCGGCATGTCCCCTTTGACCCTAACCAATTTTATCAATGCACCATAGAAAGCATCCTATCCAGATACATCTCGGCTTGGTATGGCAACTGCTCTGACTGTGACCGCAAGAAACTGCAGAGAGTTGTGGACACAGCACATCATGGAAACTAGCCTCCCTTCCATAGGTTCTGTCTACACTTTGGTTAACCACCTGGTATAATCAAAAAACCCAAACATTCTCTCTTCTAATCCCTCCAAACAGTCAGAAGAGACACAAGCCTGAAGGCACATATCACCAGGCTCAAGGACAGATTCTATTCTGTTGTTATAAGACTATTCAGCAATTCCCTTGTAAAATAAAATGGACTCTTGTCCTCGCAATCTACCTTATTATGACCTTGCACCTTACTGTCCACCTGGATTGCACATTCTCTGAAACGTAACACATTACTCTGCGTTATGTTATTGTTTTACCTTGTACAGTCTCTGGAAAATAAAACTGAAGACCTCAGAGCAATATTGCTGTCCCAGAGAGACATCAGGGACTGCTGTGTACTTTGCTACATGGAAACATGGCTATCCCCTGCAATTTTGGGTGCAGCGCTGCAGCCCGATGGCTTCGCCATTAGATTTCAGAATGGACAATAAGCCCATGAGAACTACCTCCCTATTTTTTTCTCTCTCTTTTTGCACTATTTATTTGATATTTTTTATATATACCTCTTATTGTAATTTATGTTTTATTATTATGAATTGCAATGTACTTCTGCCACAAAAGAAAAAACTTCATGACATATGTCAGTGATATCAAACTTGATTCTGATACTTCTACTACCTTAATACACTATTTTATTAAATTGATCTGTATGAGCAGGATGCAAAACAAGCTTTTCACTGTACCTCAGAACAATGATAATAAACCAATTTACCAATTTTTACTGCAGGAAAACTGATACACTTCATAATATATTTTCTGAATTCATCATCCAACTTCATTAATGATGGCAGTCACTTGTACTAACCTGCTACGTGTCATTGGTTACATCCCAAAAGTCTCCAAATCTACTGGTTTTAGGAGCACAGTGATATAATATCACATCATTACTAGGTTACTCTCAATAACGTGAATGAGGTTCTTGCTCCCGTCATTCCTCGTGTGTTGCCAAAATCCTGCTTTCATCCAGCACCACCAATAACACATTGTACAGCGGAGGTGCGGCTGCACATTGGCCGATTGAGTGACATTTTCATTTATCCACTGGTTGAAGCTAATGGAATCTGTCTGCAAACATGAGAAAATCTGCAGATGCTGGAAATCCAGAGCAACTCACACAAAATGCTGGAGGAACTCAGCAGGCCAGGCAGCATCTATGAAAAAGAGTAAACAGTTGACGTTTCGGGCCAAGACCCTTCAGCAGGACAGTTGAAAGGTCTCGGAATCAGTTTGCATGCTATTATAAAACGTGCACTCCTCTAAGGTCAGTCGAGGGTAAAACTTTCAAATTCCAGTTTCATTTCCTCTCAGTACACTCCCACTAGGCAGATGGCTTAAAATGACCCTCTCTCTTCATAAATTGTTTTTAAGTGTTTCTACTTGAACACAGTGCCCAGATTTCAGCACTGAGTTTCAATGTAAACAAGATAATAATGGCAAATGGTCCATTATGGAGCCATTTGGACGGACTACCTTTGTAAACGGGAAATTCCCTGTGCCAATAACCTTAGAGTGTGCCAGACTGTTGTTCATTGGATTTCTGTTTGTAGTGGATTGCTGGCACGTATAGGTGCTATGTTTACAGGCACAGCAGTGTAGACAGTTCACTGTGTGAAGTGCTTTGAGAGACTTTGACAGTGATATATTTCTTATTTATGTATTTCTATTTTAGTTCGAATTTCCATGAGAAAATGGAATTGGTATTCTCACTTCCTGTTCATTTTGATGTTTTACACATTCCAAAGATCTGTCTTCATTTTTAAAGCTTTTATTGAGATTGAAAGGCAATTTATACCCAATAAACCTCAATTCAAAAGCAGAAGGTAATTTTGTACTAAAAATGGTGCATTCTTGCTAGTCCAGAACCGTAATATATAATCATGACAAAACCACATAGAGTTGTCAACCCGACTCTTAAAAAGGGCATAAGATATCTCTATCACTTTGACCAGGTTGTGGCCTCGAGCCACTGAGGTCCCATGATGAGTTGAAGACAATGAGGTGGCAGTGTGTGTGTGTTTGCATTGGCTTCCCACTGAGAGTATAATTAAAACAGACGGAAAACAGAGGTGATAATGTGCTTTCTCTGAGGCTGCTTGCTGCAGAGGTTTGATTAATGATGCTGAGTAATACAGAGACGCAGATGTATTTGCAGGGTAGACACCACAATGGCCTACTGAGACTAAACTAAGGGATGCAACCTTGATCGATGGGCATACTCCGGGGGATTGTGGGATCAGCTGGACAGCAGTCCACTCCCTAAGTATGTGATCGTCCCTTCCTGATTTCAGGTTTTCATTTCAGTTGACTTTAACCTTATGAATGCCACTGGATTGCTACCTCAAGTGCATTGCCAAAGCTCTTCACAGGAACTATGTCTCACTTACGGGAGCGAATCATTCTAAATGGCTCTATAATACACAGTTTAAAGTTATTAACCATTTTATACCATATTTTTAAGGATAGAAATAGGAGTAGACTATTTGCTACCCCACATCTGCTTTGAAATTTGGGATGATAGTGGCTAATCTTTTACCTCAGTGCTATTTTTCCTTCACTAGTTCTGTGTTATAACAGTCAGACAACATGGAAGCAGACCCTTAAAAGTTCAAAGTTCAGAGTACATTTATTATCAAAGTATGCATACTTTATACAACCCACTCTCATTCAGCTCACTGAATCCACAATGAGCATCAAAACACCCATTTACACAAGCACATTTATTTTCCTTGTATTCAGCTCAACTCTCCCCAGATTCTACCGCCCATCTACTATATACATTGGGGCCAATTTACAGCCAGTTAATGTAACAATCTGCATGTTCTGAAATGCGAGAGGGAGTTTTGATCACAAGGAGGAAGCCCATGAAGTTTCAGGGAGAACATCCAAACTCCATACACTGATATCAGAGGCTGGGATTGAACCAAGTTACTGGAACTATGAGGCAGCTGCTCAACACTCCCTGTGTCTCCATCTAACTGCCTGTTTCTGATTCTTTCCAATTTCTCATTTCCATGATTTCCTTAATATCAAAAATTTTATCATGTGTGCCTCGAATATACTCAGTTTCTAAACCATCATCGCCCTCTCTGATGGAGATTTCCAAAGATTCACAGCCCCCTGGGTAAATAAATTTCTTCTTATTCAATTCTGAGTGGCTGACCCCTTTATTTTGAACTCCTGGTGCATAGTTCCAGAAACACCATCAGGGGAATGTCACCTCTGTAACTATGTACGTGAGAGTTTTTATGTTTCAGTGTAATCACATCTTTTAGATTTCAGAGAGATTGGCAGCTGATTGGCTATTGTTAATAACTCTAGGATTGTTGGACAGCAGGAGAGTTAGATAGGAAGATGAAGTTAATGGATATGCAAGAGGGAAAGTGTAGATGATTGATTAATATTCAGTTCGGACCAGTCCTCTTATACTTTTCTGAGAAGATAACACCCTCATACTTGATTCAATCTGGTGAACTTTTCTGGGGCTCATTTTATTAAAACTATACCCTTCTTTGTATTGTGAGACTAAATCTACGGTATACGTAATATTCCAGTTCTATCTTACCGGGTTCTTAATAATTACAACATCCTTATCCTCCTTTGTTCTCATATCTTCTTGAGATAACGACCAATACAACTTTCATTTCATAAACAGTGGAGTTACATTTGCCACCTTCCAAAATGTGGAATTTTGAAAGGTGAAAAACAGTGCATCCACAGTTTCTATGGCCACCCATTTTACCACTTTGGGAGGAGGTCATAAGGTTATTGACTTTGAGGGTCATTAATTTCTCCAGCATTATTTTTTCATAATGTTACTTTCTTCCAACTCATTCACCTTAGACCTGCTGCTTTTAACCATATCCATTTTTGTTGTATCGTCTCACGGGAAGATAGGCACAAAACAATTGTTTAAGTTCTCTGATATTTCTTTATTTGTTTACATAATTTCTCTTGTCTCAGTATGTAAGCGATTCACATTAACATTAGCTTTTCTTTTTTATATACTTCCAAAAGGGCTTTTACTATCTGTTTTTATGTTTCTCAATCAGATTAATCGCATATTCTATCATTCCTTACCAATGTCTTGGTAAACTTCTGCTGAATTATACAGTTTTCCAAATCTTTCGGCTTGCTTCTCTTTGGCAATATTAAAATCCTTTCCCTTTGATCTAATGCTGTAATTAACTTTTCTTATTAGCCATGGTTGGACCACACTTGTTAGGTTTTTGCACCTTAAAAGGGATATGTATTTGTGAAATCTATATATTAATTCTTAACATTTTTGTGATTGTTTATCTATCCTCATAACTTTTAATTCATTCCCCAACCAACTATTATTAATTCATGTCTCATACCTTCGTAATTTGTTTCATTTAGATCTAAGTGTTCTGCTTCAGGTTGAAGTAAATTACTTATATCTTTAATATAGCATTCTATCATATTAAGATTACTCTTTTTTAAATTCCTCAACTAGATTAATTATTCTCATTATATAATCTTTTCTCTAGTTGATTTTTAATACTTTATACACACTCCATAAAGTTGCCTTACACTATCACTACCAAATTGAATTTACTATGTAGATTAAAGTTGTCTATGATTATTGTGTTGTTATATATGCCTTGATTTTCTTGACTTATACAATGTGCTACAAAACACCTACAGTTTGGAGGCCTTTTTAAAAAAAATCCCACCTATGTTTGCATTCCCTTTCTTTTCTTTAGCTTCAGTTAACTTTGGCTTCCTGAGCTAAGACCTTTCTTTTCTAATACCTTTATCCATTCTTTTGTGGTTCACTTTTCCTTTTCCACTTTTCTTATCTTTTCTAAAGGTTAAGCATCCTGAAATATTTAGTTCTCAATCTTAGTAACATTGCAGCTGTGCTTCTGTAATGGCTTTTAGCTCATACCCATTTATTTATATTTGTCTCACTGTTCATCTGTCTTATTATGAATGTTTCATGCCTTCAGATGAAGACTACAATTTTAGTTTTTTTTAATATTTTCCCTTATTCTTACTCTGATTGAATACTCTATCCCTTCCTAATATTATTTTATTACTCAATTTTTCTACTCTGCTCTATCATCTTGTCCTTTCTCTTTGACTTTCTACACTTACCTTCTCCAAACACCTCATTAACCCTATACACCCACCCATCCAATATTTAAAACTGAGCTTCCACCTTACTGCTCAGGTGACCATAAATGGTTCCATAGCACTAACCAAAGGACGAACAAGCATTTCTTCCTGAACCTTTAATTAGACTTGAGGTAATTATTATGGGATCTTTCTCAATGCAGCTGGCTGCCATATTTTTCTATGAAAGCACTTGACATGCATATCATTGCCATAGATACTTTTGATCAGTTCATGATTGTGAAATGTGCTAAATAAATGCAATTTTCTTTGATGAACAGAATGACCACAGTAAGACATTAAAATTGCATTTTTAAAGGACATTCAAACCCTCAAAATGAATCCCCTTGACACTTTATCAATTATGCCTTTGCTAACAGTTTATATTGCAAGAACTACAAACGTTTGTAAATAAAATGAGCAAATTAGAAGTGGGATCACTACTACATTTGTTGAATAATGCCTAATCTGTGAGAATAACTGAACGTAGAGAGGCAAGGATATGAACATAACACAATTTTTCTTCTGTCTTCGATGAACAGTGGAGTGTCATTGGTGATTACACTGGACAACAAATCTTTTTGGAAGTGTTGCTCCCTCAGAACTTTTTGTTTCTCATAGTCCACCTGTAGCTAAACACAAATATAATTTCAGACTACTTGTATCACATAGGAATTTGAAGAAATAAGAAATTAACTGTCATTGAATATTATGCCTTTAATTGCATAACGGTGCTGACACTTTGCAATAATTCAACTGAGCTAAAAATATTTTGTCGCTGACTTTTGTTTGTCCTCAGTGTCTGAGGCTTCTCACTTAAGTTTCCAACAATAATCAACCAGTATTGATGTATTCCAGTTCCCCTGATACAGTTTCTCCATGACTGCAAAGTCCTGGTGAAATCTTCCACCATGCTTGTCACTGACAGCGGCAGTACTTGCAGGGATGAAGTCTAAATGGGAATGCAGAAAATGAATCTTTAGTGACATGTTGCATTTCGTGGTTTTGTATGCTTGAGGCATGTTGCCAACCGGCTGCACATAGTTTGGTGCTCTGCAGTTGCCAAGACAATTTTCAACAACGTCCTTGAATGCCTTCCATGTGATTTTCTCTGCTCCCTCAAGAAGTTCTTCAACTTGCCTGTCAATGATGACCCGCTTGATTTGTGGACCAACAAAAACACCTTCCTTAATTTTGGCATCAGTTATTCTGGGAAATATCTTCCTCAAATATTGAAAACCTTCATGGAAATTTTTGTGTCTGGTGACAGCAGATTCCATCCTTGCAGTCTTGAACCCAGTAATTCTGCTTTCGCCTTTGACAAACCCAAGTCTCTGACCAAGTCATTTAACTCAGACTGGATTATTAGATGAGGCTCACTCAACATAAAGGATTCACAATCTGTATCAATATCAGTGTTGTTTTCCATTCCTGACTCGTGCATCATGGCATCTTCATCTGCCTCCTCTGGACTCCATGTCTCTGGTGGCTTCAGTACTGGAAGACTGTTGTTATGTGACACAGGTCTCATGGCTGAAGGGAGATTGGGGTATTCAATGGATTTCCTGTTTAGCAGAGAAACCAGACACACTGGTCAGACAGAAGTAGCAGTCTGTCTCATGATCCTTCTGTTCTGGTCATATCATTGAGACAGTGAACGACATTGACTTCCGAGTACCCCTGAGCCAAGGGCTAAGTTCGAATGCATATGTTGTGCAGCAAATGTGAGGAGCGCTGGCTTTGTCTTGGTCGCCAATTTTACACCCAAAGTAGAGCTCATAGCCTTTCTTAATAAGTGGAGTCATGCTCTGTCTTTGAGATTTAAGCGTATATTCACCACAAATACAACAGGAAGTATCGCAGCTGTTGCAACACTGGTGAGACATTTTGCTGTCTCAAATACTCCTAAGAACACAATTACTTTATTATAATGAGTATGCACAATATGTTATGCGCATACAGCATGCGCATCGACGTGATCGCAAACCGATATACCTGTAAACGCAATGCGTAGAACAGTGCACGTGATGCTTTTATACCAGCTCTTAAGCCTGTCCTGCCATGCAGCATCCGCCCTGCCTAAGCATGCCCAGGCAAGCATGGACAAGATAGAAAACTTTTCAGCTTACATTGTGGGTAACATTATAATTGACTTGAATTATGAATTGAGATAACAAATATAGGCAATTTCAAAAATATGTACATGATAGGAACATTTTATTGTGATTTTCATGATCAGCAGCCCAAAATACATGAGATACACCCAAAAGTATTCAGTAAGCAAAAAATCTTTTTTGTTCAGTGTAACCCATATCTATTTGTGGGCCTCCTGCAAGTTTGCTGATGGAATTTTTTGTTAGCATTTTTGATTTGTTTAATTGGCTGAGCCTTAACATTCTATTAAGATTGCTAGATGTAGATATAAAATACTCAGTCTTCACATACTAATGACATTCACTGTCATGCTTTCGCAAGTGGGTCATATCCAAAGAGGCTTTTAAAACATACTTATGCCTTGAAGAGGGAGTTTCTGCATTTCTTGGTTGGGCCAGAACTTATATGTGGAGAAACTTCATATTTTTAAGCTGATTGGTGTTTTCTGATGGACTGGTGTTGATCAAACTCATGTTGGGTGCAAAAGGATGTGGTTAGTCATCTATTTTATATAGTATTATCTATTCATAAAACAGGTGCTTAAAAACCATTTAAAATAATTGAAGACATTGCAAATATTCCACTTCCATTTTCATTATCTTTATTTCTTTGTCTTGCTCAATAATCAAACCTGATGTTCAAATAGCATTCCTTACATTTTTCCTCACTTTTAGGTTAGAAATTGAATTGATTCTCTTTTTTAGTCCCACTGTGGATTGCCCGTTAATTCCAGAGGCAGAAACCATACTCTCAAAATTGGCTTCTGATTGTTTGAAGACAAGCTCTATCAGGCCAATTTTCCAGACAATCGAGAAAAGCACATCATTGTCACTGGATTTACCAAGTTAATCTTCTGTCATCTGTTTCAGCCTGAAATTGAGCACTTCAGTTTCATAGTGCAATAGCTTTTCAACAGCCTGAAGGACTGGACTGCACAACAACATTACGCTATGGATAATCCTTCACTTGTCAGTTTTAAACTTGTGTCTTGTTTCTCCTGAGTTGAAAGTATCACCAGGGACAACTTTGTTATCTCTGGCTAGAACTTTCCATAATATTATCAAAATCTGTGTTTCTACATTCTGATAATACTTGAGTTCGACACCTATTAACATACTGTAGGTGGCATGGGCAACATCAACTGGAGTACTGTGTTCATTTCTAGTTAAAACATGAAAGGATGGATGTGATTCATTCGACAGGATCCAGAAAAGATTTATGATCACAAGTCCTGGGATGAGGGTCTATAGTTACAAGGATAGATTACAGAAGCTGCAACTGTTTTCTTTGGAGAAGAGAAGGCTGAGGAGATAAGTGATAGAAAGTGATACAGGGTCTAGACAGAGTGGATAATGGGAGACTGTTGCCTTTGGTGAAGTGGTTGGTGACTGGATGTGACAGGTATAAGATAAAAGGAAGGGAGAATTAATTTATGCATCATGTGTTTGGAATCTGGAAGGCACTGCCTGTGGAGGTGGGTTCCATTGTGGTCTTGGGGAAAGGTATTGTTTAAATATATTGTAGCAAAATATTTTCAGAACAATGGAGAAAGGACAGATGGGTGCAACTAGTTAATTACTGGGTAGAGAGCTGGCATGGACATAATGGGCTGAATGGACTCCCTCCATGTTTTGACTAATCTAAGATCCTATGTTCAAGCTTGAAAGAAAATCAGGGGTGTTCTAGTCATATTGAGAATAAGGAGATATCCCAGACCCACTAACCCCTCCTCCAGAACAGGTGAGACAAGTCTGTGTGTGGAGCTACTGATTAAATTGCACAAAGTCAAGGTTTTAAAAACTAATGGCAATAAGTGATCATTGTTCCTTTGCCTACTTTTTCACAATCTCTCATCTGCTTAACCTCCAGAAGTCCTTGTAGATTTTATTTGTGACTTTAGCTTTGAACTGGAATGCTTTCTAAGTAAAACAGGGGACTTAATGTATGTATACAAGCTACCTGATTTTACCCAGACTCAGGTATAGTTTCATCATCTGAGGTGAGCAAATGGCATAGATCACACAACTGTTGGTTCCCTTATTCCTTCTCGAATGTTACACTTTATATTATTACACCCATGAGGTTATGTGATTGTTGAAGAAAGTAAACATGAGGAATTCTGCAGATGCTGGAATTTCAAGCAACACACATCAAAGTTGCTGGTGAACGCAGCAGGCCAGACAGCATCTCTAGGAAGAGGTACAGTCGACGTTTCGGGCCGAGACCCTTCGTCAGGTCTAACTGAAAGAAGAGCTAGTAAGAGATTTGAAAGTGGGAGGGGGAAGGGGAGATCCAAAATGATAGGAGAAGACAGGAGGGGGAGGGATGGAGCTAAGAGCTGGACAGGTGATTGGCAAAGGGGATATGAGAGGATCATGGGACAGGAGGCCCAGGGAGAAGGAAAAGGGGGAGGGAGGGAAAAAGCCCAGAGGAGGGGCAAGGGGTATAGTCAGAGGGACAGAGGGAGAAAAAGGAGAGAGAGAAAAAGAATGTGTGTATATAAATAAATAAATAACGGATGGGATACGAGGGGGAGGTGGGGCATTAGCCTTGAAGAAAGTTATTGGTGTGAGTAGATTAATGCATGTCCATCATGAATGTAAGGTAGCTTCCTCAGACCTGTTGGTCAATGAATCGTTGTCTTAACTTTTGTTAAAAATCCTTTACTTAAGAAAGTCACACGTTTTCCCTTCCTGTCAATGGTTGACCCCTCTCCACTGAAATGAGATCTAGCTGCTGCTCATTCGTTGGACATGCTCAAGTTTTGGACATTCTTCCAACCTTTCTGTCCTCCCACAGGCCATTCTCATCCAACTGATCTTTATGTCTGCAGCTACTTCTTACTGCTGCTCGGAAAGTGTATGAGCCTCACATGAGCACCAAGACGTCCTAGCCTCTGGCATTCCTTACTGTAAAAGATATGCAGAGTGGAACGAATAGGAAAGGCAGAACAGAGGGGACTAACAAGAAGAAGGAGCAAAGTTATGTGAGAATAAGGGACAGAACTAGCTATCTAGACACACCTCACACTTTTTTTATCGCTGTTTTTGACATTTCGCTCACTGGCCTTAAGCAGAAGAAAATGTATGTGTCTTGGAAGAATGTTGTTTCAGTGCCATCATACTAAATCCCAATTAATGCCATTGCACAATTGAGCCCTTTATTTTGGTAGAAGCATCTAAAATCCACAAAAGTGGCTTAAATGGGAACAGATTCGTCCAAGAATTTGGAACTCTCGAAGACTGTGTGGGAAATGGGAAATTGTAAAGCTGTCAAAGTCCGGATGTTGGTAGTGGTGGCAGTTTAGTGGACTTTACCTTGGAGAAAAACACAGCTAAGTGACATATAATGTATGTAATAAATGTGGAGTGAAAAGTCTTCCATTCCATAACACTAATACCCTGTTACGCACAAAATTGATTTGCAAAAAAGTTTTGTAAAAACTCAGTGCTGCATTTGTACAATGAAGTCAGTGTGATTATGATTAGATCAATCTCCTTGTCCGTTCTACTTGCTTCAAGATTCTTGAAATAATATATTTTAAAATATTATAATGTTACAGAAAGATGCTCCCTTCTGCAGAGATTGATGCACAACATTGATAGTGAAACTGCTGGTGATTTAAAATAAATCAGAGATGCTTGAACTGCACTGTGACTAATTCTCATGTCCTCTTTCCAATCAGAATTCACTTCCACACAAAAATTTCCTCGGACTCTCACCCCTCCGTCACTGTCTCACAGAAGTGACATAAATGTAACCAACTGTGCCAGGAGCCCTATCAGACTCTGCATCGTGGCTAATCTATTCAGTTGCCTGCAGCACACTCAATTTGTAATGCCATAATCATGGTAATCCTTGTAATTAGAATTGTACAATTAGAAATCTGATTGCTCCCTTTTTCATTCGTGTGATATGAAGAATTGTTAATGACATCTGGCCTTCTGCACTCTAAAGCTGCATTTCATTTTATATCGTTACCCTTCAGGCTATAAGTAATTAAACTTTCACGGTACCAATAGTGAGCACTGTGCTGTCTCATGATCTTCCCTGATTTTCTCTGGTGTGTAAGGTAAGACTTGTTGTCTATTCATTTTTTTAGCTGAATGTGCATCTCCTTTTTCCATCAAATATTGTAATTCAATTCAGTCAGACTTTGTGTGGGAACATTTTTATCTCCAGTTAAATGACCATGTTTCTTTACGTGGTCAACCTCTCTACAAAGCTCCTACTTCGAGCATTTACACCAGAGCACAGTGAGGAAAAAAAGGTTATTTTGGCTCAGAATAACATCTTCTGTACATTTGTTCCAATCCAGAATTCTCAAAAAGCACTGAAAAGCCAATTAAAAGTAACAATTCAAATAACAATTAATACTAAATGAACCTTTTATGTAGGTGTTTGAGCAAGGATACTGTTTTAAAATGTTTTAATCCTAATGTGCTGCATGAGATTAGAGGATTTGCATGATTATCAAGGCACTGTTTTATAACTTTGCTTCTTATGAAAACAGATAACAGAACCAAAAGGCAGTATCTGTCATGTTCAATTATTTTTTTTCAGACTGCATCTTTAATATTTATTATTATTTTGGATTCCTTTTTCTCAGTTCCTTCATTTCTGCTGTATCTGTTATCAGGATGAGGCTTTCCTTTCCAGGACATTAGAAATGTCTTCAAAGGACAGGGTTTCCCTTCCTCCAACATCATGCTGCCCTCACCCACATTTCCTCCATTTCCGGGACATCCATGCTCACCCCATCTTCCCACCACCTTAACAGTGATAGAATTCCTCTTATCCTCACCTACCACCCATGAGCCTCTGCATCCAACACATTATTCTCCACAATTTCCGCCATCTCCAAACACATCTTTGCGTCCCCTCATGATCCTACCACCAAACACATCTTTACATCCCCTCCACACTCCACTTTCCACAGGGATTGCTTCCTCCATGATTCCCTTGTCCACTTGTCCCTTCCCACTCATCTCCCTCCTGGCGCTTATCTCTGCAAGCAACAGAAATGCTACAGTTGCCCAGTTACCTCCTCACTTACCTCCATTCAGAGCCCCAAACAGTCCTCCAAACAGTGCTCCTGATGCCGCCTTCTCTACATTGGTGAGACCTAACCTAAACTGGAGGACCACTTTGTCAAGCACTTCAGCTCCATCTGCTAAAAGTGGAATTTCCCGGCAGCCAACAATATTAGTTCCTATCCGTATTCCCATTCCAACATGTTGATTCATGGCCTACTCTTTTGCCACAATAAGACCACTCTTAGCGTGGAGGAGAAATACCACATATTCTGTCTATGTAGCCTCCAACATGATGGCATGAACATCGATTTCTCCTTCCAGTATTTTTCACTCCTCCTTCTGTCTTTTTCCCACTCTGGCTCCTTACCTCTTCTCCTTACCTGCCTATCATCACCCCAAGGTGCTCTTCCTCTTTCCCTTTCTCCTTTGGTCCACTCTCCTCTTTTATCAGATTCCTTCTTCTCCAGCCCTTTACCTTTCACACCAACCTAACCTTGCCTCTCACCTTTTAGCTAGTCTTCCTTCCGATCCCCACAACTTTTTATTCTCGCATCTTCCCTCTTCCTTTCTAGTCCTGAAGAAAGGTCTTGACTGGAAGCATCAACTGATTGTTTATTTACATAGATGCTGCCCAACCTGCTGAGTTCCTCCAGCATTTCGTGAGTGTTGCTCTGGATTTCCAGCATCAGCAGAATCTCTTCTGTTTATTGTTTAAGTTGTAGTTACATCAAAATATGAAATTTTTGCAAAATGACAGACAAGAAAAAAATTCACTGATCCCAAACAGTTGTGATATCTTCTTTATCACAATGTAAGCATGCCCAAACATTCTTGGAGTATGTGGTGCAGGAGAAATTCATATTTGCTTACCTCCACTCAGTATTTAGTTATATCTCTCCGTGCTTTGTGGTGCATCGGGCGGCAACCTTGCCGTTTCTTTAGCATTTGTCTGATTTTTACAGTGCTGAGTTGCTAGCTCAACACTCAACCTGGCACGGATGGAAGGCGTGCAAGGAGCTGGCCAGATTCGAGCCCGGGAGCACTTGCCTCGAAGTCTGGTGCTGACACTGGCCAGCTTCTCCACTCATTGAACTCCATTGAATTCAATGAAGCTAAATGTATGGAGAAGATACAGATTCAAACTGGCCAGAGGCTCTGGCATCATGAAATACTTTGAGGCTGGTCATGCCACGCATTAATTCCAGCCTTCAAGACAACCTCGACCCACTGCACCTACCGGCAAAATATGTCTATGGCAGACGCCATCTCCCTGGACCTACACTCATCTCTGGAGCATCTGGATAGTAAAGATACTTATGTTTGACTACTACTTATTAACTATAACTCCACCTTCATAACATTAATTCCAAGCAAACTCATCACCTAACTCCAGACTCTGAGAGTCAACACCTTCCTCTCCGACTGGATCCTTGACTTCCCGACCAACAGACTGCAATCAGTAAGGATAGGCAGCAACACCTCCACCATGGTTATTCCAAACACTGGTGCTCTACAAGGGTGCGCCCTCAGCCCCCACTCTACTCCCTCAATATTCATCACTGTGTGGCCAAATTCTGCCCTCGTTCCATTTACAGGTTTGCAGATGATACCACTATAATGGGCTCAAATAATAATGAGTCAGAGTACAGGAAACAGATAGAGAGCTTAGGGACATGATGCCAACAATATTCCCTTCAAAGTCATCAGAACAAAAGAGCTGGTCATTGACTTTAGGAAGGCAGCAGTGTTGAGGTTGAGAGCTTCAAGTTCCTAGGATTGAACATCACTAACAGCTTACCCTGTTCACGTAGATGTAACGGCTGAAAAAGCTCACCAAAAAAACTTGTCTCTACTTCCTCGTGAGGCTAAAGAACTTTGGCATGCCACCAACTGTGCCAGGAACTCTGTCAAACTCTGCACCATGGTTAATTATTCAGTTGCCCGCAGCACTCTCAACTTGTGATGACATAATCATGGTAATCCTTGTAATTAGAATCGTCCAATTAGTTATCTGATTGCTCTCTTTTTTTATTTGTGTGATATGCAGAATTGTTAATGACGTTTTTATTGATGCACCATAGAAAGCATCCTTTCTGGATACATAGCAGCTTGGTCTGGTAACAGCGCTGCACGTGACTGCACGAGACTACAGAGAGCTGTGGACACAGTTCAGCGCAGCACGGAAAACAGCCTCCCCTCCATTGATTGTCTGTGCTTTTCACTGCTTGGTAAAACAGCCAGCTTTAACCAAAGTCCCAGCTGCCCAAGACATTCTCTCTTCTCCTCTCTCCCATTGGGCAGAAGATACAAAAGCCTGAAAGATATACCACCAGGGTCAAGGACAGCTTCTACCCTGCTGTTATAAGACTTCCATACAGTACTGTGCAAATGTCTTAGGCATTATATATCTCTGGGTTGCCCAGATATTTTGCACAGTACTACAGTACTTTTAAAGTTTAAAATAAATTTATTAACGAAGTACATATATGTCACCATATAAAACCCTGAGGTTCATTTTCCTGAGGACATACTCAATAAATCCATAGAATAATAACCATAACAGAATCAATGAAAAACCACCCCTGTACCTTCTTCCTAATGGCAGCAGTGAAAAGAGAGCATGTCCTGGGTGGTGGGGGTCCCTGATGATGGATGCTGCTTTCCTGCAACAACATTTCACGTACGTTTATAGATGTGCTCAATGGTAGGGAACGCTTTACTCATGATGGACTAGGTCGTATCCACGACTTTTTGTAGGATTTTCCATTCAAGGACATTGGTGTTTCCATACCGGGCTGTGATGCAGCCAGTCAATATACTCTCCACCTCACATCTATAGAAGTTTGTCAAAGTTTTAGATGTCATGCCAAATCTTCACAAACTACTACATGCATCTGGCATGTATTGCACTGTATTGCAGCTGCAAAAGAAAGACAAATTTATTGACACATGTGAGTGATGATTCACCTGTTTCTGCTATGGGTCTCTATTGTGGACTGAGAGTGGGAAGGGGACAGGGAGAGGGGAATCATGGTTGGGAAAAGGGGAAGGAAGAGGTGGGTGGCAAGTATTAGGGACACATTTTGTAATGATCAATAAACCAATTGTTTGAAATCAAATGACCTTGCCTGGTGTCTCATGGCCTCACCCTCTCCACCCTCACCACCCTCCGCCCCGGGACTTCTTCTCTCCCACTTGTTCCACACCCCTCCCGCGACACTCCACCCTCGCCATTCCCAATATCCTTCGATTCCTTCAGCTTTGCAAACTTGCTCTCTCCTCCACATTGACTAATACAGTACTGTGCAAAAGTCTTAGGCGCCCTATCTACTTAAGACTTTTGCACAGTACTGTAGTTCCCTAGTGCAATAAGTTAGACTCTAGACCTCAATCTACCTTGGTATGATCTTGCACGTTATCATTTACTTACACTGCACTTCCTGTGTAACTGTTACACCTGATTTTGCATTGTTATTGTTTTAACTTATTCTACCTCAATACGCTGTGTATCTGATCTGTATGAACAGTATGCAAGACAAGATTTTCACTCTACCTCAATACAAGTGACAATAATAACCAATTCCACTTTGGAAAGTTTCCTTTTAACTCTAGTGCAATTGGAAATTAGTTCAGGAACCCACATCTGGTTCAGAGTGAGGTTACCTTAGCAAATTGTTCCAAATTTCATGAAGGGACTGAGGTTTTCAGCATGTATCACAGAATCTTGTCATCTGTTTCTTTGTGTAAAGGAGATCTCTACATTTGATCCTGTCACCAACATATGTGGATGTGGTTTTTTCTTAGGGTTGGATTTAAAAAGTAGTGCTGGAGAATGCAGGCAGTAAAAATTGTGTCAATGCTCCCAGAAACTCCCAAATCTGTAGCAATTTTCTGTGCTTATGTGGGATGCAAAAGTCTAGATATAATCTTCAGGAGACAAGCTGAACAGCATCAACAGGTGGAAACAGCCAAATGAATGGTGCGCATTAAGATTAGGTCAGAGTTAAGGTAAACTCTGCTGAGTGACACAACTCTACACTTCCCCTGGGATTTCTACACACCTACTAAGCATAAGTCATGACTCTCAATAAAATGTTGTCCATTTGACCATGTGACTGCTGAGTGCTGCTAAAGAAGCTCAAGACTGAGCAGGACGAAGCAACAACACAGTTGTCACTCTATCCTCTTAGCTTTCATTCCTTTCATCATTAGTACATCAGGATTCACGTTTTTCAAGCTTTAAGATTCAAGACTCAAGTTTATTTGTCACATGCAAATTGAAACATAGAGTGAAAGGAATCATTTGCATTGACAACCAACACACCTGAGGGTGTGATAGAGGCAGCCCACATTTCTGCACCAACATGGCATACCCACAATGCTCAGCAGAAGAACACAGAACACAACAAGTGACAAGCGGCAACAACAAAAACAAGCCTCGTTCCTCCCTCCTACCCACACGTAAACACAGTCCTTTAACCACAGACAGGCATCCAGCTCCAGCCTGCGGACACTGGGCTTCGAACCTCCACAGTGGACTTGCAGTGATTCATTGACTTGGCTCTGGCCAGCAGGCCTCAACACCTGGATGTTTGATTCATCCTCAGGCTTCGATTCTTGGCATCGATCTTCCAATTACTGAACATCAGGCCTCAAACTCAAGACTCACCAATGGCAGGACCCCAAATGCTAGGCCTCGAATTCCGTCTCATCAATTTCCAAATCCGGGGTCGGTGGGGGAGCATCAGGGCATCAGAAATTGTTACTTCTGCCCCCATGGAACTCCAGCTCCATAACATGCCAAAAGTTCACTGACGTGGGGTAGTCCTTATCCACTCTCTGCTGGTCCAGATGAGGAGGATCTTGGTAGAGGAAGTGCCATTGAATGCCAAGTGTATCTAGTTCCACTCCATCTTGCTAAATATTTCATTCTGTAACACTTTTGTAGTTTGGATGTTGCCTGCCACTTATTAGCCCATGGCTGAATGTTAGGACAGAGAACATCAAACATAGAACAGTACAGCACAGAAACAGGCCCTTCAGCCCACAATGTTGTGCTGAACCACCTGTAAATTTGTATTCAAATGGCTAAGTAAAATAATCCCCTCCGCCTAGACGATGTCCATATCTATTCATTTTCCTCACATTCATGTGCCTATCTAAATACTTCTTAAAAGTCTCTACCACCACCCCAGTCAGCGCTTTCTAGACATCTGTCACTCTCTGTGTTAAAAACCCACCCTTCACATCTTCTTTGAAATTACCCCCTCTCATCTTAAATGCATAAGTCTGTAATATGCAGAGGGACCTAGGAATCCTCGTTCAAGACTTCCAGAAGTTTAATTTACAGGCTGAGTCTGTGGTAAAGAAGGCAAATGCAATGTTGGCATCTATTTCAAGGGGAATAGAATATAAAAGCAAGGAGGCATTGCTGAGGCTTTAGAAGACACAAGTCATGCCAAACTTGGGGTATTGTCAACAGTTTTTGGCCCCATATCTCACAAAGGATGTATTGTCATTGGAGAGAGTCTAGAGGTAGCTCACGAGGATGATTCCGGGAATGAAGGGGTTAACATATGAGGAGCATTTGGTAGCTTTGGGCCTGTAATCACTGGAATTTAGAAGAATGTTGGGGGGATCTCATTCAGACCTACCAAATGTTGAAAGAACTTGATAGGATGGATGAGAAGAGGCCACAAAATGCATCAGTTCCATCATCATTGACATACTGTCTGTGGAGAGGGTGCTTCCATTAACAGGAGCATCTCAGATCCCAGAGCACAGTCTCAGAATAAAGGAACATACCTTGAGAAATGAGTCTAAATGACTATCGCCCAGTGACACTGACATCCACAGTGATGAAGTGTTTTGAGAGGCTGGTGTTGAAGCATATCAGCTCCTGACTGAGTGGTGACTTGGATCCACTCCAATTTGTCTCCTGAAGCAACAGGTCTACAGCAGATGCTATATTGTTGGCTCTTCACACAACCCGGGAACATCTGGATAGCAAAGATGCATACATCAGGTTGCTCTTTTTAGATTACAGCTCAGCATTTAACACTGTCATCCCCTCTAAACTAATCAGTAAGCTCCAAGAAACACACACAAAATGCTGGTGGAACGCAGCAGGCCAGACAGCATCCATAGGAAGAAGCACAGTCGACGTTTCGGGCCGAAACCCTTCGTCAGGACTGGTATCCCCTTGCGCAATTGAATCCTGGATTTCCTTATTTGTAGACCCCTGTCAGTCCGGATTGACAAACACATCTCCTCCACAACCTCCATCAGCGCAGGAGCACCACAGGGCTGTGTGCTTAGCCCCCCGCTCTACTCGCTTTACACCTATGACTGTGTAGCTGAGCACAGCTCCAACACCATATACAAGTTTGCTGATGACACCACCGTTGTGGGCTGTATCAAAGGTGATGATGAATCAGCAGACAGGAGGGAGATTGAAAGTTTGGCTGAGTGGTGTCATAACAACAACCTCTCACTCAATGTCAATAAGACCAAGGAACTGATTGTAGACTTCAGGAGTGGGAAACCAGAGGACCATGAGCCAGTAATCATCGGAGGATCAGAGGTGGAGAGGGTCAGTAACCTTAAATTCCTATATGTCACTATTTCAGAGGACCTCTCCTGGACCCATCGTATAAATATAATTGCAAAGAAAGCACAACAGGGCCTCTGTTTCCTCAGTGGCCTGTGGAGATTCAGCATGTCAAAAGGTTTCAATGGGTACATTTAATATCAGAGAAACGTATACAATATACATCCTGAAATTCTTTTTCTTCACAAACATCCATGAAAACAGAGGAATGCCCCAAAGAATGAATGACAGTTAAATGTTAGAACCCCAAAGCCTCCCCCCCAGCTCCCCCCTCCCACACGTAAGCAGCAGCAAAGCAACAATCCTCCCCACCAGCAAAAAAACATCGGCACCCCCCCACCGAGCACTTGAGCGTGCAGCAAAGCATCAATAAAGACACAGACTTGCAGTACTTCAAAGACTACTCATTCACCCGTTAATTCAACATACCACAGGTTCTCTCTCTCTCTCTCTCCCTAATAAGGGAAAAAGAGGCGTCCCTGTTTCACAGCGAGAGGGGAGACATAACAAACAACTCGCTGATCTATGATGTTAAAAGTCTGTTGCATCGCTTTTTCCGAGCTCTGCGCCCAGAAAGCTAGATGTGTAGTGGAAAATGAAATGGTTTGCTGCATTATGTCCTGGTATGGAAACATCAATATCCTTGAATGGAAAATCCTACAAAAAGTAGTGGATACGACCTAGTCCATCACGAGTAAAGTGCTCCCTACGATTGAGCACATCTACATGAAATGTTGTCGCAGGAAAGCAGCATCCATCTTCAGGAGCCCCCACCACCCAGGACTCTCACTACTGCCATCAGGTAGAAGGTACAATGTCTCAGGACTCACACCACCAGGTTCAAGAACAATTACTTCCCCTCAACCATCAGGCTCTTGAACAAAAGGGTATAACTACACTCATTTAAGGACTCTTTCACGCTCATTAATTATGGCTATCTATTTATATCTGCACTTGCCGTTTGTTGTCCTTTGATCGTGTTTACAGTTACTGTTCTATAGATTTGCTAAGTTTGCCCGCAGGAAAAGAATCTCAGAGTTTTATGTGGTGATGTGTATGTACTCTGATAACAAATTTTACTTTCATTTTGAGATAAGGAGGAATTTCTTTAGCCAGAGGATGGTGCATCTGTGGAATTCATTGCTTTAGAGGGCTGTGGAGGCTAAGTCATTGGGCCATTTAAGGCAGGAATTGAAGGATTCTTGATTGGTAAGAGGGTTAAGAGTTATGAAGAGATGCAGGAAAATAAAAAAATTACACATGATTGAAGAAAGCTTTTGGCACATTGGTCTTCATAAATCAAAGTACTGAGTCCAGGAAGACATTGCTGAGGACTAATTTGGAGTATTGTGTGCAGTTTTGGAAAGATGTAAATAAAGTTGAAAGAGTACAGAGGAAATTTACAAGATGTTGCCAGGATGGAGGGCCTAAGTTATAAGGAAAGATTGAATAGGTTAGAACTTCATTCTTTGGAACATAGAAGATCGAGAGGAGATTTGATAGTGAGAAACAAAATTATGAGGGGTATAGATATGGTAATTGCAAGCAGGCTTTTTCCACTGAGGTTGAGTGGGATTACAACCAGATGCCATGTGTTAAGGTAAAAGCTGAAACGTTTAAAGGGAACATGAGAGGAAGCTTTTTCACTCAGAGGGTCCTGAGAGTGTGGAATGAGCTGCCAGCATAAGTGGTGCATGCAAACTCGATGTCAACGCTTCAGAGAAGTTTGGATATGTACATGGATGGTAGGGGTAGGGAGGGCTATAGTCCCGGAGCAGGTTGATGGGAGTTTGTGGTTCAGCACGGACTCGGTAGGCCAAAGGGCCTAACTTATATCTTGTGGTCTTATGATCTACTGATAGCACTATTGATGTCACCTTCCATCATATTGCTGAAGATTGAGACTAGGTAGATTTGGCAGTAATTAGTCAGATTGGATTTTTCCTTTTCATACACAAGAAATAACTTCAAAATATTCCACATTGTCGGGTAGATGCAAGTCTTGTAACCTTAGGGGAATAACTAAGTAGAACTGAACTATGGTAATCTTTATGAATAAATTATTTAGTCCAAACGTATAACTCTGTGACATTCTTTCTTATATAGTGCAGACATCTCGCACTACTCTTTATTAATGTACCTAATTCATGTGCTTCCTGGATCTGTAAATCTGAGTCCTTGAGAATAGACCAAAACGCAATCCTACCTGATTCTTTTGACAAGTTAGAAATAACCTTCGTTGTCCAATCCTTGGAGCACTATTTGAACTCCAGTCACATCCACCTTGCATGCTTGAGGAATCTAGAAGAATGCCTCCTGTAGGAACCTTCATCAGATGCAAAGAAACAGGAAAACTCCCAGGAGAGTACATTTAAATCTTAATAAAGTAAAAGAGGCAAATTCTGCGATGAATATGAGCAGACAAATCCTAAAGGTGAGGCCATTGAAAGAATCATGCATGTTCTACATGGAGAGTTTATAGAATAGGATAAGAGATGTCCACAAAATCAATGGGAGAAAAGACTGTGCATTGGATCAGCTGACAGACAAAGACACGTGCAAATAGCAGTTAGATGCCAAATATTCAATTATCATAAAGTTCAGCAATCAGGCCTTTGATAGCTCAGTATAATTAGGGCATCGATGCTGGGATGTTGGCCTAAGAGAGGCACTGGTGTTGGCTAACTAAACTTACCAGTGAAAGTATACGTTGTTAGTATCCATCTAGTTTTTTAAAGTGCTGTTGCATCTAATCAATAACTCAGAGACATGCATGAGGCATGGATCTCTGCTGCCAGGCCGACCAAGTGTTTTGCACTGGGCTGACTATCTTGATCATCAAACCTTATTTTCTTTTGATGGACAAAGGCTGCACTGGTGCACTGATGGAGAATTCTGTCAATAATGTCTGCCTTCCATCAAAGGTACTTTCTGAGGTAAAGGCAGAGAAAGCAGGATCTCCCAGGCCACACATTTTAATTCCACGTCCCATTCCCATTCTGATATGTGTATCCACGGCCTCCTCTACTGTCAAGATGAAGCCACACTCAGGTTGGAGGAACAACACCTTATATTCTGTCTGGTTAGCCTCCACCCTGATGGCATGAAAATTGACATCTCTAACTTCCGTTAATGCCCCACCTCCCCTTTGTACCCCATCGGTCATTTATTTATTTATTTATTTATTTTCTCTCTCTCTCTCTCCTTTTTCTCCCTCTGTCCCTCTCACTATACTCCTTGCCCATTCTCTGAGCTTCCCCCCTCCCCCTTTTCTTTCTCCCTAGGCCTCCTGTCCCATGATCCTCTCATATCCCTTTTGCCAATCACCTGTCCAGCTCTGGGCTCTATCCTTCCCCCTCCTGTCTTCTCCTATCATTTTGGATCTCCCCCTCCCCCTCCCACTTTCAAATCTCTTACTTTTTCTTCTTTCAGTTAGTCCTGACGAAGGGTCTCGGCCCGAAATGACATCTGTACTTCTTCCTACAGATGCTGCCTGGCCTGCTGCGCTCACCAGCAATTTTTATGCGTATTGATCAACATTTTCGATGGTCTTTCCATGAACCTTTATTGTCAAAGGTCATTGTTGTAAAAGCTGTTGGAGGACATTTGTGAATTTTACATGTATGGCCTATTCACTCGTATGTTTCAGTAAATTAGATAAAAGACCAGAGATATAGTGCTTAAAGGCTAAATATCTTTTTAAAAGTATTCTGCATGAAAATGTAGATTTTTACATGGAAATTTTATAAGCCACTTCATAAAATAATACCACTATAGATTCCAAAGTGACATGAGATAGACAAATGTGGCAGCTGTTCAGTCAATTGTTATATACAGCGCAGGATGTTGGTCGGGATTCTTGGTACTGGTTCTTATTGGAATATTTTGGTGTCTGCCTTAAACATGGGGATAGAACCATACTATGAATATCTCCACTTTAGAACAGCATTCATCAAGCTGTGAGAAGAATTTTGTCTTTGTTTTCAGCATTGAATAATTTAGTTTTAATGCAATGTAGTATTCTGACTTGAAGAGGCTGCTTAGCACATTGTACAGTCTTAATAGTTTTAACTGGATTTACTCATTCTGGAATTGGGACCTTCAATAATGTAATGGGATGTAATAATTTAATATGATTCCTTTGGTTGAAGAGCCCAGATTGGTGGCATATTATTGCCACTAATCCACAGTATTTACTGGAAATCCCTCAGTGCCCTGTTGCTGGCTGCTGTGAAGAAATCTTTGAAGTTCACTTAAATTTGCCGCAGGATGGAATTGATAAATAATTCTGCTCATGCTTTTTGGGAATTCTTCTGATGCCAGCATTCTTTGTATATAAACTGCCGCTGAGGAGCTATTGTATCAGTTGAACAAACAGCTGATCCCAGGCTGTTGATAGTATGAAGTCCTTCATACTCATCTTGATCTTTGCTGCTTGTGTCACATTAAATTCACTTAGTCATTCCATTACCAAGACCCTTTCTTTAGACAGGACATCCCTACATTCTAAAATAACTATTGACATAGACAATAGCTTTTGTTAATTAATCACTTTATCACATAAATGGCATTGAGTGGAAAAATATAATTGAACTGATTGGCATCTTTAAGTGTCCCAAAGCACAAAAAGAGTATTGTTCACAAGTGGAAACCAGAGGACATTGCTTTAAGGTGAGTGAGGGAAAGCTTAATGGATATTTGCAAGGCGGGTTTTTCCACGCAGAGATCAGTAGGTGCCAGAGGAGGTGGCAGAAGCAGATATATTAGCAATATTTAATAGGGATTTAGACATCAAGGTCTGAAGGGCCTGTTCCTGTGCTGTATTGTTCTGTGTTCTTTGTTGTAGTAGTGTATTTAATATTACAGTAATACTTGTGTAATGTTGTAAATATATCATTTGATTAAGCATTCTTTGTTTACATAATTCATTACGGGGTACATGTAGAAGTACGTGAAAGGCATACAGCATTATGCCACCACATTATATTTGAGAGCCTCACTGAAGAAAAAAATGAAGTCTGCACGTATATCCTGGTTTCCCGTGTTTTTTTTTGGGTTATCTCATGAAGATAAAATAACATAACCATGGTGACAAATAAGTCTTAAAATGAACTCAAGACGAATGCCTACCTATTGAAGTGCAGCGAGAAATTTTGCGGAAAGAGAAGGTCAAGTGAAGAAAAGCACGGCATTTCTTTTTAACGAGAGGAGAGACACAGCCGAGTAAAAAAAGGCAGAAAACGGACAAAATTCATGGGCACATAAAAAGTGAATACTGGGTGATAGTAATAAAAAAAATAATCAGAAATGCCTGGCTACATTGGAAAAATAGATGAATTCAATTGCACAGCAGGTAACTGAGGTATATTGAGTGAATTGAGCAGTATTTTAAAACAATTGAATTGAATTGACTTTATTGCTTACATCCTTCACATACATGAGGAGTAAAAATCTTTACGTTACATCTCAGTCTAAATGTGCAATGTGCAATTTATAGTAATTTGTAATAAATAGTATGTACAACAGGACAGTCAATATAACATAGAAAAACAGTTGTGTCATTGTGAATTAATCAGTCTGATGGCCTAGTGGAAGAAGCTGTCCCAGAGCCTGCTGGTCCTGGCTTTTATGCTGTGGTACCATCCCCAGATGTTAGCAGCTGGAACAGTTTGTGGTTGGGGTGACTCGGGTCCCCAAGGATCCTTTGGGCCCTTTTTACACACCTGGCTTTGTAAATGTCCTGAATAGTGTGAAGTTCACATCTATCGATGTGCTGGGCTGTCTGCACCATTCTCTGCAGAGTCCTGCGATTGAGAGAAGTACAGTTCCCATACCAGGCAGTGATGCAGTCAGTCAGGATGCTCTCAATTGAACCTGTGGGTTGCCGAATGCCAGATGAATTGCGATAGTCTTTGGGGTAACTGCAAGGTCTGTGTCTTTGCTATCGCCTAGCTCACGCTTGTGCTTGGTAGCAGGTGCGCTTTTTTGTTTTGCTGGTGGGGGAAGGGGGGATTGTTGCTCACCGCTGCTTGCACGTGGGAGGGGGGATCTGGGGGGGGGTCTTTGGGGTTCTCACGTTTAACTGTCATTCATTGTTTGGGGCACCTCTCTGTTTTCGTGGATGTTGTGTGAAGAAAAAGCATTTCAGGATGTATATTGCATACATTTCTCTGACATTAAATTGAATCTTTGAACCTTTGAACCCTGCAGAAAGTTCTTAAGATTTAGGAACCCATACCAAACTTCTTTAACTGCCTGAGGTGAAAGAGAGCTGTTGTGCTTTTTCACCACACAGCCAGTACGTACAGACCACGTGAGATCCTCAATGATGTTTATGCTGAGGAACTTAAAGCTGCTCACCATCTCAGCCCCAGATCCATTGATGTTAATAGGGGCTAGCCTATCTCCATTCCTCATGGAGTCCACAACCAGCTCCTTTGTTTTTGGGACATTGATGGAGAGGTTGTTTTCTTGACACCACTGTATCAGAGTGATGACTTCTTTTCTGTAGGCTGCTTTGTTATTATTTCAGATTAGGCCAATCAATGTAGTATCATCAGCAAATTTAAGTAGCCAATTGAAATAGCCAATGAGAAATGAGTCCCAGTGTTGCTGTGTGTAATCGATGGAAGAGCATACAGTTTATTAAGAAGTTTGACTGCATCAACCAAACCAGCCAAAATCAGCTTTGCTGATATTGTGAAAGTAATGCAGGAACATTTAGAGAGAAAACTATTGTTGATTTCAGAATGCTTTAGGTTTCATGAATGGAATCAAAAGGAAGGGGAGTCCATTTTAGCTTATGTGGCTGAATTAAAGAGATTGTCCAAGCCTTGCCACTTCAGTGATAGGCTTAATGATGCATTGAGAGATCAGTTGGTGTGTGGAAATTTACAAGAAAGCATTAAAAATAGCTCCTAACTGAAGCACAACTCACGTTTAAAAGAGCAATTGAAATCACAGTATCAATGGAAACTGCATCCAGAGACACAGTTGGGCTGCAGTCAGGAATGAAAGTGAGCGTGAACAAAATTGTAACATCTAAACAAAAACCTGCCTAGCTGAACAAATTGTGTTACCTTTGAGGCAGGAGCTCACATATACCAGACCAATGAAGGTTTGAGGGTAAAACTTGCAGAAAATGCAACAAAGTAGGACACATACAAAGAGCATGTCAGGTAGACAAAAATAAATGGTCTGTACAGGGAAGAGAAAAAGATAAACAGTCAAGTTTCAGTTTCAAAAAGAGCACTTATCTGCATGCTGTTGATGAAAAATCTGATAATGATGAGGGTGACACAGGACTGAGTAGTCTTGAGACTTACAATGCGAAAACTAAAGAGACAAGCGATATGGCTTACACCAGCAAATTAAGTAAGATGGAATTGAACACTGGCTCAGCTGTTTCAGTCATTCTACAAAATGAGTTTGAACGGCATCTCAAAGATACTGAACTGAAGCCTACAGATATCCAATTAAGAACTTACACTGGAGAAAAGATAGCTCCTGTGGAATGACATTCGTAACAGTGAAATACAACAACCAACAAGGCATATTGGGCTTGTATGTGGTAAAAACAAAAGGACCAGCATTATGGGGTCATTAGTGACTGAGACAACTACAACTTGATTGGAGATCTATCCACCATTTGCATGCGACGTCCCTTGCAATAGAGCCAACTGAAAGCAAATTTAAAAAGGTACTGGATGATGCCACAGCAGTGTTTGAGGATGGCACTGGAAAACTCAAACATATCAAGGATAAAAAGTGTTAAATGAAAATGCCACACCCATGTTTTACAAAGCCCTTTCTGTTCCTTATACCACCTGTGATAAAAGTAGCCAGTGCGCTAGATCACATGGATGCTGAGAGAATTCTTTCCAAAGTTGAGTGGAGCCCATGGGCAATGCCAGTGGTCCCTGTAGCCAAGAAGAATGGGTCAATCAGGATCTGTGGTGATTTTAAGGTCACCATAAGTACCCAGTGCTGAAAGTAGATCAATACCCTCTGCCCAGGATAGAGGATGTCTTTGCAATCCTTTCTGAAGGAAAACACTTCAGCAAAGCGAACTTAGCTGAGGCCTACCTATAGATGGAGATGGAAGAACAGGCCAATTTATTTCTCATCATAAACACTCACAAAGGGTTTATCACTATAATAGGCTCATTTTTGGAATAGAATCTGCACCAGCCCTCTGGCAGAAAACTATGCAGCAGGTGCTGCAAGGTTTCCCAGGTACTCAGTGCTGTCTGGATGACACCATTGTTAATGGTAAAGATGACAAGCAACATCTCCAAAATCTCAAGACAGTGTTAAAAAGATTAGAAGACTATGGGCTCAGAGCATGATACAACAACCGTGAATTCCTTAAACAAAGCATCACTTACTGTGGTCACACCATTGACACACAAAGATTACACAAATGTGCCAAGAAAATTCAAGCAGTAGTGGATGCATCTAGGCCAAAGGACATGCCACAGTTGCTGTCCTCTTTGGGATTTGTCAATTATTATAACAGATTTCTGCCAAACCTGCCTACTATTCACCACCCCCTCAACTCATTACTACAGATTGGAAATTAGGAAGAAATGGCAATGGACCAGGCAGTGTGAGGTGGCTTTCAAAAAGACAAAGAAAATGGTGATGTCATACTCTGTACTCGTACATTATAACCCACATTGTTCTGTAAAGCTTGCCTGTTATGCCTCACTTTATGGTATAGGTGTAGTCATGACACATGTTATGAGCGATGGAAGTGAATGCCCCACAGTCTTTGCATCAATTTCCCCTACTGCTGCAGAGA
Source organism: Mobula birostris (assembly GCF_030028105.1). NCBI lineage: Eukaryota > Metazoa > Chordata > Chondrichthyes > Myliobatiformes > Myliobatidae > Mobula > Mobula birostris. Next base: position 25,444,514 of record NC_092389.1, read on the forward strand.
AAAGTTATACACAGATTGACAGAGCGGCCTTGAATCTGATTTGGGGGTGTAAGATGTTTCAACCAGTATCTGTATGGGAGAGAGTTTACCCTCATTACTGATCATCAACCACTAATGTCCATTTCCAATCCACAGAAGGGTGTTTCACTAACAGCAGCAACACATATTCAGAGATGGACTCTCTTTCTTGGAGGATACAATTAGAAGATGAAATTCAAAAGGATGACTAATCATGGAAATGCTGATGGATTATCCCGTTAACCCTTGGAAAAGAAAATACCTGAAAGTTTTACCAAAGAGGACACGCCTCTTGACATGTTCTCTCTAACGCAAATTGAAAGTCTCCCTATTATGGCAGCAATGATCCAAAGGGAAACCAGAAAATGCCCCACACTGTCTGAGATCTACACAGCCACACAAAATGGCTGGAATGTGCAACAGGAATCCCACTTCTGTCATCTTACCAGCACCAGGATAAACTTGCCCTTGATGGTGGCTGCCTTACGTAGGGATGAGAGTTGTTGTACCATCCAAGCTGAGAGCTAAAATGTTGGAGGAGCTACATGCCAGTCATCTAGGCGTGGTGAAAATGAAAGAGTTGGCTTGAAGTTTTGTCTGGTGGCCTGGCATAGATCAGCAGATCGAGCAGATTGCCATGCACTGTTAGGCATGCCAACACATCCAGAAGTTGCCAAGAGCAGCGCCTCTCCATCCCTGGGACTGGCTTGCATTACCCTGGCAGAGGATTTATGTGGATTTTGCCAGATCATTCATGGGAACAAATTTCTTGGTAGTAGAGGATGCAGCTACAAACTTCTGTGTTTCCAATAACCTCCACTACAGCCTCGCACACTGTTGATAATTTGAGAAGGCTGTTCTCAAGGACTGGTGTTCCAGAACACTTAGTCAGTGACAAAGATCCACAGTTTGTGGGAGAACAGTTTCAGTCATTCCTGAAAGTGTATAGAATAAGACATATTACACCTGCACCATACCACCCAGCTACAAATGGCTTGCTGAAAAGGTTTGTCTAGAGTCTAAAGAATGTACCGTGAGCCAAGTCAGCAGAACATACTAACACTGACACTAAACCAGAACCTCACCAATTTCCTCCTTGCCTATCACAATGCAGCACGCATTCACAACCAACAACTCCCCAGTTATGCTGTTCCTGGGTTGTCCATTGTGCTCATGCTTGGATCTTCTCAAACCCAATCTCAGAAGGACAAACAGCTGAGACAAATTGAAGGCTCCTCCAACAAGGAGGCTCGATGTTTCTCTCCTGGACTAGCAGTCCTAATGAGGGACTACAGAGGTGATCAAAAGTGGGTACTTGGAAACATTACGGACAGAACTGGACCACTCTCCTCACAGTGGACATGGCATCTGGAGATGAAACATAATCAGTTGAGGAGAGCAGAGTCAATTGTTCGAGAAGAATTGAGTCTAGAGCTTCAGAACCACTTCTCGGAGTCCCAGAGTCAACTCCTACAACCACTTTATCCATCTCCGTCTGCTCGGATTCTTACTAATTTTCAAACTTCCAAACCATTTAAACTTCACCGTGGAACTAGACAAGGTTGTCTGTTGAGTCTTTTGCTCTTTGATTTAGCTTTAGAACCCCCAGCCATTGCTTTTCAAGAACCTAATGATACCTGTGGTATTTTAAGGAGAGGTATTACTCACAAAATCTCGCTTTACGCTGATGATATATTGCTTTTATCTCTAATGTTGAGACCTCATTACCATGCATACTTTCTTTACTCTCCTGTTTTAGCCAGCTTTCAGGATATAATTTCAACCTACATAAGAGTGAATTATTTCCTTTAAATAATTTGGTATCAATTAATACTAATTTCACTTTTAAAATTGTAAGGAATCAATTTACTTATTTGGGTGCAACAGTCACTTAGAATTACAAACACCTGTTTAAAGAAAACTTTCTTACTTTATTGAACCATGTAAAAAGGATATCATTAAATTGGTCACCTCTTTCAATATCGTTGATTAGATGAATTAATTCTATTAAAATGAATATTCTACCAAAATTTATATATCTTTTTCAGGCTTTACCCGTTTTTATTCCTAAATCCTTTTTTGACTCTCTTGATTCTATTTTGTCCTCTTATATATGGAAAAATAAATGTCCTCGATTAAATAAAGTTCATCTTCAAATATCTAAAAAGTCTGGAGGTTCAGCCTTACCTAATTTTAGGTTTTATTACTGGGCAGTTAACATATGATATCTTATGTTTTGGCTATATTATATAATCGTGTAGACTGTCTGGTATGGGTTTAGAAGCTAACTCTGTTAATAAATTTTCTATTATTTCTCTTCTTGGATCCTCACTTCCTTCATCTGTAAGTAAACGAACTGATAATTTAATAGTTAAACATACGCTGAGGATCTGGATACAATTTAGAAAACGCTTTGGTTTATTGAGATTTTCCCTTTCAAGTCCCACTTATTCTAACTTTTTTTTAAACCCTCCATGACTGATTTAGTTTTTAAAGAATGGGACAGGTTCGGTATTAAATGTTTTTGGGATCTGTTTATTGGAGGAAATCCTTTTTCATTTGAGCAATTGTCAGCTAAATATAGCTTACCCAAAACTCACTTTTTTTAGATACTTACAAATCAGAGACTTTCTAAGATCTCAATTATGTATATTTCTTATAAGCTTAGATAAGAACTTACTAGATGTAATTTTCAATTTGACACCTTTTCAATATCTAATATTTATGGCATGTTACTGGAGACGAGGAATGTTCCTTTAGACAAAATTAAGAATCTCTGGGAACAAGATTTACAGACATCAGTATCTGAGGAAACTTGGAATGAAATTTTTAAACTGGTTAATACTTCATCGTTATGTGCTTGCCATTCCCTCATACAATTTAAGGTGGTACATAGAGCTCATATGACTAAGGATAAGCTATCTCGTTTTTATTCGGATATATCTCCCTACTGTGACAGATGTAATAATGGAGAAGCTTCATTAATTCATATGTTTTGGGCTTGTCCGAGTCTTGAAAAATATTGGAAGGAAGTTTTTCAAACTTTTTCTTTACTTTTCAAAGTCAATTTTAAGCTTATTCCTCTGACAGCCCTATTTGGTATTGCTGCAGGAAAAGATATCAAGCTGAAGACATCTGATTTACATATTTTGGCCTTTAGCTCTCTTATAGCTAGGAGGGCGCTTTTGTTTAAATGGAAAGATGTTTTTCCTCCTACTCATGCTCAATGGTTATTCGACGCTATGTCATGCTTAGATTTAGAGAAGATTTATTGTTCAATTTCTGAATCTCATCAAGACTTTCAAACATTGTGGGGACCTTTCCTGAATTATTTTCAAGACCTTCAATTCATTGTTTAAATTCAGATGTTGGCTATTATTATTTTTTGTTATATGAGAAGGTATTTTACCTTTTTTTCTCCTCAATATACAGCCTTGGTCTTGGTAGGCATTAGATTCTTTTTTTTTGTAATAAATTAGTATATTAGAGGAGAGGAGAAGATGGCAGCGCGATGCAGCACGCGCTGCCGCTCCGATAATGAATATCTGTTATTTGTCAAGTAGGGTGCCATCACGTAGCGTGCACAATTCTGACATGAGAGCACGGAGGAACAGCTGGTGAAACTTCTGAAATGCCTGTTTTGCTGCCGCTGCTACTGTGTGATCTGAAATCTCCGGAGGGGAAACATAGAAACATAGAAACATAGAAAATAGGTGCAGGAGTAGGCCATTCAGCCCTTCGAGCTTGCACCACCATTTATTATGATCATGGCTGATCATCCAACTCAGAACCCTGCCCCAGCCTTCCCTCCATACCCCCTGATCCCCGTAGCCACAAGGGCCATATCTAACTCCCTCTTAAATATAGCCAATGAACTGGCCTCAACTATTTCCTGTGGCAGAGAATTCCACAGATTCACCACTCTCTGTGTGAAGAAGTTTTTCCTAATCTCGGTCCTAAAAGGCTTCCCCTTTATCCTCAAACTGTGACCCCTTGTTCTGGACTTCCCCAACATCGGGAACAATCTTCCTGCATCTAGCCTGTCCAATCCCTTTAGGATTTTATACGTTTCAATCAGATCCCCCCTCAATCTTCTAAATTCCAATGAGTACAAGCCCAGTTCATCCAGTCTTTCTTCATATGAAAGTCCTGCCATCCCAGGAATCAATCTGGTGAACCTTCTTTGTACTCCCTCTATGGCAAGGATGTCTTTCCTCAGATTAGGGGACCAAAACTGCACACAATACTCCAGGTGTGGTCTCACCAAGGCCTTGTACAACTGCAGTAGTACCTCCCTGCTCCTGTACTCGAATCCTCTCGCTATAAATGCCAGCATACCATTCGCCTTTTTCACCGCCTGCTGTACCTGCATGCCCACTTTCAATGACTGGTGTATAATGACACCCAGGTCTCGTTGCACCTCCCCTTTTCCTAATCAGCCACCATTCAGATAATAATCTGTTTTCCTATTTTTGCCACCAAAGTGGATAACTTCACACTTATCCACATTAAATTGCATCTGCCATAAATTTGCCCACTCACCCAACCTATCCAAGTCACGCTGCATCCTCTTAGCATCCTCCTCACAGCTAACACTGCCACCCAGCTTCGTGTCATCCGCAAACTTGGAGATGCTGCGTTTAATTCCCTCATCCAAGTCATTAATATATATTGTAAACAACTGGGGTCCCAGCACTGAGCCTTGCGGTACCCCACTAGTCACCGCCTGCCATTCTGAAAAGGTTCCGTTTATTCCCACTCTTTGCTTCCTGTCTGCTAACCAATTCTCTATCCACATCAATACCTTACCCCCAATACCGTGTGCTTTAAGTTTGCACACTAATCTCCTGTGTGGGACCTTGTCAAAAGCCTTTTGAAAATCCAAATATACCACATCCACTGGTTCTCCCCTATCCACTCTACTAGTTACATCCTGAAAAAATTCTATGAGATTCGTCAGACATGATTTTCCTTTCACAAATCCATGCTGACTTTGTCCGATGATTTCACCGCTTTCCAAATGTGCTGTTATCACATCTTTGATAACTGACTCCAGCAGTTTCCCCACCACCGACGTTAGGCTAACCGGTCTATAATTCCCCGGTTTCTCTCTCCCTCCTTTTTTAAAAAGTGGGGTTACATTAGCCACCCTCTAATCCTCAGGAACTAGTCCAGAATCTAACGAGTTTTGAAAAATTATCACTATTTCTTGGGCTACTTCCTTAAGCACTCTGGGATGCAGACCATCTGGCCCTGGGGATTTATCTGCCTTCAATCCCTTCAATTTACCCAACACCACTTCCCTACTAACATGTATTTCGCTCAGTTCCTCCATCTCACTGGACCCCTTGTCCCCTACTATTTCTGGAAGATTATTTATGTCCTCCTTAGTGAAGACAGAACCAAAGTAATTATTCAATTGGTTTGTCATGTCCTTGCTCCCCATAATCAATTCACCTGTTTCTGTCTGTAGGGGACCTACATTTGTCTTTACCAGTCTTTTCCTTTTTACATATCTATAAAAGCTTTTACAGTCAGTTTTTATGTTCCCTGCTAGTTTTCTCTCATAATCTTTTTTCCCCTTCCTAATTAAGCCCTTTGTCCTCCTCTGCTGAACTCTGAATTTCTCCCAGTCCTCAGGTGAGCCTCTTTCTCTGGCTAATTTGTATGTTTCTTCTTTGGAATTGATACTATCCCTAATTTCTCTTGTCAGCCACGGGTGCACTATCTTCCTTGATTTATTCTTTTGCCAAACTGGGATGAACAATTGTTGTAGTTCATCCATGCAATCTTTAAATGCTTGCCATTGCATATCCACCGTCAATCCTTTAAGTGTCATTTGCCAGTCTATCTTAGCTAATTCACGTCTCATACCTTCAAAGTTACCCCTCTTTAAGTTCAGAACCTTTGTTTCTGAATTAACTATGTCACTCTCCATCTTAATGAAGAATTCCACCATATTATGGTCACTCTTACCCAAGGGGCCTCTCACGACAAGATTGCTAATTAACCCTTCCTCATTGCTCAAAACCCAGTCCAGAATAGCCTGCTCTCTAGTTGGTTCCTCGACATGTTGGTTCACAAAACCATCCCGCATACATTCCAAGAAATCCTCTTCCTCAGCACCTTTACCAATTTGGTTCACCCAATCTACATGTAGATTGAAGTCACCCATTATAACTGCTGTTCCTTTATTGCACATATTTCTAATTTCCTGTTTAATACCATCTCCGACCTCACTACTACTGTTAGGTGGCCTGTACACAACTCTCACCAGCGTTTTTTGCCCCTTAGTGTTACGCAGCTCTACCCATATCGATTCCACATCTTCCCGGCTTATGTCCTTCCTTTCTATTGCGTTAATCTCATCTTTAACCAGCAACGCCACCCCACCTCCTTCTCTTTCATGTCTATCCCTCCTGAATATTGAATATCCCTGAACGTTGAGCTCCCATCCTTGGTCACCCTGGAGCCATGTCTCTGTGATCCCAACTATATCATAATCATTAATAACAATCTGCACTTTCAATTCATCCACCTTATTACGAATGCTCCTTGCATTGACACACAAAGCCTTCAGGCGCTCTTTTACAACTCTCTTAGCCCTTATACAATTATGTTGAAAAGTGGCCCTTTTTAATGCTTGCCCTGGATTTGTTGGCCTGCCACCTTTACTTTTCTCCTTAGTACTTTTTGCTTCTACCCTCACTTTACACCCCTCTGTCTCTCTGCACTCGTTCCCATCCCCCTGTTGTGAACTAACCTCCTCTCGCCTAGCCTCCTTAATTTGATTCCCACCCCCCCAACCATTCTAGTTTAAAGTCACCTCAGTAGCCCTCGCTAATCTCCCTGCCAGGATATTGGTCCCCCTAGGATTCAAGTGTAACCCATCCTTTTTGTACAGGTCACGCCTGCGCCAAAAGAGGTCCCAATGATCCAAAAACTTGAATCCCTGCCCCCTGCTCCAATCCCTCAGCCACGCATTTATCCTCCACCTCATCGCATTCCTACTCTCACTGTCGCGTGGCACAGGCAGTAATCCCGAGATTACTACCTTTGCGGTCCTTTTTCTCAACTCCCTTCCTAGCTCCCTATATTCTCCTTTCAGGACCTCATCCCTTTTCCTACCTATGTCATTGGTACCTATATGTACCACGACCTCTGGCCCCTCACCCTCCCACTTCAGGATATCTTGAACACGATCAGAAATATCCTGGACCCTGGCACCAGGGAGGCAAACGACCACCCGGGTCTCTGGACTGCATCCACAGAATCGCCTATCTGACCCCCTTACTATCGAGTCCCCTATCACAACTGCCCTCCTCTTCCTTGCCCTACCCTTCTGAGCTACAGGGCCAGACTCTGTGCCGGAGACATGGCCACTGTCGCTTCCCCCGGAAGGCCCCGAATCCTCGGCTTTGCTTGTTGCTTGGCAGCTGGGGCAGGGTTGAAGTGCTTGGTAGGGATGGTGCTCAGTGCTCGGTGTTGGAGGGCTGGTCGGAGGCTCGAAATTTTTTGGACGGACTTAGAGTCGGCTGTGGTCGGGTGCTTCCAGGATGCTGCATCGGCAAGTCTGTGGCGCTTGGAGGTTCATGGCAGGGAGGGTTTCTCCCTTCTATCGTCTGCATGAGATGTTGGGGCCATCGGGACTTTGAGACTATTTTATCCGTGCCCATAGTCTGCTTTTATCAAATGACGGTATTGCTTTGCACTGTTGTAACTATATGTCATAATTATGTGGTTTTTGTCAGTTTTAGTCTTGGTCTGTCGTGTGTTTCTGTGATATCGTACTGGGAGAACATTGTATCACTTTTTAATGCATGCATTTCTAAATGACAATAAACGAGGACTGAGTATCCTCATAATCTAATCGAATCTAATCTATTTCAATTAACTATTGATTAACTTACATGAATACGAGGTAATGAGATTGTTATTATGAATAGATATAATGTAATTGGTTGTTTTTAAAATCTTTTTTGACCTTTTATATATACTTTCTTGTACTCTGTATTCTTCTTCTTTTTTTTGTAAATTGGAAAGAACTCCTACAACCACTGCAGAGGAGGCCCCAGAACCTAAGATTGTTTCACAGCCAGAAGTCTCACCTGCTAAGCAAAGTGGCCCCCTCCCCACCTTCTCAGCAAAGACATTATCCCACAAAAGTAAGAAATCCTCCACAGCGATTAAATCTTTAGGCCTGAATGGGACAACTTAAAATTTACTATATATACAGTTTGTATACACTCTATATTGAGTTGAAGCTTATAGCTAAGCAGGGAGAAGTCTTGTGTATTTAATATTTCAGTAATATATGAGTGATATTGTAAAATACTATTTGATTAAGCACTGTTTGTTGTTTACATAATTCATTATGAGTTATGTGTAGAAGTACATGAATGGCATACGTCATTACACCACCACGTCATATGGGTGGGCCCTACTAAAGTGAAAACAAAGTCTACACACATCTGCCGGTTTTCCATGTTTTTCTTTCAATTAGTTTATGGAGTTACAAAACATAACATATGTTTGCCCATGATGTTGTCTCAGGTCATGTGAGAATTTCCCACTCTTCAGTCGAATCACTGATAACAGAACACACAGCTCCTCAGTTTGATCTCCACATTCCACTAGGCCATGGTTGATCCGTACCTTAACTCTGTTGACTTAATTTGGTTGTCATGGAGCCATGGGGTCTTAGAATTGTACTTACTTCCTTGCTTAAGTCCACTACCCCTACTGGGTCAAAGGGCACTTACAGCAGCCCACCAGAGCCCCTCTGTCCTGGACCAGTCTTTCAAGTTGTCCTCAGGTGTAGACCATCTTTGAAGACCCTGCCTCTCCCAAAGATGAGGTCTTTGGAGCTTCTATTGGTGTTTCTGTAGCTCTGGGTTTTTATGGGATGGGGTTTGCTAGCTCCCATGTCCAACCCTCTTCCTTTCACAGCCAGGCTTAGGACCATCCATGGCGGAGTTTCTTAGAATCGTGCAGCATAATAGCGAGCCTGCTGGCTCAGCATATGAATGCTGCCCATTGTATCTACCTACGCTGATCTCAGTTATCCATATCATCGTCCATTGCCTTCAATCCCTTTGCAATTAAAGTACTTGTCTCAATGTTTCTTCAACTTCCTGAGGATTTGAAAACCTTGGACCCTTTCTCACGCCTCTCACCTTGAACCTATGCCCTTCTGTCTCAGACACTCCAACTGTGGGAAAGCAATTTTTGCAACTTTTTTGTCCTTTTTGTAATTTTATATACCTCTGTCAGGTCACCCCTCAGCCTCCTCTGTGCCGAGAAAAACAAATCCAGTCACTCCAGTCACCCCTTATAAGTGAATTGCTTCAATACAGGCAACAGCCTGGTGAATCTACTCTGTACCCTCTCCAGTGCAATCATCTCCCTCCTATAGCATGGTGACCAGAATGATACATAACACTCCAGATAGAGTTATGAATCGCTCTGTGTAGTTGTGCAGTAATATTTCCAGCTGGGAAAAGGATTCCAGATCTCCATCATGCTGTTTGATTTCGCCCATGCACAGGCTGTATGTACTGAGCTCCTGCTTTCTTTGGTTCAACTTAACAGGCTAATGGGATTTTGGTATGATAGGTCAACATTTTCCTCTGTTTTGGCTGAGCAGCTGCATTGTCCAAAAGTGCCCTTGACTTAGAAAGAAGAAAAGGGATCCTTTATTTGGAGTCCAGCAGGTGAGTTTGCACAGGGATTGAACTTAAATTTGTGATGCTGCAGCTGGTGGAATAGCTTGTAATCCAGGAAAAGTGGGTACTTCCAGAGGGAGTGTTAGTAACAATAGCAAAAATGGTAAATTATTACTGCTGAGTAGTGTTCAGTAGGATAATTGAAAACAGTACAGCTTCAGTTGAAAAGATTTGTCAAAGTACATTGCAAACTAGCGGAGGGTGGGCGCATGCTGAATACTGACACTGACACTACATTGTCACACACAGGTCAGTGTTTCAGCATACTGACTTCTCCTCCATCATGTCTAAGAAAAATAAAAATGGGCAGAGATGTAACATGGGGTGTTGAATTGCTGTAAGCTGTTTAACACAAAGCCAAAAGTGACCCCTATTGAGTCCACATTTGCATGTGACTAATGATATTAAAAAAGGACAAAAATCACTCAAATAGAGCCATGCTTTCATCTCCAGACAGAGTGTTGGGAAAGGATTAAACGTTAACTAAGCAAAAGACATCACGAACAGCTGGACTTACTTAAGGGATGAGCTTCATTAATGACAAAATACCCATTGGCAGATGTCCTGCATAATTTTAAGTGATGGTAATGGAATAATTCTGGACTGGACTGGAATTCTGATCCAATTAATCAAACTGCAAACAAGCTTTATGCATATTCTCAGACAGTTGCCACAACCACAACTCATGGCAGCTCCCCCACCCCCATCAAGCCGTCCCTCCTGCCCCCACCCTGTGCCCCATTATATGTACGACTAACAATGACTACAGTGTACAGTTTGCTGCACATGCATCTAGGGATTAATACGATAACTGAAAGGGATTCTTACCCACTGACTTCCCATTTGTAAATCTAGCCTCTGCACTGACCTCTCACTACATTGATCATTCCATGCTTACAAAGCCAGCCCTAGACAATACTTTTACTGGACGCTGACTAAGTTTTAATGAATGAAGTGAAACTGAACTGAGCTGTTTACAGCTTGGAGTGTAAAGCTACATTGCACACATTGGCCAGGTCATCAAACTCTCTCATCTAGACAAGGATGGCAAGTTTCACCTGGCAACACACACAAAATGCTGGAGGAACTCAGAAGGTCAAGCAGCATCTATGGAAATCGATAGATAGTCAATGTTTCGGGCTGAGACCCTTCTTCAGGACTAGAAAGGAAGAGGGAAGACACTAGAATAAAAATGTGGGAGGAGGGGAAGGAGGCGAGCAGGAAGCCAGATGGCTGGGAAAGGTCGAGAGTTGGAGAAGAAGGAATCTGATGGGAGAGGAGAGTGGACCACAGGAGAAAGGGAAGAAGGAGGGGACCCACGGGGAAGTAATAGGCAGGTAAGAAGAGGTAAAAAGTCATAGTGGAGAGTCGAGGAAGGGGGAAAGGAAATTTGTTTACTTGAAGGAGAAATTGATATTTATGCCATCGCCTGGGATAGCGAATGGGCTGCTGCAATATTCCAGGTATCAATGGGTCAGAAAGACAAAAATTAACAAGGGCTCCTTCACTTGAACGTAGAGCTGCAGTTCCTCACCAAAGTGTGCACAGGCACCAGGTCAAGATAGGAACTGTGCTTCATTAATACCTAGGACTCTTGTACCCTGGCAAAAATCGATGAGTCATTTCAATTTGACCCCAAGAAATTAAAACTGAGAAGAGCAATAGGTGATTCAATGACCTTTATGCCGACAGGAAAAGCAGTTTTATACACTGGGAAAGAGGTCAGGAATGAAAATAATAACAGATAAAAGACGAGCACAAGCTCTTCAATTTGTTAATCTATCATGTCCCCTCTTGTCTGCATTTTCATCTTATTGCTCAGTTCCTAGAGTCATAGAGAGATACAGCACAGTAATAGGCTCTTTGGCATACCGTCGACAGTGACTATCAAGCACCTACTCTAGAGTAATCCTGCCTTAACCCATTTTACTTTTGCTATATTCCCATCAGCTCCCTCCAGCTGCCACTCCTCATCTACACAATAGGAGCAATTTACAGGACCTAATTAACCTACCAACTCACATGTTTTTCAGATGTTGGAGGAAATTGCAGCACGTGGAGAAAATTAACACGGTCACAGAGAAAGCGTTCAAACTCCACATGGACAGTACCAGAGATTAGGATTGAATTTGGGTCATGAAGCAGTGAGGCACTGGCTCTGTTAGCTTTGCCACTGGGCCTGCGATCGGAAAAGTGAGAGCTGCTTAATAAACTCTACTTCAATAACTTTCTCCATGCTAGTCAGCTTTCTGATCCTCGTATCCTAATATTGAACTGATACAGTATCTCCAGAGTTTGATCAGTTGCAGGTTGAGTTTCTGTGCAGTGCCATATGCTCGAGGTACCTTGCCTTGATGAAAGCACAGAGGAGGCCTGTCACAGGATGGTCCGCTCCTTCTTTTAATGATACTAATGATAATGCCACTCTGACTCACTGATACCCCTATAGAAAGCAGTCCTATTATCCAGAAGCCACTGTGCCTGCATTTTATGGGCCCTCGTTGCCACACAAGAGAAGATGACGCAGAACCATTCTAACTGGTATAGTTTTGAAGCTGAAATCATGCACTTCAGGTCTGCTTGATCAGCCCAGTTCCATTTTAAATCAAAGGACCTAACTGCGTCTCCGTACAAGCACTGAGCTTATCTATTGCTGGGTCGCTTTGGCAGTAAATTGTGACTCTTCGTTTTGAATTTCTATACCATTATATGTGAATAAGAGGCCATTCAGCCTCTCGAGCTCATGTAAATCAAGTTTTATCCGTACCTAATCACTTATAAATCATATGCAGTCTCATTTACTCTGAAGCGGGAGACCAATGGCAGATTAGTTCAGGTTTTGTGTCACTCCTGCAGGAGGTACCATCTTTTGGAAGAGATATGAGATAAAGATCAATGTATCATTTGCTCTTCAACATACAAAACTTCCCCCAGTGCATTTCGAAGGTTGTAGAGGAGGGTTCCCAAACATTCAAACCAACATTCTTCTGTATGACCTGGTTATTTATTTCACTTGTGTTTCTATGTCACTGCTGTGTGAAAATGTGCTTCAGTATTTCCCACATTACAACATTTCAAAGTCATTTTATTGCCTTTAAAATGATTTGAGGTATCTTCAAGTTGTAGAAGTGCCAGGCTTATGACCCACCATGTCGCTTTACATCTAATGCAATGTTTTTTCACAGAATCGAGAAAGAGAAAAGTAAACATACTATGCTTTTTAAATACAAATTCCAGAATGTGAGAGTGCCATTCTCTGTGGTCTCAGATTCCTGTGTTAAACCTCATGATGTATCACACTGTTTAACCTCGCTTACTCCAATCTGCATATAGATTAGAATTTGCATGTTGTATCTCCATTCCTTCGAGCGGGAATATCTGTGCTGTGTGCTTGGCTAAGTATAGCAGATGTCACCGGACACAATCTCATTAATCTTGTTGACATGCTCTCGTGTTTTGATAGACTAATCACTTTTTCAAATCTAAAAATGAAGAGACCTCTTCCTCTTTCTAAGCTCTCATTGTTAAATCGATCCGTTGGACATTAACTTCCAACTCTGACTAGGTAACATTTGATGGCAATTCAAGGCACAGGCCCTATGTATTTTGCAAAGCCACTGAGTCCGGCAACTCACTTTGGAAGCTATCACTGCAGCTGAGACGAGGATGCATAATTATCCTTTGATGAGCTTGGATATCTCTCTCTTCATGCCTGCTGTGCAATTAATGCTGAGTCTCTGTCACTCGCATAAATTGTGCTGCCACTAAATTGACAGTCGTAAGGCTAAATAAAAGTGGGAAATAAAAATTCTGCAAAGTTGAAATCAAAAAGTAAGAACAAGCACAGCAGACATAGTCCTTGTCTCGGGAAGATTAAAGTTTTGTTTGTGATCCCTTTTCCGAAGCCATCAAAAATAAGCATGTTTTCCCTTTCACTTAATCTGTAATGCAGTACCAATACTATGCAGGCTGACTGATAGCTATTAATATTTAATTTGATAAATTAAATCCTCGCATAAAAGATGAATATTACTTAAGCATATTAATATACAGACCAAAGGACTCTCGGACTGAGAGACCCTTACTTTGCTCCATTGCTCAGTAACTGGCTCTCCTAATCTTCAACTATGTAATCCAAGTCTCTCGTCTGTCCACACAAACATGGTGTTAATATTAACAAACTCAAGCTTATTATACTTGTCTTTTTTCTCTCTCCTCTTTACCAACAGCAATGTGTCACTTCTCCAACCTAGAACCACCCTATCCCCTCAATCTGCCCAAAGTAGGGTCTGAAGGAAAGATGTACACAATACTCTTCACTTGGAGACTTTATGCTCTAGAGGATTCATTCTTGGGTATTTCTTTTATGCGTCCTTTCCTTCTGCACTTCAAAACCTACTGCTTTGATGACGTTTTGCTCAGGTATCTTGTGGTCTCTATCTTAGTTTAAAGGCACTGAAAAACGCAAGCTTCGATATTACCTTCTGACTAATGAAGGCCAACATACGCCTCCTTAACCACTATATCATCTTGTGCAGCAACTCCGAGGGATTTGTACTCCAAGATCCTTCTGTTCCTCCACACTGACAAGAATCCTGACATTAACCATGGTTTTCATCTTAAGTTCAATCTTCCAAAGTGTATCACTTCACACTCTTCTGAATATCATCATGTATGTAACCCTCAGTTGAATCTAAATATTCATTAACATAGCTCTGCCCACAATTCAAGTCATTGGTAATTCCAAATTACTTAAATTTTGCTTGGTTTTCTCTCGAGCTATGCATATCCGAATTTAGTACTTCCAACTCTACATCTTAAAGGAAAATAAACAACTGTACCCATACAGTTATTTGATATTATTTGCAATTATTAATGATTCCATTGCCAGATTTTCAGTGTTACATTTCTTGCACTGGCAGAGGGTGCTGGTGGAGTATTTTACAGTATAGTTGTGGACATAAAATATGATTTGAAATAAATAATAATGCAATCCTTCTTGTAAGGTAACTCTAGGTTTTAGTGCATTTATTCTGTATCTGACAAACTGCCTGAGGTCTGAACCCTGGAACTTCCTTCATAAATCCCTCCACCATTCTATCCTTCTCTCCTTAAAGAAAGTCCTCACAAACTTCTACTGAGCACTTGGCAGCCCAGTCTCATTGGCTGTGCTAGTTTTCTACAATTAAACTCCATTGAGATGTTTCAGCACGTCTGACTAAATTAAATATTCTCTGTAAATGCACTTTGTTGTTGTTGGGCCTACTTTGGCACAAATTGGTAGCCATCCACCAATACCTATCAGAGAACTTAAAGAAATACCTAGTAAATGGCAAGCTGGAGACAAGAATGGAGATTTCTGAGCATTTAAGGCCATCTCACTGTTTATTCTCATCACTTGTGATCATTCTTGTACTCACTGAATATATGTGATGGTTGGAATCACTACTTCAATAACTGAATATAAAATTATCCTTCAAAAGAAACTACAAAGATCATACTTAAAGTAAAACACAGGTATGGCCCTCTGAAGACAGATTTAAATTACTACTGCTGAAGGCGGATTAATTATTGGCTATTGTCTATGCCATTCTAATCTGTAACTTGAGTCACTATTCTGTTCAGTTTTATAGTAAATTTATTGAGAATTCACCACTAGTGTGCTAAATTGTTGCAGGATATCAGTATTGCAGGGAATTCTTGGCAACAGGGGGCCCGTACAATATTCCCTCAGTACCATTCTATCCTTACAGCAGATAAAAATGTGCCATTGAAGGCCAAGTACGTGTACGTGTGTGCAAATGAAGCCACCTTTCAATTCCCACAGTTGCTATGCAACATACTCAAACAGAAAAAAGAAAGAGCCAAAATCTATAAAGCATCTTTCATGTTTTCAGCAGGTCCCAGTACACTTCAAGGCCAATGTGGTACAATGTATTTGAAGTGAAATGGCTGTGGTTATGTTGAGACAATGGAGTTGATTGTTGTGGAAATAATAAATCAGATACTTTATAGAGTGCACAGTCCTTACACTTCAAGGAAGTGACATGCCACGTAGATTCAATAAATTCTTCTCAATGTTGCTGTTTAGTAAGGCAAATGGACAGGACAGAATTTCTAGCCAAACATTCATTATTGATGGGAACTAACACTGAGCTAACTGCAGTGCTTGATAGAAATAATGTATCAAAAGCAATTTTCTTAAATAATGTACATACATGATCTATACTACATTGCTTCCCCTAAAAAAGTAATGAAGCCACATTAATAATAACTATTTATATGTTAAATCATTCTCTTAAATACCAACAAGAAATATAAATTAAACAAGTAATGTTCATAAAACATCCATTCACAATAAATTTAGCTAAATATAATCTACTTAGGATCTTCTCAACTATACCACTAAAGTCCAACCGAGGCAAAACAATTCAACTGTATGACCCCTGATACCAATAAAACCAATTGATGGCTACCTGTACAACTGCACATTTCACAGATAACACACATCTCATCTTTACCAATAAATAAGAAGAGCATGCTAGGAGAACTGAGTATATCAAATAGCGTTTATTGAAAGAGAAACCAATTAACACTTCAGGTCAAGAATCATTGACTCTGAATTGGTTAATAGAACATAGAACATAAAGCATAGAACAGTACAGCACAGCACAGGAACAAGCCCTTCAGCCCACAAACCAATCCCTTTTGCCTACACAATGTCCATATCCATCCATTCCTTCCGCATTCATGAGCCTATCTAAGAGCAGCTTAAACACCTCTCTCATATTGCCTCTAGTACGACCCCTGGCACAGCATTCCAGTCACCCACCACTCTGTCTAAAACACTTGCTCCTTACATCTCCTTCAAATATACCCTCTCTCATCTTAAATGCATGTCCCATTGCATAAGACCTGTTGGACCTGGGAAAAAGATGCAGGCTATCTACTCTACCTTTCCTCTCATGATCTTATATAGAATATCAGATCTCCCCTCAACTTCCACCGCTCCAGAGAAAACAACACATATTTGTCCAACAACTCCTTATAGCATAAGTCTTCTATAATCCAGACAGCATCCTGGTAAATCTCTTCTGCACCTTCTCCAAAGCCTCCACACCCTTCCTGTAATGGGGCAACCAGAATGTAATTCTCTAGATGCACCTAATCAGAGTTTTATATTGTTAACTGGTTTCTCTTTCCACTAGATCTTGCTTGACTGGCTGAGTTCTCCCAGCATATTCTGTTTTTGTTTCATCTGCTGTTTTATTTGTTTACTGTCACACCTGCATCTTTACCTCTTTATACTAAAGAAAATTGACATGTCTCCTTTGACCTCACCCATTTCGCGGCAGCTTTGAATGCATTCTACCCAGATTCATCATGGCTTGGTATGGCAGCATATCTACCTATGACCACAAGAAACTGCAGAGAGTTGTGGATGCAACTCAGCACATCAAGAAAACCATGGATTTTGTCTACATTTCCCCCTGCCGTGGTAAAGCAGCCAGCATAATGAAAGATCCCACCGACTCCAGGCATTCCCATCTTCTCCCCCTTCCCATCGCACAGAAGATACAAAAACCTGAAAATACATATCACCAGGCTCGAGGGCAGCTTCTACCCTGCTGCTACAGGACTATTGAATGGTTCACTAGTACAATAAAATGAACTCTTGACTTCATTGTCTACTTCATATGGCCCTGCACCTTATTGTCTGCCCTTTCTCTGTAGCTGTTACACTTTATTCTGCATTGTTATTATTTTACTTTGTACTATCTCAATGCACTGTTGTAATGAATTGATCCGTTGGTACATGTTACATAATAAAACCAATTAACTAATTTAATTTAATTTAGCATAAATATGAGCACTGGATATCAAATGTATTTCTTAATATCAATAGTGGCTCCTAAAACTTAACATAGTCTACTATGGAAATATGAATTTAGTTTCCAAAATATTCTCAAATATCGCAAACCCAATAAAAACTCCAACAACGCAAACACGAGGAAATCTTCAGATGCTGGAAATTCAAGCAACACACACAAGGAATGCTGGTGAACGCAGCAGGCCAGGCAGCATCTATAGGAAGAGGTACAGTGGACGTTTCGGGCCGAGACCCTTCGTCGGGACTAACTGAAAGAAGAGACAGTAAGAAATTTGCAAGTGGGAGGGGGAGGGGGAGATCCAAAATGATAGAAGAAGACAGGAGGGGGAGGGATGGAGCTAAGAGCTTTCAAGTCTCTTACTATCTCTTCTTTCAGTTAGCCCTGACGAAGAGTCTCGGCCCGAAACGTCGACTGTACCTGTTCCTATAGATGCTGCCTGGCCTGCTGCGTTCACCAGCAACTTTTTGTGTCTGTTGCTTAAAAATTCTAACAATTTTGTTCTTACATGTCAATATTATTTCTCCTTTGCTCCAAATTGCAACTCTTACTTTTGCTTGCCTATGTGCAATGGAATTTTCCTTCGATTCACTCTGATTTTCCCTCCTTAGGTAGCTTCAGCAGCACACAACTCATCAATCACAGTTCTCAGTCTCTCCTGCTCTCTTTCTCTTATTGGGTTTACATTATTACCTCCAGGTCTTGGGTAACACCATACATGGGATTTTAAAAATCTTTTTATATTACTGCCACATAACATCATAGTCCTCATCAAAATGAGTCTGGCTCAGGCTACTCAGAAGCTTCATAAACAGTAGAAGTCTTGCAGACAATATGCTCTTTCCTGAGACTTGTAGTTCCTTCCATCATGGGACCACCACCCACTGATACAAATGACCTTGTCAAAGGCACTGAAATCAACCTTCTCACCTGCCATCAACCCAATGATTTCAGCAAGGTACACACATCAAAGTTGCTGGTGAACGCAGCAGGCCAGGCAGCATCTCTAGAAAGAGGTACAGTCGACGTTCCAGGCCAAGACCCCTCATCAGGACTAACTGAAGGAAGAGTTAGTAAGAAATTTGAAAGTGGGACGGCGAGGGGAAGATCCAAAATGATAGGAGAAGACAGGAGGGGGAGGGATGGAGCCAAGAGCTGTACAGGTGATTTGGCAAAAGGGATACGAGAGGATCATGGGAAAGGAGGTCCAGGAAGAAAGACAAGGGGGGGGGGGGACACAGAGGATGGGTAAGGGGTATAGTCAGAGGGACAGAGGGAGAAAAAGGAGAGTGAGAGAAAGAATGTGTGTATAAAAATAAATAACAGATGGGGTACGAGGGGGAGGTGGGGCATTAGCGGAAGTTAGAGAAGTCGATGTTCATGCCATCAGGTTGGAGGCTACCCAGACGGAGTATAAGGTGTTGTTCCTCCAACCTGAGCGTGGCTTCATCTATACAGTAGAGGAGGCCGTGGATAGACATATCAGAATGGGAATGGGATGTGGAATTAAAATGTGTGGCCACTGGGAGATCCTGCTTTCTCTGGCGGACAGAGCGTAGGTGTTCAGCAAGGCAGTCTCCCAGTCTGCGTTGGGTCTCACCAATATATAGAAGGCCACATCGGGAGCACCGGACGCAGTATATCACCCCAGCTGACTCACAGGTGAAGTGTCGCCTCGCCTGGAAGGACTGTTTGGGGCCCTGAATGGTGGTAAGGGAGGAAGTGTAAGGGCATGTGTAGCACTTGTTCCACTTACAAGGATAAGTGCCAGGAGGGAGATCAGTGGGGAGGGATGGGGGGGGACGAATGGACTGCCCTTACACTTCCTGGCCAAGATGGGGTTCCTGGCTGAGAACTGAAGACATGTGCTATTCAACAGTCTGAGGTACCCACCTGCGTTAAGTAAGCTTCAATTATACTGGTGCCCAATAAGAACATGGTAACCTGCCACAATGACTTTTATCCATTAACACTTACATCCACTGTGATAAGTGTTTTGAGAGGTTGGTGATAAAGCATATCAACTCCTGCCTGAGGAGCAACTTGGATCTGCTCCAATATGCCTACTGTCTCAACAGCTCAACAGCAGATGCCATTTCATTGGCTTTTCGCTCAACCCTGGAAAACCTGGACAGTGAAGATGCATACATCAGGATGCTCTTCATTGACTACAGCTCTGCGTTCAACGCTATCATTCCCTCAAAATTAATCAATAAGCTCCAAGACCTAGGCCTCAAAACCACCTTGTGCAACTGGATCCTCGATTTCTTCACTTGCACACTCCAATCAGTTTCAATCGGCAACAACGTCTCCACCACAATCACCATCAGCACAGGTGCACCGCAAGGCTGTGTGCTTAGCCCCCTAAACTACTCACTTTATATTTATGACTGTGAGGCCAAGTACAGCTCCAATGCCATATTTAAGTTTGCCAATGACATCACTACTGTTGGCCAAATCAAAGGTGATAACTAGTCAGCATGTCGGAGGGAGATTGAAAACCTGGCTGAGTGGTGTCACAACAACAGCCTCTCACTCAGTGTCAGCAAGACCAAGGAGCTGATTATTGACTTCAGGAGGAGGAAACCGGAGGTCCGTGAGCCAGTCCTCATCGGAGGATCAGAGGTGGAGAGGGTCAGCAACTTTAAATTCCTCAATGTTATCATTTCAGAGAATCTGTCCTGGGCTCAGCACCTATGTGGCATTACAAAGAAGGCAAGACAGAATCTCTACTTTCTTAGCAACTTGTGCAGATTTGGCATGTCACCTAAAACTTTGATGCTCGGTGGAGAGTATACCGACTCGTTGCATCGCACTCTGGTATGGAAACAACCAATGCCCTTGAATGGAAAAGCCTACAAAAAGTAGCGGACACAGCCCAGTCTATCATAGGTAAAGCTCTCCCCATCATTGAGCACATTTGCGAGGAGCGCTGTCGCAGGAAAGCAGCATTTGATCACTGGGGACCCCCACCATTCAGGCCATGCGCTCTTCTCACTGCTGCCGTCAGGAAGGTGGTACATGAGCTTCAAGTCCCACACCACTACGTTCAGGAAGAGCTATTACCTCTCAGCCATCAGGCTGTTGAACCAGAGTGGATAAGTTCACTCACCCCAGCACTGAATTGACTCCAATACCAATTTCAAAGGCCTCTACAACTCATGTGCTTGATATTTATTATTTATATATTTATTATTATTGTTGTTGTATTTGCACCGTTTGTTGTCTTTTGCACATTGGTTGTCTGTCCATGTCGTGTGCGGGTTTTCATTGCTTCTATTGTGTTTCATTGTATTTACTGTGAATGCCAGCAAGAAAATAAATCTCAGGGTTGTATGGGGTGATATATATGTAATAAATTTACTTTAAGTTGATAATAAATTTACTTTTGAACTTTTGAACTTTTATGAACTTATTGAATTTCCTTCTGACCCAATAGCTGAAGCCAAATGCTCCTCTACTGATGTGTAGACACCAGTGCATCACCCCAAATTACTTCCTGGAGAGTTTCACTGGTATCCTCTATGTTTTTCCTCTCTAGACTTTAACTCACCCTGGTAATAGAACAGTTTCTACTGATTTCTCATTCACCCTGGTCACCTTGTTAAAACCGTAGATGTTAGTCCTGGTGTGCAAGATATCTAGGCACCTCTGAACCCACTTGCCAATGTGACCTGCCCTGGGCTCAGCATGTAGATGCAATTACAAGGAAAATGTTGAAGTCCAGTAAGATGGAACTGATAAACGACGACTCTTTGTGTGCAGCTCCGATGGGAATCATTGGAAGCATAAGAATACGACAGCTGAATCCCAAAGTCACAGCCAGGGGTACTTCAGTAAGTAGCATCATTTTATGCCATTTAAGAAATCTATTGATACTCAAAATTGACAAAACTCGGATGGCAGACTCGGGTCATGATTGCAGTTCCTGTTTAAGAAAACGGTAGTGCATTTAGTGCACAGGTCTACAGGTACAATGGAAATGCAAAGGCCTTAGACTCCCACTCTTGATTATCCTGCTGGTGAATGTACAGTCTCTGGAAAATAAAATTGAAGACCGCAGAGCAAGATTGCTGTAGCAGAGGGATATCAGGGATTGCTGTGTACTTTGCTTTGCAGAAACGTGGCTCACACCCACCGTTTTGGATGCAGCATTGCAGGAAATACCCAATCTAAAAGCCATGGATGACGCAGGAGATTTGTAGTCTGTTGAGGTCTAGGTCTGTGGCATTCAAAACCAGTGATCCAGAACTATACAAGATGTCAAGATACAACCTACAGAAGGCTATTTTAAGAGCAAAAAAACAATTCCAGTTGGGGTTAGAGACATAATAAGATGCATCTCAGCTCTCGCAGGGTTTGCAGGCCATTAATTCCTACAAAGCAAAACCTATCATCACGAACGGCTGTGAGGTTTCACTCACAGATGAGCTCAATGCCTTTTATACTCACTTTGAAAGGGAGAATAAAACTACACCTGTGAAAATCCCTGCAGTATCTGGTGACCCTGTGATCTCTGTCTCAGAGGCTGACGTCAGAACATCTTTCAAGAGGGTGAACCCTCGCGAGGTGTCAGGCCCGATGTTGTACCTGGTAGGGCTCTAAAAACCTGTGCCAGCCAAATGTTGGGAGTGTTCAAGGACATCTTCAATCTCTCACTGCTGCAGTCGGAGGTTCCCATGTGCTTCAAATGGGCAACGATCATACCAGTGCCCAAGAAGATCAGGGTGAGCTGCCTCAATGACGATCACCCAATGGCATTCACATTTACTGTGATGAAGTGCTTTGAGAGGTTGGTCATGGCTAGAATCAACTCTTACCTTAGCAAGGGCCCGGACTCACCACAATTTGCCTATCACCACAATAGGTCTACAGTGGGTGCAATCTCACTGGCTCTCCACTCGGCCTTGGATCACCTAGAGAACAGAAGTATCTATGTCAAGGTGCTTTTTATTGATTGCAGCTCAGCATTCAGTACAATCATACCCTCGGTTCTAATCAGCCAGCTCCAAAACTTGGTCCTCTGTACTTCCCTCTGCAACTAGATCCTTGACTTCCTCACCAGGAGACCACAGTTTGTATGGATCAGAGATAACATCTCCTTGCTGACAATCCACACTGGTGCACCTCAACGATATGTGCTTAGCCCAATGCTCTACTCTCTCAACACCCACGACTGTGTGCCCAGACATTGCTATAAATTTGCCAAAACCCACCTATTGCTGGCAGAATTTCAGATGGTGATGAAGAGGCGTACAGGAGTGAGATTGATCAGCTGGTTGAGAGGAGTTGTAACAACAACCTTCTACTCAATGTCGGTAAGATCATGGACTTCAGGAAGGGGAGGTCAAGGGAACTCACACCAGTCCTTATTGAGGGATCAGCTGTGGAAATTGTGAGCAGTTTCAAGTTCCTGGGTGTCAACATCTCTGAAGATCTATCCTGGGACCAACATTAGATTAGATTATGAGGACACGCAGTCCTCTTTTATTGTCATTTAGTAATGCATGCATTAAGAAATGATACAATATTCCTCCGGTGTGATATCACAGAAACACAGGACAGATCAAGACTGAAAAACTAACAAAAACTACATAATTATAATATATAGTTACAACAGTGCAACAATACCATAACTTCGTGAAGAACAGGCCATGACACAGTAAAAAAGTTCAAAGTCTCTCGAAAGTCCCACATCTCACGCAGACGGGAGAAGGAAAAAAAATCTCCCTGCCATGCCCGATCACAGTTCGACTCTGAGTCGTCCGAAAACTTCGAGCTCTGATCAGCCCTCCAACACCGAGTACCGAGCTCCATCTCTATCCGAACGCTTCGACCTTAGCCTCGGTTGCCAGCAGCAGGCAAAGCCAGGGATTTTGGGTCTTCCCTCCGGAGATTCTCGATCGTACAGTAGCAGCGGCAGCGAACCGGCATTTCAGAAATTTCTCCAGATGTTCCTCTGTGCTTTCACGTCTGTCTCCATCAAATCAGAATTGTCCACGGCCCCTATTTAACAGATACGATATCATTTCACCGGAGAGCTGCGCGCGTTGTGTTGTGCTGCCATCTTCTCCTCCCGCCGAAAATAATGATGCAATTACAATGAAATCATGACAAAGGCTATATTTCATTAAGAATCTGAGGAGAATTGGTGTGTTACCAAAGACGCTCGCAAATTTCTACAAATGCACTGTGGCAAGCATTCTAACTCATTGCATCACCATCTGGTATGGAGGGGCCACTGCACAGGATCAGAAAAAGCTGCAGAAAATTGTAAGCTCAGCCAGCTCCATCATTGACACTAGTCTCCCCAGCATCAGGGGCACCTTAAAAAGGTGGTGCCTCAAAAAATCCATAATTAAGGAGCACCATCACCCAGGATATGCCCTCTTCTCATTGCTACCATCAAGGAGGTAGTACAGGAGCCTGAAGACAGCTATTCAGTGTTTCAGGAGCTATGGCCACTACGTACAACAATGGACTCTTTTATTGTTCTCTGTTCTTTCTTATATATTTTTGAATTGCTTATGTTTAAAAACAAATTTGTAAAAAGTCCTTTGCTGTACATTGTGGTCATAGTGTTGCGACCCCCCTCAACACTCGCTGGCATGTCTGACACTTCAGCCTCTTTGGTTCACCATGCTCATATTAAGTTTCCAGACAACTAGCCACCTTGTGGACGAAGGCTGTGGTGATTGGTTTTAGCTTATGCTGCTATTTGCAATTCCAGCAGTTGCCCCTTTGGTTGCTTTTCCCTCTTCATGCCGTTCATCTTCTTTCCATTAGAGTGGGTTCGACAGAAGCATGCCTTTACCAAACTTTCACATCATGTCTTGCCTTGACAGCCCTGGTCAGGTCACCGCACTGCAGCCAAATTCCAAGGAGAGTTCTTGCGGATGTGCCTGCTAACTAATTTGCCTTGCCGTCAGAAATACTTTCAAGTAATCAGTGGACTGAAAGTATTGAGAAGTCTGAAAAAAGAAGCTGCCATGAAACTGTCCAATGTTTTGTCTGTGGGATGCTGAGGATCCTTTGAAGTGCACTGCCAGCGATTGACTCCTGACTCCTGACTACAGAGTGGTGAAGAGATGAGGAAAGGTGGAAAAAGCAAAAGAAATTCATCAGGATGTTGCTGAGATGAAGGGCTGTAGCTATAAGGAGAGTTTGGAAAGGCTATGTTTATATTTATGGGTTGAGCAGTAATCTTACAGAGATGTGTAAAATTATGAGGTCATTGATAGGATAGACCACAGGTTCCCAATTTTTTTTATGCCATGCACCCCTCCCATTAACCGAGAGGGCCGTGGACCCCAGGTTGGGAACCTCTGGGATAGACAGTTGGAATCTTGTTCCCATGGAGAGCAAGTCTAGAACTAGAAGGCACGGGTTTAAGATGAAATGGAAGAGATTTAAAAGAGATCGGAGACCTGAGGGGTACATTTGTCATATGAATGTGGGCAAATATCTGGAACAAGCTGCCGGAGGAGGTGGTGGAGGCAGATACAATTAAAAGCTATTTGGACAAGTATATGGATAGGTAAGCGTCAACGGGATATGGGCCAAAAGCAGGCAAATGGAACTAGCGTTGATAGGCATCTTAGTCAGCATGGATCAATTGGACCAACGGATTTGTTTCCATGCTGTGTTAACTCACTCACACTCTCTCTCTCTCTCACACACACTCTCTCTTTCTCTCTCTCGCTCTCTCTCTCTCTAATCACACACTCTCTCTCTCTCTCATGCGGGCAAATGGGATTAGTGTAGATAGGTGTTTTGATAAGCATGCATGAGGTGGGCTCTAAGTGGTGCATGATTCTATGGAAGTGGAGAATTACACTGTGGCCATTCTGTTAGGTACCTCCTGCATCTAATAAAATAGCCACTAAGTGCATGCTCATGATCTTCTTCTGCTGCAGCCCATCCACGCCAAGGTTTGACGTGTTGTATGTTCAGAGATGCTCTTCTGCAACCACTGTTACATAGGACATAGAACATAGAACATAGAAATCTACAGCACATTACAGGCCCTTCGGCCCACAATGTTGTGCCGACCGTGTAACCTACTCTAGAAACTGACTAGAATTTCCCTACCGCATAGCCCCCGATTTTTCTAAGCTCCATGTATCTATCTAAGAGTCTCTTAAAAGACCCTATTGCATCCTCCTCTACCACCGTCGCTGGCAGTGCATTCCATGCACCCACCACTCTCTGCATGAAAAACTTACCTCTGACATCCCCCTTGTGCCTACTTCCAAGCACCTTAAAACTATACACCCCCGTGTTAACCATTTCAGCCCCGGGAAAAAGCCTCTGCCTATCCACACGATCAATGCCTCTCATCATCTTATACACCTCTATCAGGTCACCTTTCACCTCTGTTGTAATGCATGGTTATTTGAGTTACTGTCACCTTCCTGTCAGCTTGAACCAGTCTGGCCATTCTCCTCTGACCTCTTTCATTAGCAACCCACAGAACTGCTGCTAATTGGACCATTTTTTGCAAAGTTCTCTGTATACTCTAGAGACTGTTGTGCATGAAAATCCCAGGAGATCAGCCCCTATTCAGCCTCTATTCAAACCAGCCCATCTGGCACCAGCAAATATTCTACGGTCAAAGTCACTTAGATCACATTTCTTCCCTATCTTGAACAACAGCTGAACCTCTTGGCCATGTCTACATGCTTTTATACATTGAGTTGCTGCCAAATGATTGGCTGATTAGATATTTGCATTAATGAGCAAGCGTACAGGTGCACCTAATAAAATGGCCACTGAGTTCATATTGATTCACATTCCTGAACTGGTAGAGTGACCAAGAAGTGGGCTTAGATCCCAGTAGCGAACTTCCTTGAAACATCTGAAAATTGGCAACATTCCATTTCACAAACAGGGAACCTCATCACAGTGCCTAATCACTAAGCTCCTATTTTTTTTCCTAAACCTCACTGACTCTACTTCATTCAATACTCTCCTTATAACCAATCTTCAGTCCAATACTCCCTTCTGTACTTCTGTGTTGAAGGTATACAACAGCGGTCCTATTAAGCATGATAACATAGCGGTTAGCACAACACTCTTACTGCCTGAGGTGTCGGAGTTCAATTCTGACTCTGTCTGTAAGACGTTTGTACATTCTCCCCGTGACCACATGGGCTTCCTCCTGGTGCTCTGGTTTCCTCCCACAGTCCAAAGACGTACCGGTTGGTAGGCTAATTGGTCATTGTAAATTGTCCTGAGAGTAGGCTAGGGTTAAATAGCTGGGTAGATGGACGGTGAGGTTGTTGACCCGGAAGAGCCTGTTCCGTGCTGCATCTCCAACTAAAAACTTCGTAAGTTTCGCAGCGTTGAAGCTATGACATTGTTGCTGCTGCAGCTGCTCTTTGAGCATCACCGGGTTTGCAGCTCTATAGACTTTAGCTTCCCTCATTGAACAGAGGGATCACACAATAACATTCTATAAAAGGGATAGCAGAGGGAGAAACAATCAGAAATGTCAGCGAGATCTGCAGTTCCTTGATATGCATTAGTCATATCTCATAATAATCTCTGAAACTTGGGAAAGAAGAGTCCAGGGTAGATTTTCAGCGGGCCTTCCTTTAACTGCTCACATCTGACTGGAGAACACTTCTTGCCTGTGCTTTTTTTTTCGCGTGTGCCTGATTCAGAGTTTGACTAACCAGCATGGCACTGTTTGCTGTAATCTGCAGCTAATCACATTTGTGCACACAATGGATCTCTAATGAAGACCGTATATAATGGATATTGAATTACTAACAATCACTTCATCAATTTGGACACTTACTAGTTAGTGTCATTAATATTTAATTAGAGTAATGAATACCTACTTAATTTTCTCTAAATTACCAAAGAGTTATTAGAAATTAAACTTAAGCAAGTTAAGTGCTCCCACTCTGTAAGGCAGTACTTTGATAGTTATACAGCCTCCAGGGAAAGAGCTGCACAATGGGTCTGTTCCACACAGCAGGAATTTAACCTTCATCTTTAGTGAGTTGTGTCAGTAGCCAGACTTTGCATGTGTATCACAAAAAGGCATTCAGCTGTAGTTTATCTTTCGTTTCTGTGCCCACTGCAGATACTGGCTGCAAGTAAATGGTGTCAGTTTAGGCCTTTTTTTTTAACTTTGTTCTGTCCTTTGTCTGTTCTGGTTCCTTAAAGTTGTCATAGATGGGTGGGGGAGGGGTGGGGGGTAGTGTGGATAAACTCCCATTACCTTTTAAATGCTCCCAATAGCATGTGACTCAAATAGCCTCTGACAACCAAGTCCAGCTCCCGGCCTTCATATGTGGTTTAGCTACTAAGCCCGGCAGAGCTGTTTCTACTAAAAGGTGAAGGGGCAAAGACAGGTTACTGGCGCCTTAAAACCAGTCACTTTGGGCGGATGGAACTCGTCAGTTGTAGTTGGCAGCTCGTCTAGGAGAAGGAAAACTCTGATATCGAACCTTTGCTGTCTTGTGACTGTATCCACTCATGGGGAAGGCTTCAGGAGTAAACCCCAAGGAAAGGTCCAGACCTGGAATCCCTAAGGCAGTCCTATGTTGAGATCCACACTGACTGGCAACTCCTGCGACATCGCTGGTGTCAAATTGTATCGGTCTCTGCCGTTCCTTTGGATTCATCAGCTGCGTGGAGAGGGGGAGCCTGCTACATCGGCAACAGCTTGCTCTCCATGTCATACTGCCCTGGCTTGCGTATCTAGACAGCTAGGATGCAATATCCATGGCTAACCCCAACCAATGGAGGGCCTACCTCTGTCCTCCTCCTGTCAGTCAGGAACATGAAGTCCCAGGAGATCCAGGAGCCTGTGCAACAGTCCGCCCCAGCCAATTATGTCAAAAATCACTTTCCATCAAGACTGGCAACAAAGATCAAGGGATGGGTCCGAGTTTGATCTCTTGCTCCTTCCTTTGACCAGGGAAAGGAGCCAACTGTAGTGACATCCGCACCCAACAGTCAATTGAACATTTCTGGCCACATCTTGCTGATTACATGCTGTAAGTCAATGGATTTTATATCCTCTTGGCACGTTGTAATTAAAAAGGGACAGATTTGTAAAACACCTTTCCTGACCCCAGGTCAACTATTGAAGAATGGTTTGAGTACAAAGTCAGTGTCAGAGAGTCAGATAGCACAGTAACATGAATTGTGTCCACACTGATCGGCAAGCACTCAGTTACACTATTTCTGCACTAACCCCATTTTCTTCTCCTCACATTTCTATCAACTCACTGTGTCCCAGGACTGAATCCTGGGCACTCAACTCCACACTCACAGCAATTTAGAGTGGCCAATTGTCCGAGCCACCTGCATGCCTTTGGGATGTGGGAGAAATCTGAGGCACCTAGAGAAAGCCCATACAGTCACAACGAGAGCATGAAAACTCCAGGCAGGGTTCAGGGTTGAACCTGTGATGCATCTCCACTGACCTGTTCAATGGCTCAGGAGACCAAATGAACACCCAGTTATGATAAAGGAAATATTGCAGCTATTTTGTATATGCTAAACTCCCATAACTATCGATGTGGAAATGAAAAAAAAAATCTATTGAGATTTTGATTGGTGTTCATGTTACTGGGCCACCAAGGGTGGCTCATATGGTTTCATATAAAGTAGTGTTATGAAGTCCATTATAGAGACAGCTGAGGTCTTTCATGCCTCTTTCAAAAGTCAGCACTCCCTCTACACTGGGATGCCAGCTCAGTGACTTAAGTCCAAGTCCTTTAAATGGTCTTGAAACCTGGCCTGCTGATTGAGAGTCAAGAGTACTGACCAAACTGAACCACAGAAAATACTGTTTAGGCACTAGATCTTTGCTTCTGGATGACCTATAGATGGCTGACTTCATCTATCTCTTTACACTTGGTAGTGTGAAAGCAGAGAAAACTCGCCATCTCCTTCAATATATATAATGATATGTTACTGTTTATTAATCACAACCAGTGCCTGAGAAGCAAAAGAATTTTCATTTATCTAAATGATTTACAGACCTGCCCAAAGCATTCACCAACTACTGAAGCTCTTCTTATAAATGAAGACATGAAGGTTCGGAAGAGAATAGTAGGAGTAGGCCACTCGGCCCCTTAAACCTGCCCCACCATTCAATATGATCATGGCTGATCTGCTCCAACCCTCCTCCTTTTTCCCCATGCCTGTTCCCATTAACCTAGAACTCACTGTTCTTTCAAAAATCTAACTGCTTTTTCTTTAAATACTCCGACTGTTAGAAATGCACCATCAATCTAGTACAGACAGGCTGCCACAAGCAACCTTTAGATAAGTAACCAGAAAATTCATTTTATATTTTGAGTAAGGACAAGGACACCAGGTGAACACCCAATTCTTCATTCATTCATTCTGTGATATCTTTTCACCTCACCTTGGATGGCGGAACATGTTTCAATTTAACATCTCAGCTGAATGATGTTGCCTTCAACATTGCTCCCTCCCCTCAGTGAGGATGCCTGCTCTCATGTTCTGAAGCAGAAATTAACAACCTCCTAAACTTAGAGGAGAGAGTAATAATAACTTACCCACAATGGATACCTCAAACAGCAGGATGCATGTTCTTTTAGAGTTTCCTCAAAATGTTCTGCGTGCTTTTATGTGTCTGTATGTACAAATGTGTGGCATTGCATGCATATCTGAAGTTGAAAAGTTATTAATTAATAGTTGATCATTTTGAAGAGCAATGATATTTCAAAATGGTATAGACTTTTTAAAGACTAAGAGGAGGGTTCAATTTTAAAGTAATTTGCACAAGATACCTGAGATGAGTTGGGGAGATTTTCATTCTAGCACATACAGGTAATTGAATGAATGAATTGAATGAATTGACTTTATTTCTTACATCCTTCACATACATGAGGAAAAAATCTTACGTTACGTCTCCATCTAAATGTGCAATGTGCAATCATAGTAATTTATAATAATTTATAATAAATAACACAGTCAATGTAACATAGAGCCCACTCAAATCAACGTGAGTTCATCAGTCTGATGGCCTGATGAAAGGAGCTGCCCTGGAGCCTGTTGGTCCTGGCTATTATGCTGGGGTACCGTTTCCCAGATGGTAGCAGCTGGAATAGATTGTGGTTGGGATGGCTTGGGTTCCCAAATGATCCCACGGGCCCTTTTTACACACCTGTCCTTGTAATCTCCTGAATCGTGGGAAGTTCACAACTACAGATGTGCTGGACTGTCCGCACTACACTCTGCAGAGTCCTGCGATTAAGGAAGTACAGTTCCCATACCAGGCAGTGATGCAGCCAGACAGGATGCTCTCAATTGTGCCACTGTAGAAAGTTCTTAGGATCTGGGGGCCCATACCAAACTTCCTCAACCGTCTGAGGTGAAAGAGGTGCTGTTGTGCCTTTTTCACCACACAGCTGGTGTGTACAGACCACGTGACGTCCTCGGTGATGTGGATGCTGAGGGATTTAAAGCTGTTTACCCTCTCAACCCCAGATCCATTGATGTCAATAGGGGTTAGCCCGAATCCATTCCTCCTGTAATCCACAACCGGCTCCTTTGTTTTTGCAACATTAAGTAGAGACACAAATCCTGAAGCATGTTTTGACTCAAAACATTCACAGCTCCTTTTCCCCATCTGATGCTGCTCAACTTGCTGAGTCCTGCCAACAGACTGTTTAAGTTAACAATTAGAGCAGATTCTCTGAAAGGCTAAAAGAATCAGATTCTATTTCTGCTTTCTGAAGGGAATTAGGGTTAACATTTGAAAAAAAAGTTGTGACTATGAAGAGTAGGCCTGATATGGCTAGCTCTTCCAAAAACAGGGCACAGATGTGAGGAGCTGAAAGTCTATGAAGAAGGGATCAATCTTAAATTTTGCACTTTCGATTTATGGGTGACTACTCGAAAGTAAGATAATAGCCTGGATTTTGTAATAATGAGCATCCAGTGAGGTCTGTTGACAGGTTTATGTGAATTTTGTGTACTGGGAAATTTGGCATTGAATACTGATAAAATAGCATCACTATACAAATGAATATCCACCATGCATTAGGAACTAGAGGGAACAGGGCATTACAGTGTGTAATCCTTGATTAATGACTTCATATGAAAAGATTGAGAAATGAACTAGAAGGATGGAAGGAAAGTATTAGTTAGAGTAGATGAATTCTGTGTCAGTCAGATATAGAAAGAGAAATACAGATGAAAAGAAAGGCTGGATTCAGAGGGAAAAAAAGAATTTTAAAAATCTATTTTGATCATTTTCAAATACATAAAAAAACAACGAATAGTTGAAGAATCAAATCTCCACATTGGTGATTTTTTTAGTATGAGTGGTTGATTGGCAGGAACGAACAAATCTCAGATTATTAAAAGGGTTCTACTCATTATTGAAATAATAAGAAATAATTAACTGTGGCAGTCTTTGATCTTGTCTACCACACAGTCAGTGCAAGTCAGCAGTGCAGCAGAGGAAAGCCGTTGTCCCTGTGAAGCTGAAAGTGGAAAGTGCAACTTAGCAAAAATAGTAAGACTTCAACACTTTAACTACGCAACTGCCTCTTGGCTGAATTTGCTGCACCATCAGCACTTAAATAACAATAACCACTCACTTCACTGATACATGACACTTTTACCTAAAGTTTTCCCAGTCTGACCAACAGCAACCTAACAGACAACCTAGAACAACGACCACCCTTGCCCTATCCTGTTATAGTTAGCAGCTGTTCACCGAATATGCTGCAGGCGAACTACAGAACAGCTTGTTTGTAGCATTTGGGATAACTGAATAGGGTTCATGCAGAGGTGAAGGCTTGCCTGAAAGAGAGGAAACAACAGAGGGGCTCTGATTCGGCCAGAATACTTTTTGTTCTCTGTTCACAAGATAAATGCTTGTTTTGAGGGATGGTTTGATGGGTGGCGGAGGGTTTAGTTTTTCAATGGATCGCTGGGGACCAGAGCTCAGCTCAGGTCCGTGATTGTCTGACTGTCTGTGTGGAGAGCTCCAAATCCCATTCAGGCCATTGTGGGAAGGTACTAAACAGAGGTGATCTGCTTTCATACAGTGACGAGAGACAGTGGTAAATGAGTTGTCTCAGACACTGGTGCACCCTTCACAGTAAGCGTTGGCAAAAGCCTGTACCTTGCCTGCCAGTAACTTGGCTCAGGAAGTCTCAATTCAATTCATGTCGAGCCATAACATCCAATGGAGAAATGACACCTCAATTTATTCAATGAGGGTTGGATTCCATGCCACTTTATGGAGATGGAAATGCTATTTACCCCTTATGCCACCTTGTAACATATATTGTTTCAGTAACCCTTGAACCTATTGTGGTAAAGATCAGTCCTGTTCCATCCATTATTTAGATTACTATCAGACCAGTATTTAAGTTTTGTTTTTCTATATCTTCCTTAAAATACATACCAAACAAAATTCAATTAACCTTAGTGCTGAGATTTTTCATTTTCATAGTTTCTTATGAGACAGAAGGATATTTGGCCCATCAAGCCACTGCAGGCTCTAAGTGCAATCCAGTCAATCCCATTCTCTCACATATTTCCCAGTAAATATTTTCTCTCACACTACCTGGACTAGGGGTAGGTATCATGGCATTAGGACAAGAACTGTTAGGATGGAAAATAGCTTCTTTTCCCAGGCTGTAAGACAACTGAACTCCCTGCCGCCACACACGAATGTCATCATACCATCTCCGCACGTATGAAGCACTGGATGCATTACACCATTTACTTTTTAACTTGTGTCATAAATGCACCCTATTATTTGTAAATTTACTTGTGGTAATATTACTTATTGTGTTATGGGTGTGAGCTATACGTACTGTGTTGTGCATGTTGGTCAGGAGAAATGTTTCATTTGGTGGTGTACACGCATACGGCTGAATGACAATAAACTGAACTTGAACTGGAATCACCCTAAAAAATCAGCACGCGCTTGGGACGTGGGAGCAAATCCGAGCTCTCAGGGGAAACCCAGATGGTCACAGAATATACACACGCCGTACAACAGCACTGGACGTGAGGTTCAAACCCAAGCAGCAGCAATACCTGCTGTGCCCCTGCTCTGCTCTTGTGATCCTGTGTCTCAGCACTTTAGAGAAAGAAGGGTCCAGATTTCTGTTATTAAAACACATGCTTCTAAATCAAAAACTACACCTCCTGATTTGAATAAACATTACTTTTCATTTTGTGGGGGGACAATTTTTCATTGGTCATATATTAAACACATAACATTGTTGTATTGATACCTTGCACTTTGTTCCAAAACTAGGATTTCATTGAACTTTGGAACTTTTGTGTATAACAGTCAGACGCTACCAGACCATGTGATGATCCCAGATTACCAAGAGATTCAATGTAAAACACTGGGAAGTGTTCTAGTGATGGTGTGGAGCATCAACAGTGTTATAGATCATTTGGACTGAATGTTTGTGACATGAAAAGAATAACTTGATTCATAAACTTTCTGTTATCATATTTGCTTCTGCCATCTCTTCTCGCAGTGTGCTGTAGGCACCTACTACTCTCTGTGTAAAAAACTTGCCTTGTAAATCTCCTTTAAACTTTTCTACTCTCACCTTTTAGCTAAGACCTCCAGTATTTGACAGTTCCACTCTGGGAAAAAAGACCTTATCTACCCCATCGATGTCATAATTTTACATACTTCCACCAAGTCACCCATCAGCTCTCATCCAGAAAAAATAATCCAAGTTTGTCCATCGTTTTTGTTATGGCTAAATCTTTTAAAACCAGACAGCATCCTAATGAACCTCTTCTGCACCCTATTCAAAGCCACTATACCCTTCCTGTAATGTGGCAATCAGTACTGTACTGTACAAACAAGAGAAAATCTGCAGGTGCTGGAAGTCCAAGCAACTCACACAAAATTCTGGAGGAACTCAGCAGGCCAGGCAGCATCTATGGAAAAGAGGAAACAGTCGACATTTTGGGCCGAGACCCTTCATCAGGACTGAAAAAAAAGATGAGGAGTCAGAGTAAGAAGGTGGGGGGAGGGAAGAAGTACAACGTGATAGGTGATGGGTGAAGTCGGGAGATGGGGCGGGGATGAAGTAAAGAGCTGGGAAGTTGATTGGTGAAAGAAATAAGGGGCTGGAGAAGGGGAAATCTGATAGGAGGGGGTAGAAGACCATAGAAGAAAGGGAAGGAGGAGGGGCACCAGAGGGAGGTGATGGTCAGGTAAGGAGATAAATTGAGAGAGGGAAACAGAAATGGGGAATGGTGAAGGAGGGTGGGGCAATTACCAGAAGTTCGAGAAATTGATGTTCTGACTGTACTGTATATTGTTCTTAAAGAGTAATTATTAATAATAGTCAGAATGCAAAGTCACAGGCAAATGGGCCAGCCCTAGAAATATATACTTGAAAAATCTCAAGGAAATAATAAGACTATATTGTTAAGATAATGACAAATGGCTTTGTTCTTCTTCTGAGGAACAGTTAATAACATGAAACATTAACTTTTGGTTCATTTCTCCACCATTGGCGCCTGACCTGTCAGCATTTCCAGAATTTTTTTTGTGACTATTTCAGATTTCCCACAAGCCTGATATTTTGATTTTCTATTATGATTCATGAGCAGTTGATTCTTTATCTTCCTGCGTAAAACTTCAAACACCCATGCATTGTAATATTGAAGAATATTTTATGATAGAAATTAAATTGCTTTTTTGATTGCTTTAATGCTTCCCATTGAATGCACTCCATGAATTGAAACCAAAAGATTGAATATTAAATTAGCAGCCCATTTTATTAAGTCTCTTCAAAGGTTGCCCTGCATTCTTTGCACACAATAAAATATAGTGGAACCAAAGGAAGGAACACATTTGTGTTAACCAGTGTTGCATAAAGCATTTTAAACTTCAGATAGCTCTTCCTATACTGTGCCAGTTTATTGGTGCATACTTTCCTGTTTAAGGAATTGTGAAAGGACATATTAAAGAATGATGAATTGCATTTAATTTGCAGAAAAGATAAAATTTCAACTCACTCAATACGTACAGATGGAAAACATAATACCAGAAATTCTCCGTATTCCTTCCCATTTGCCTGCTCTGACAGAACCACAGCCAAGGTTGCGTTGTACTAATCCTGTATCAAATGTAGCACAAAAGAGACCCTCTCATGAAATAATCTAATCTGTTATCAAACTGAAAACAAAATGTTTAATCTAAACTAGATAAGAATTTTGTAATTATGTTTACTAATGCAATTAATGCCAGCTCACAGGGCAATCCAATCAATCCTGTTCTCCCATGCTTCCCGGTAACTTAGTTTCTCTCATATTACCTAGACTAGGGGTAATTTACAGCAATTACCCTACACGTGAGCTCATGTTTGGGATGTGGGAGCAAACTAGAACTCTTAGGGGAAGCCCAAATGGTTATAGAATATACAATACTCCACACAGATAGCATTGGAGGTGAGATTCAAATCCAATCAATGGCGAGGTGAAGTAGCTGCACTATCTGCTGCCAGGCCAGAGGTCAGTGGGGAGGGATGAGTGGAGAAGGGAGTCACGTAGAGAGCAATCCCTACGGAAAGAAACAAGGGAGAGGGAAGGGAAGATGTAATAGTGGTAAGATACTGTTGAAGATGGAAGAAGTTACGGAGAAAGATGCGTAGGTAAGGACAACAGGAACCCTTGTTATGGTGGCGGGGGGAAGAGGTAACGACTTCTGGTAAGATGGTGGCGTGTGCAAATGCAACAGCCTCTCGGGGTCCTACCAAAGGTGCTTTTTCCTTCATAAAATGTGTTTTTTTATGATCCAAAGACAATTCTACTCCAAAAACATTGAATATTTCAGGGCCTCCTCATTGATTGGAGTAGCTGGACTGGTGTCGGCTGCGGAGCCAGCTGAGGTGTCGAAGGGGCGGGCCGTGATGTTGGAGAAGGAGACAGCCAAGGCTTCAAAGGGGCCGGTCGAGATATCGGGAAAGGAGACGGTCAGGATATCAGAGGAGCCTGCCAGGATGTTGGAGGAGCCTGTTTGGGTATGGAGGAGCAGACCTGGCTGCAGACCGTGTTGTTGCCCACAAACGGAAGCATCGAAGTTGGCGCAGTATAACTGTGGGAGATTATCTCGGGCACTTCACTTGTGGTCGCCAAACTCTGTTAGACAGTGATAATGTAAGTTGCTGCAGGCATGCTACCCCTGTCTGGTGAAGGGAGAGGCGACATGGGATCTGTGTAACCTTGGTTGGAGCGAAGACTAGGCCTCAAGCCTCGGTCTTGCCTGCTACTGCAGACCAGGTGAGAGACACAGAAGTGCTACAGCATTGTTGGGCTCGGCCGGCGCTTGGCCTCGCCTGTTGGTGCTGCCCTTCCATGATCGAGTGGTGGAATGATAGGCTGGATTGTGTGCATCTGTACACTTCTGGAAAACTGTACCATCGATTGCTGGACATTGTCGCTCAGGGTCTTGGACTACTTACATGTTTTTTTCTTGAGTGAATATGCTTCTTTGTTCGCTATCTTGAGTTATGTTACTTGCAGTTTACTTGCTATTTTGAATGTTTGCACCTTGACCCCACAGGAACACTGCCTTGTTCAGCTGTATCTATGTATGGTTTGAATGATAATTAAACTTGATTTGATTTGATATATGGGAAATGGAGGAGATGCGGGTGAGGATCGTATTGATGACGGTGCAGGAAAACCACGTTCTCTGAAGGAGGACATCTCAGATGTTCCAGAATGGAAAGCCTCATCCTGAGAATAGATGTGGTGGAAATGGAGGTACTGAGAAAAGGGAAAAGCAGTTTTACAAGGGACAGAGTGGGAAGAGGTATCGCCAAGATAGCTGTGAGAGTTAGTGGGGTTATAAAAGGTATCAGTAGGTAGTCTGTCATCAGAGATGGAGCCAGAACAAGCAGCACCAAAGCCATCATCAGTGTAGCAGAGAAAGGATTGAAAAGCATTGCCAGTGTAGGCTTAGAAGCCAACGAAAAGGCAAGCATAGATGGGGCCCATGTGGTATGATGATTAATTGGCTGTACAGTCCCATACTGAGAGAGTGCTCCCTTGTTGGAGATGCCATCTTTTAGATGGAATGGTAAACAACAGCCCCATCTCATGTGGATAAAGGATCATGTGGCACTACGTTGATAAGCAATCGGACTTCCCTTTGTTTTTTTCCATTATCTATCCATCAATCATCACAGAAACTGGTCGCCTTGTCATTATCACATGGGGGAGCCTGCAATGACAAATTATTCTGCTTCATTTTGTGCATTTCAATGGTGACTTTATATTCAAAAGCATTTAATTGACATTCTCATGTTCCGAGCAATTCTGAGGTCATGGAAAGTGCTATATGAACTTAGCTGCAAGGTGTTTGAAAACTTCTCCATTCTTTTTTATCAAAAGCATTGGGCCTCTCTGGAATGACAGGACCACATTGTCACAGCCTCTGTGCTCTGGCACCCAGAGCACTTGCATTGGCTGTTAGTTCTACTAGTCTTGCTGTTTCTTAGTTCTTCAGTCTCACTCTGATGAAAAGTGGTGAACTTGTAATGATAACTACAAACGTGGATGATAACTGTATACTTGGCCTTGCATTCTGAACCCAGTTTGGGTGTTCAGTCATGCTCAGTTTACAAGGGAAAGACTGGCAGTTTCCCGTCAGTTGCTAGCCCTGGTGTTTGTTAGTTCTTAATATGTTATGGGTAGGGCTAGTTTTGAGTAGTTACGTTCCCAGTGGGTGACGGCAGCTGATGCTTCCTCTGTCTACCCCAACCTCCCCTGTTGTAGAGTCCCAGGTGCCGGGCAGTGATCGATTGGTTACATGACAAGCACTCTATAATAAACTTGTCAGGGCTGGCCACACTCCTGCACTTTGAGCTTGCCTGTCCTGTTTAGTAAAATTCATTATTCTATCTGACCTACTTTTGACATCTTAAAAGGCCACGATTTGCCGTGCATCAACTAAACCGAATCTGAATTCGCTGCACATACGCGCCACTTGAATATTCCGTCTTACGCATTCTGTTTGAAGAATTGCATCAGCAAGCATCGTTTTCAAATGAGTTTTAATATGAGAGTCTCTCCTTTGTCCCCTGATTTTCCTGGGTCACTAATTCTACTCTTCCTAGAATAAACTTTCTACGATTCATTCCCTTGGTATGGAATATACCTAACGTGCTGCTCCAGACTTGGAATGGGAGCTTGCAGTTTTATACAGATTTCATCGTTCTTAAGGCCTTTGAATAAACTTTAATAGACATCAGCAGCATCTGCTTAAGCAAGTAAAAAGCGGTGTGAGAGAAAGATTATACATCTTTGTCTGTGTTAAGAGTTACAAACAGCAGGACTATGGGACAGGTGTAGCAGGCCAGCTAACAGTTTTGCTTTTCTGTATCTTGAGCGATATTTATTTATTATATTTATTTATTGAGATACAGCACACTACTGGCCCATCCGGCCCTTCAAGCCACACCACCCAGCAATCCCCCGATTTAACCCTAGCCTAATCAGAATCAGGTTTAATATCACTGGTATATGTCGTGAAATTCGTTAACTTTATAGCAGCAGTACAATGAAATACA
Source organism: Mobula birostris (assembly GCF_030028105.1). Classification (NCBI taxonomy): domain Eukaryota; kingdom Metazoa; phylum Chordata; class Chondrichthyes; order Myliobatiformes; family Myliobatidae; genus Mobula; species Mobula birostris. The sequence continues at coordinate 25,483,718 of NC_092389.1, forward strand.
TGATAAATAAATGTAGGGGAAAAAACTGAGTTACATTAGGTATATATATGTCTATTAAGTATTTAAGTTAAAATAAGTAATGTGAATATCAGAAATGAAAAAGTAGTGAGATAGTGTTCATGGATTCAATGTCCATTTAGGAATCGGATGGCAGAGAGGAAGAAGCTGTCCCTGAATCGCTGAGTGTGCGCCTTCAGGCTTCTGTACCTCCTACCCAATGGTAACAGTGAGAAGAGGGCATGTCCTGGCTGGTGGAAATGCCGCCTTCCTAAGGCACTGCTCCTTGAAGATGTCTTGGATACTATGGAGGCTGGTGCCAGTGATACGGCTGACTAATTTTACCAAGTTTCTGCAACTTACTTCGATCTTGTGCAGTAGCATCCCCCCCGCCCCAAGTCTGCTGCAATGCTGGAAGTTAAAGAAGCAATCAGGACCTCAGGCAGGAGAGACCTGTCAGGCCCAGTCCCTAGCAGAGTCATAACCAAGGAAGGATGATTAAATTCCACCAACATTAACTGGCAGTTTGTGACCCACACACACAGCAACCAAACAGTAACTGACCATGACAGCAGAGTGTAAAGAGAAATAACAACCTGTTACAAGAAGTAGAGGTGAGCGTTTACCAAGCTAAACCATGTCTCTTCTTCTCTGACCTCCCCAAGTTTCTTGACTACCCACCAATCTATAATATTAAAGATACAGTGATAAGTAGACTCCAAATGTCTGGGCTTTGTATGATAATAGGCTGGTGCTGAGTGGAGACACAAGTGACTGCAAATGCCGGAATGTGGGGCAACAAGCAGAATGCTAGAGGAACTCAACAGGTCAAGAAGCATTTGAGGATGGTAATGGACAACCAATGTTTTAAGTCAAGATCCTTTCTCTGGACTGAAAGATAAAGGGGGCATAGTCAGTATGAAGAGGTGAAGGGAAGGGATGGGTAGATCCAGATGAGGAGGGGTGATAGGCAAATAGAGGACAGAAGAGTGGATGCAGTGACAGAGACTGGGAGGAGACAGCTGAAGGCAACAAAGGGCTGCAGATGGAATCTGATCGGAGAGATGCATGGAAACAAATAATGGAGATGTGGTGCCCTTTGACTACTGCAAGTGACAGGAGACAGTTGGGGAGTACATTGGCGATGGCAATAGCATTTATTTAGGCAAAAGGACTCTCGGTTAGCACATGACATTCATCCAGAAACAATAAGCTGGCATTACAATACAGCTCCCACAACAATTGGTTGTGCTGCACAAATTCAGAGAGCTTTCCCAAGGAATGTAAATAGAAGAAGGTGTTTTGCATTTCCAAAACAGTAGGGGTCATTTCTATTCAGGTGACTCAGACACACTTCATCATGATCTCATGAAATGACGCAAAATTTATGGGAATATGGTGGAAGGGACTATTCTTGTTTACTTACTAAAGGTGTCCTTTGTTCTTCTTTCAAAGCAGAAATCAGAGTATAAAATCAGCATCGAATTCACTTTGCTAAAGTCAGACAACCATCAAAGTTCTCATATCAAAGTAATAGAACTTGTTGGACTTTTCTGCTTCAAAGTTAGTTTTCTTTCAAATTTGACTTTCTTGTTAATATTCAATAATCAGTTCAAGTTCAATTGTCATTCAGCCATACCCATGAATGCAGCCAAAGAAAACAACGTTACTCCAGGGCCAAGGTGCAAAACGCAGTACCAACAGTCATACACAGCACAAGGCACATATAACAGATATACGATAGTAGGATAGTAGTCACACAAAAAAATTATTTCAAGTCCCTGAGTCCATGAATGTTGCAGCACCCTGCAAACACAATACACCTTGTCTTCTGCCAAGTGAACACTAGGGGCAGCACTGACTCCAGCATGGACGCTGCGCCACACCTCCTCAGGCACTTTGGTGGAGCACCCGACTCCGACACCTCCCTGTGGGCGGCTGCAAACAGACGACACAGTGGCTTGAGGCCCATTCCTTGCTACGACTGAGGCCATGCAGCTCTGCTGCCATTCGCCAAAAGACCAGTGAATTGGATTTGCAGCAGTCCATACTAACAATGTCCAACAGGGTCTTGCGATCACAGGAAAAGTGACAAAGGTGATCACTCACTGTTAGACTGCACACTACCTTCGCACACTGATTCCTCCGAAGGCTCTCTGACGCAGGCAGCAGCATGACCTACACCAAGTTTAGCTCCTTCAGTTTCTCCATTGACGAGCAATTCGCTGATGCGGTCGACTTGCAGTACTTCAAGTTCTTAATGTCCAGCAGGGTCTTGCAATCGTAAAAAGTACAATAACATCTTTGGTTGGCCCCATAGAGGCTGCTGTGTCTGAGCACGCTGCCATCTTCCTGGAATTAGTGAATGGCTACTGACTGCCTGCTGATCCTCATTCTCATGCCAACGCAACTCTCCGTACGACCACTGACTACACAGACTTGAGCTAACATATATTACTTCTTGAGCCAGATGAGAATGTTCTTGAACAACACAGTAAAGAATGAGGAATGAAAAGCAAAGCAAGATGATGGCAGGTGAGCTTTGTATAAAGGATGTCAAGTCTACAGTCACATAACCAACCATAAACAACCCCTCAGGGATACACAGTGATTACATATTAAGGTTCTGGTCTATACTTAACCCACAACAAACCATCACTAATAAACCCGATTATCTGTGCATTAATGTATCGTTTGTGGAAAGAAGCTGTGTGCTCATTAGCTGTGTATCTCCTCCATTAAAACTATGACTACACGTCAGAAGCGCTTAATTGGATTGTAAAGTGCTTTGGGACATCTTGAGATTGTGAACAGTAGTATATGAATGGCAATTTTCTACTTTCTTTATGCTTTAATGCAGTCCTTTGAGAATATTCAGAGCTGTCTGCATGCAGTGATGGAGAAGCAGTGGGCCACTGAAGAGTTAAGAAAAAAAATAAACGGCCAACCAACTCAGCCCTCAAGGCCCCAACACAAATTGAGTTTTGACTGAGATCTGGTGGTCCCAATCGGATCTATAAGTCACCACATTCGCTTCTTCCACTGTGGTAACAGTGGGTATAAGAGATCAGGAGTCAGAAACTTCACATACTGTACTATTAGAAAATCAAATCAGAATCAGAGCTAGTTTAATATCACTGACATATGCCATGAAATTTGTTGTTTTGCAGCAACAGTACAGTGCAAAAAATACTATAAATTACATTAAGAGATATAAATTAGATAAGTATGCAAAAAGAGAGCAAAAATAGTGAGCTTGTGTTTGCTTTGAGGAACTGCTTTTCCCAGAGAGTGGAGAACCTGTGGAATTCTCTGCCCAATGAAGCAGTGGAGGCTACTTCAGTAAGTATATTTCAGACAAGATTGGATAGATCTTTGCATAGTAGGGGAATTAAAGGTTATGGGGAAAAGGCACGTAGGTGGAGATGAGTCCATGGCCAATTCAGCCATGATCTTATTGAATGGCGGAGCAGGCTCAACGGGCCAGATGGCCGACTCCTGCTCCTATTTATATTCTTATGTTATATTCAGGCTCCTGTACCTTCTCTCTGATGGCAGTAATTAGAGGAGAGCATGTTTTGGGTGATGGGGGTCCTTAATGATGGATGCCGCCTTTTTGAGGCATCGCCTTTTGAAGATGTGATACAGAATCAGTCAGATTAACATTCCAAGTTGTAGTTGGTAAAACTATTACCAAAGAACTGACTTTGAAAGTAAAGTAAATATCCACACATGGGAAGGTAAACAAAATTAGTAGCAAGTTCCTCGGGAAGAATAGTTATTATTGCTGAGCAGGAAAGGATATATGAATATCAGTTTTGAGTCATATTTGTAAGGAGTGGTATGTTGAAGGATGTTAGGATATTGCCCAGACGGTTAGACTGGGCAAAGAGACAGTCATAGGAATGTAGGAGTGTCCATCATGAGCCCAACCTTCCCCGCCATTGAAGACATCTTCAAGAGGCATTGAGGATATCCTCAAAAAGGCAGTATCCATCATTAAGGGCCCTGTCCATCCAGAGCAAGGCCTTTTCTCGTTACTACCATCATGATGGAGGCATGGGGCCAGAAGACCCACACTCAATGATTCATGAATAGCTTCTTCCTTTCCATCATCTGATTTCTGAATGGCTCGTGAATCCATGAACACCGCCTCATCGTTCATTTTCTTTCCACTATTTATTTATTTTGTAATTTATACTAATCTTGTGTCTTTGCAATGTACTGCCGCTGCAAAACAACAAATTTCAGGGCATTAATTTCACTGATAATAAACCTGATTTTAATTCTGATGTTCAAAGTCAGTTCTTTGGTAATAGCTTTACCAACCACAACTTGGAATGTCAATCGGACTGATTCTGTATGACTGTCTGTTCGTCAAGACTCCTGATGAAGGGCCCCGGCCCGAAATGTTGACTGTTTACTTGTTTCCATAGATGCTGCCTGGCCTGCTGAGTTCGTCCAGCATTTTGTGTGTGTTGCTTAGGATTTCCAGCATCTGCGGATTTCCTCTTGTTTGTGACTCTGTCTCCGCTGCTGTCTGTTGGCACTTACCCACCACTTCAAGCACTCAGTCCCTCAAAGTTCAAAGTAAATTTACTGTCAAAGCATGTACATTGTATGTCACCATATACAACCCTGAGATTCATTTTCATGCGGGCATTCACAGTACAACAAAGAAAAGTGGAAAAAGGAGAATAATAGAATCAATGAAAAACTGCACACAAAGACTGACGAACAATCGGTTAGATATGTGGGTTATGACCAAAGAAAAAAATGGCTGGAGTCCTTTAGCACTTCAGTGCAAAGGTGTTTATTAGGTGTGTCAAAAATCAAGCTTACAAAAATTTGCGAAAGTAGAGAAAAGAAAACAGCTATTATTTACAAAAAGCTATAGTCATAGTCATAGTCATACTTTACTGATCCCGGGGGACATTGGTTTTCATTACAGTTGCACCATAAATAATAAATAGTAATAGAACCATAAATAGTTAAATAGTAATATGTAAATTATGCCAGTAAATTATGAAATAAGTCCAGGACCACCCTATTGGCTCAGGATGTCTGACCCTCCAAGGGAGGAGTTGTAAAGTTTGATGGCCACAGGCAGGAATGACTTCCTATGACGCTCTGTGCTGCATCTCGATGGAATGAGTCTTTGGCTGAATGTACTCCTGTGCCCACCCAGCACATTATGTAGTGGATGGGAAACATTGTCCAAGATGGCATGCATCTTAGACAGCATCCTCTTTTCAGACACCACCGTCAGAGAGTCCAGTTCCATCCCCACAACATCACTGGCCTTACAAATGAGTTTGTTGATTCTGTTGGTGTCTGCTACCCTCAGCCTGCTGCCTCAGCACACAACAGCAAACATGATAGCACTGGCCACCACAGACTCGTAGAACACACCATCTACCAGAACACACAATGATATCTCCATACTACCTTTGTCCGAAGTGAACTTCTGACAGCCCCTATCTCTCTCCCCTGCTGAGGGTGAAGAGCCCCATTTATTAGGCAGCACGACATGCTATCTTTAATTACCCACAAAGTTAACTTCAGACTACACATGAATTAGAATGTGATGCACCCCATAACATAGCTACAATTATATTACAAAATAAACAGAAATATCTACCTTAACTACAGTATGCAAACAAAATATACACATTTACATATCCCTATTACGAAAGAAATGGAATATTCTGCCGCTTATGCTCGGAAAGGCACCATAAAGCCAACCCGAGCTCGGTTTAGGACTTATTATAAGAAGATTCCGGGGGGAGACATTGAACTGTGTACAGTCAGTGTAACGACAGCAAAATGACAAGGGTGGGTGGGTGCGTGTGTGTGTGTGTGTGTGTGTGTAAGGAGTGAGTTTACCAAGTGTTCACCATCACGCAATCAATGCACACAAGAGGACAAACTGTAAATACAACAAATAAATATATAAATAACACTGAGTGATAATAAATGGTAATGCCTGCCACTGGCCCAACATGGTAACAGTTCATGCCATCTACAGGATTCATTACACCAGTCCCTGACAGCTTTTTCAACAGCACTTCCTCAACCTGTAATCCCTGTGGCCTGATGGTACTGTGGCATAGCAAGTAGAGCTGCTGCCTCTCAGAGCCACGAATCGGAGTTCAAATCTAACCTTGGGTGCTGTCTGTGTGGAATTTGAATGTTTTCCTTGTGAATGCATGGGTTTCTTCCAGGCTCTCGGGTGTCTTCCCACACCCCAGCGATGCGTGGGCTAGTAGATTAGTTGGCCACTGTAAATTGCTCCTGGTGTGCAGGTGAGTGGGAGAAACTGGGCAGAGTTAAGAGTTGGAATTAATATAGAACTAGTGTAAAATGGTGGTTGATGAATGGCATAGTCTCAGTAGGCTAAAGGGCATGTTGCTATACTATATTTATGATTCTATGTCAAGGGTAGGAGGACGCATAAAACATCATCAACAGATTCCCCTCCCAATCACACGCACATTAACCATCTTTCCTCTATCAAGTCACTCCAAGCCCTGGAACTTCTTGTCCGATAGCATTGTCCAAGCACCTTCATCAGAAGGGCTGCAGTGACCCATGAAGGTGGCTCATCGCCATCTGATCAGTGGCCACTAAGGAAAGGTAGTGAATCAGAAACACAAGAAAATCTGCAGATGCTGGAAATCCAGAGCAACACACACAAAATGCTGGAGGAACTCGGCAGGCCAGGCAGCACCTATAGAAACGAGTACAGTCGACGCTTCAGGTCAAGACCCTTCATCAGGACTGGAAAGGAAAGTGGGGGGGGGGGTGTGAAGCCAGAATAAGGAAGTGGGGGAGGGCAAAGAGTACAAGCTTGCAGGCGATAAGTGAAGACAGGTGCGGGGGGAGGTGGGGGAGGGGCAATGAAGTGAGAAGAACAAGGTGACGATGGAGGCAAGTTCTCAGAAAGGACACACGGCCGCGGTAGCGAATGTGTGTGAGCACATGGTTGAAGTGCAGCACAGATAACAAGGAGGGAGCTTTGCAATAATGTTTGCAGCTAATGAGAATGGATCCATTTACCCATCCTGAACCATGTTCAATCAACCTCATCTTGAAAGTACTCTTCACTCTCCAGTATCACATCCTCCTCAAATAAAGAGAGGTTTTCTTATAGAATACCTCCACCTCTTTTACCCCCAGCCCCTCACATACTTAACATTCCACTGGGAACAGAAAGAAACTGACAGAGACTGGATTGTGAAGTTACATAAAAGTATCCAGTGACCTGACCTCCAATGTTGTCTATGTGGAGTTTGCATGTACCTCTTCTGACCTCATGGGTTTCCTTTGGGTGCTCTGGTGTCCTTCCACCTTCCAAATACAGTATGTGTAGGTTGGTAGGTTAATTGCCCCCTTTAAATTACACCTATATAGTTGAATGGCGGAAACTAGGGGCAATTTAGGGAATGTGGAGAGAAAATAATCTGGGATCACTGGAAAAGTTGATCAGTGCAGACATAGTGGACTGCATGAGTTGTTTCTATGTTACATGACTCTATACACTCTATGGCCACTATATTAGGTACAGGAGTGGAACCCAGTGTGGTCTTCTGCTGCTGTAGCCCATCCATTTCATGGTTCGACATGTTGTGCATTCAGAGATGCTCTTCTGCACACCACTATTGTAATGCCTGGTTATTTGAGTTACTGTCGCCTTCCTGTCAGCTTGAGCCAGTCTGGCCATTCTCCTCTGACTTCTCTCATTAACAAGGCGTTTTCGCCCTCAGAACGGTTGCTCACTTGATGTTTTCATTTTTCGCACCATTCTCTGTAAACTCTCAAGCAGGGGTTCCCAACATCAGGTCTGTGGTCCCTTCAGTTTATGGTAGAGGTCCATGGTATAAAAAAGGTTGGGAACCCCTGCTCTAGAGAACGCAGTGCGTGAAAATTCCAGGAGATCAGCAGTTTTGAGATACTCAAACCACCCTGTCTGTCACCAACAACCAGTCAATGGTCAAAGTCAACTGGATCACATTTTTTCCCCATTCTGATGTTTGGTCTGAACAATAACTGAACCTCTTGACCATGTCTGCATGCTTTTATGCATCGAGTTGCTGCCACATGATTGGCTGATTAGATATTTGCATTAACGAGCAGGTGTACGGGTGGATTGTCACCTTGTCGTGGTGGAGAAGCTTGTGTGGTCCTGTGATCCCGAGAGTGATGCCGTCTGGAGCTATGCTCCTGGTAGGGTCACCCATGGCGGTAAGGTCGAGGGTGAGGTCCCTGACAAAGAACAATCCAACCAAGACCTCAACGGTGGAACAGGCGGATGAAGTTAATTCAAACTCAACGGCTGTGAAGGCGGATGAAGGCTGCAACAAATCCATCAGCTCCAGTCGTCGTGGTTACCATGCCATTGGAATCAGCTGGCTGATTTGTGAAGTATCGTGTGCTTCTTGGAGTGCAACATCAAGTACACGTTAAACAAATATACGCACAGGCGTCTTCACTCTGTGGGCCACTTCTTCAGAACGAAGACCATCATCCTCGACCTCGAGGGATAGCCACGACGACGACGACAGGTGTAACTAATCAGGTGGCCTCTGCGCGTATATAAATGGAGTAGAACAGATAGAGGTGGCATAGAGAGAGAAGAAGGAAGAAAATCAGCAAAACAACAGACAGTTTCAACTAGGTTTGTGGAGGGTGCCCTGTGAATCAAATGCTAAAGAAAAGACACTTCAAACTAATGTAAGTAGCAGTTTTTGCTTAATATCTCACCATTTCTATCTCATGAACAGGTGAAGGGTTAAAGATGTTTTTCTCGTGCGTTTTTTTGCATCTTAACACGGTCAGATCCATTGGCAACCACGGAATGAAAAAGCATAAAAGGGCGACTTGACATTATTCTTAGTTTTCACCACCTCAAATTGACTACCATTACAGAAATACAGTTATGGAGTGAAATGCTAAAGAGAAATCTATTTCAGTTAGAATGTCATTGTTCAGACCTGTGCAAAGAAATCAGGAGGACATCAGAAAAAAATTCTTTCTGACTAGCCCTGACACAAAGATTTCTGGTCCCCAGCACTGCCGCCCTCTCACCTTGATGAACAGACAAAAAAGAGAATAGGAAAGTAATTTCAATACATGATGAGTCCCCCAAGTACTATGTAAATGGAAAAATCTCTTCTTTTCTAAATCAGTATGGCAATTGAAGCTGTCAGTGAGCTATGTGTTGGGAATTCGAGATAGGTCTGCAGGAGCTGACAGGGAATTAATAGACTGCAAGATTATTAGGATTCACAGTTCTCTCTGCAAACATTATCGTTCTGTGGACCAGAACACCATCTGCTATTTCACATTGTAATTCTGGGACAATTGCAATCCAGTTTATGACTGAGCCCTTTTCCCCTTTCTGTATCCTTTGGCTACAGACCACCGATCCCACTCTGCCATGCCAGTGGGCTTCCCCACTTTCATCGCCACTGGCTGGGCTCCGCATAGCTTGGAAGTCAGCTCTGGGTAGATTAGGCCCCCCCTCCCAGAGGGCAACTACCAGCCTTACTGATTCCCTCCTGCCCACTCTTCACAACAACCGATTTAAAACATCAGCACTGGAAATGGCCTGGCCCATTTGTTAGCTGTGAAGGCAGGATCACTGCACCATTCTCAGCTCTAAACTTGTGCTGGTTTCAGTCCCACTTTGTTCTAGAGAAGCAAAAAAAGATTAAGTTTAAAACTCAGGCGATTGCCACTGAAATACCTGACATTTTTTGCACAGAATTGCCTGCTATTACCTGCATTGTGTGCAGAAGTTTCAGGTGACCACACAGAGGCCTCAGACACTTAGCTTCCACTCAATTGCCATTGACAGGTCAATTGCACTTGCTTTTGGTCAGTTCAGTGAGGGAACATGAAAGAACTAGCATGTACACTGGGAAAAACACATGCATAATCTGTACCAATACAGATCTGGCATGTGTCCAGTCAGCTCATTTATCTCAATGGAGAAGGAATAAATAACGTACAATTTACATTTACATTCTTCTAATTTAACTGGTTTACATGAAGCTTATTTAATTTTTTGCTAGCAACTTTGTTTTTCTTTTAATTACCATTTTTGTGTTATAATCCTTTTGATTGTTAATGGCAGAGTCATTCTGAAGCTTCCAGTCACTTTGACATCTGATAACCCAGGGGGTGTGGTTTACCAAAGCAATCCTGCGGATGAAGGCTGTCATTTACAGTTTGGAAGTCCCTCGACTACTTGGGATCTTACCAACCAGAATGCGGTTGGCTTCACGGTGCGAGTTTGTGCAGGCAATCCCATTTCTTGTAAAAGTGGTTCAGTGTGCACATGATAAGCAAAAGATTAAGATATATTATTTACAAACAAATTGCACCAACAGTACAGAACTGTGCAAAAGTCTTTAACACATGTAAAAAAAATTCTGTAAAGCGAAGACGCCTTCAAAAATATGGAAAAGTTTCTCAATATCAAAAAATCTTACTAAAAAGAACAATAAACAGTAAAAAACTAAATCAGATCAATATTTGGTGTGACCACCTCTAAAACTGCATCAATTCTCTTTGATACCCCATCATGCAGTTTTATAAGAAAATTGGCTGGTAGGATGTTCCAAGCATCTTGGAGAATTTGCCACAGTTCTTCTTCAGATTTTGGCTGTCTCGCTTGCTTTTGTCGTTCCAGGTAATCCCAGACAACCTCAATGATGTTGAGATCAGGGCCCTGTGGATGTCATACCATCTGAAACCATAAAAAATCTAGGGTGCCTAAGGATTGTGCACAGTACTTTATAATGGTATAAACCATTAAATAAAAAGGTCACAACTAATAATTTACTGGCATTAAATTAAAAAAGACACTTCCTATAGTTGCAGAGCAATATATGTCCATACTATCTATCTGCAGGAAAATTTCATAACATTTTGCTGACAATTAAAAGTGAACTTCAGCATAGCCAGACACAACATTTTGGGGGAAAAATTATTTTGCTCAGATGTTGATAAATAAAAGTGAAATTATTTCCTTAATGTCTTATGACCTCAGTAATACTTGGTGTCTTGGCAACTAGTTAGAAATACATATATATCAAGCTTACTTCTTTTTATTAATCTATTTTTCTCCTCAGCTATATGCAATGTTTCTGTGGGCAATCCTTCCCAAATTTTATCAGAGTATTTTTTTTCTACAAAGAATGTAAGAATGTTGATTGTGTGAGGCATTATGATGAGCCTGATGTTTTTGAAAAGAATAAATTCTCACATGTTTATTTTTAACCAGGAGCCCCTGAATAATGGTCATCACTGGCTTGTTACCTTCTGCTGTGTATTTCTTTCCTAAAGTAAACCAATCAGTCCATTTATGCAATGAGGTATTCATCTATAGGACAGGTGGAACACCATAATCACTGTTAGGTAAGGGAGATATTCCAAATCTTTTTCGCATTGTGGCAGTAAGTGATGCAGGATCATACTTGATTTGGTCTACAGCTCATTAATATTTTGTATAGATGATCTGGTCCAATAATCCCGAACTCCCAGTCTCAGAATCGGGTGATGAGACATTGTAAGGCCTCGATGATAATCAAGCCTCAGCTGACAAAGCACTGAGGTCTTGGCCCTTGGATTTCATTAAATATTATAAAATAAAAACAAAATTCAAATTTAAAATTGTAAAGATGTATTAATAATATATTAAAAGACAAAATTAAAATCATTAAAATGACAAAGATAAATAAAAAGTGAATAACTGAACTTGCTTTTGTTTTCCTAATTGCCAATAACATTCTCAGATTCAGATAAATGGGGATTCTGATTTTGGCTCTGGTTGGTCTAAGAGGTGAATACATCAGTGTAAAGGCTGATTTATACTTGTGCGTCAAATCAATGCCGTAGGTACGGCGTAGCCGTGAACCCTACGCAGTGCCTATGCGGATCCCTACGCCGCAGCCTGACGCGTACCTCTCCCAAAATGTAACTACGCGTTGCAGCAACGCAGACCGCAACAACTGTGATTGGTCCGCTTGGTAGCATCACATTTCCTCCTACGCTGCAATAACTTCCCATTGGGTGACTGAAGGGCAGGGAAGGAATTCTGGCTGCAATGCTTTCCATAAAGCTTTACAGACCTCCGAAAACTTGGAGGACACATTTCGCTTTTACTAAAAAAGACGTTCGCTTTAAACTTGTTTCCCCGAGAAAGACTACCATGACCATGAAGCCTTGCATGGGCAGGTGTGTGCACATGCACGACGTGCGAATGCGTGACGTGCACATGCGTGTACGTGCCCGAATTGCAGAGTGACGCAGACACACCAACGCACAAGTATAAATGCTCACAACAGCGTAGCCCACTTACATAGGCTACGGCGCAAGCTGGTATGCACAAGTATAAATCAGCCTGAATACACCACGCAAGTTCATGTGAGGTTTGGCAATGGGCAGAGTGATGGATGTGCCTGCAAAGTTTTTATCTACAGATCAGACAATGACTTTAATTAATATAGCATGTTGCAAAATGTCCCAAATCCAATTCACAAAAGCGATATTAGACCAAATATAGCACTCAACAGCAGGATACAGATCAAATGGAAAGTTGGGCAGAGCAATGGCAGATGGAATTTAATCTCAAAAACTGTAAGGTGATGCATATTGGGAAGTCAAATTTGGATAAAATATGTACAGTAAATAGTAAGACACTAAAGAATGTTAAATCATAGGGATAAAGTCTATTGTTCCCTGAAATTCTCAATGTAGGTAGATAGGGTGCTGAAGAAGGAATTTGACTTACCTGCCTTCTTAAATCAGGGCACAGAATATAACGTTTGGGATGTTGGATTATTGCATGCATTGCTGGTCACCACACACCAAGAAGGATGTGGTTGGGATGACACAGTGCACAAAGATGGTGCATATGGGCTGGAGGGCTTTAGTTATGGGGAGGGATTGGATAGGTTGGACTTGTTTACCTTGGGGAAAAGGAAGCTGAGGATGGTGTATAAAGTTATGGGAGACATGGATAGGGAGATAGTCCAAATCATTTTTCCCATCAAAGGAGTATTAAAAACAGAAAAGCATAGGTTAATGGGGGATTTGAGGAGTAAGTGTTTTACACAGAGAATTGTTGGTATCTGAAGCAAATGCCAGATGAAGTGGTGGAGTCAGATACATTCATTGCATTTAGAAGGCCTTTACACAGGTATATGAACAGGCAAGAAGAATAGGAACCAAATGTGAACAAAAGGGAGTCATGCAGAAGGGCCAAAAGCTTGGCATTGTGGGCTGAAGAGCATGTTTCTGTGCAACAGGACTTTTGGGCACTCTAGCTTTAAGTGGTCCACCAGTCCTCCAGGTTCGGGGGCTCAGCTCAGGGTTAACAACCCTGACTGGTAAAACAAAATTGTTATAGAAGCAGCAATGAAGAATCCTGTTACATCTGAGTGCAATGGTATTTCTGAGTCTCCATCCGGGACTTACATGACTGACATTAGTGAAAACTGAGAGGAAGCTACTGACACGATGAAGGAAGCCCTGAACATTGCCAGGGATTGAAGATCTTCATTGCTGCCCTAAATGCCAGCAGCTTAATAGGCAGTAAGTAACTTTAAGTACATATGCATTTGGGCCGTAAGAGAGAAATTGCAAAACCATAATATTGAGAGGGATACTGTCAGTGTAATAGGTGCAAAAGGCACAGAAATTCTAAATGGTATTTAAGGAGAACTCTTTTGGTCAAGATGTAGCAATCCCAACATGAGGCTTGGGTGTGACTGGAAGAGGACAGCTGATTAAACCATAAACAAGAGCAAATCTGTAGATGCTGGAAATCCAAGCAATGCATACAAAGTGCTGGAGGAACTCAGCAGGCCAGGCAGCATCTATGAAAAAAAAGTACAGTCGACGTTTCAGGCCGAGACTGTACTTTTTTTCCATAGATGCTGCCGGCCTGCTGAGTTCCTCCAGCATTTTGTGTGTGTTGCAGATTAAACCATTCTTGATTTACTTTTAAAGAACGGAACTGGGATGGTGGAAGTATAAGTGGAGGACCATTTTTGTGATTGTGTTCATAATTCAGTTGGATTTAACAGAGTTATATAACAAGGCAAAGACAAATTCAGAGTAAAGGTTCCGAATGAGGGTAAGGCCAATTTCATCAGACCTGAAGTGATTGAGAAAAAGTGGAGTGGAAACAGGCTTTAAATCAGTTAAATTAATGTCTGAATGATAGAACGCGCCAGAGAATGAGCTTCATAGATTCAGGGTGATTATATTTCCACAAAATGAAATATTTGGACTCCAAATTTAGAATCCCCTGGATGACATGTTGCACAGAGCACAGGATAGGAGGGACAGAAGAAGTTTATGTCAAACATCAGGAGCAGCATACGCATACATTTTCTGTTTGCTGGGGTATGCTGTGTGCAACACCCTACCATAAAATCACAGTGCACTCCTGGACTAATGAGGGCAGAGGGATCTTGTTACCTGGAGGCTAACACCATTCTTCAACTGTATGCTTACAATCATGTGACCACTGGTGTAGCAGCCGCGAACATATGTCAAATGCTGTGGAAGTAGAGGGTAGCATTTATCTATTGAGCTATCCCTCTGAGCAGTGCCACTGCAGGAAGTGTCAGCCTGCGCAGCGTCTCCCAGGACAAGGGAGTCATGGGAGCTGGTAGCAATCGTGGCATTCATCTGCACAAATTCCTTCTCATGTCGATCCTGAACTGCAAGTTTTGCAAGCAGAAACATTTTTGGTTGATGAACAAATCTGGCTTATTCAAGGGAGCTCTTATGGGAATATGAGTGCGCTCTGGGGGAGCAAGTCCCAGTTTCCAAACTGCCACCTACTTTTTCCTCACTGGGTCCAGAATCAGAGCAAAGGGCAAAAGAGTGAGAGATACCGCAGCACCAGTGACAAACATCCAGGATAATCCAGAGGCTAGTTTATGAGCTTTTGTGACTAATTACTAGAGAGGGACCAATCCAGGTCATCCCACAATTTATTACTGGTGTTAGCTATTATGGTATTACGGAAGTCAAGCCTAAAGACGCATAGTGCACTGGTAAGATGCAAGTGTGGTCTGATGTCCCCAGGGACTCTTTATGCATATGGCTCTTTCTACGTCTACATCCCCATTTCCTGACCTCCCTGAGTTGCCTTCAATACCTATCCCAAGTCCTTCACTCATGGAACATGATCATGGATGCTACCACCCACTGAACAGCACAGCAGCTAACTGCTGCAGCAACCACTTTCTGCTTGATTCGGTGTTCGAGCAGCCGTTTGTCAGTTCTGGCTTTGCTTGGTGAGATGTTCACAATGTCAGTAGAGTGTCCTTAAGCAGATAGGGAAGATCACAGCACCATTAGTAGCATAGCAGTCAGCATAAGGTTTTACTGCAGCCAGCTGTAAGATAGGGGTTCAATTCCTGCTGGTGTCTGTTAGGAGTTTGTACGTTCTCCCCATAATCGCGTCGGTTTCCTCCGGGTGCTCTGGTTCCCTCCCGCATTCCCAAGACATACAGTTAGGGTTACTGAGATGCGGGCATGCTATGTCAGTGCCAGAAGCCTGGTGACACTTGCATGCTGCCTGGAATAAACCTCTCTGATTTGACTTGACGCGAGAGACACATTTCACTATATTTCAAAATACATCATAATAATAATAATAAGTACTTTACTGATCCCCAGTGGGAAGTTATTTCGTTACAGCAGCAAGATTTAAAAACACACTTAGCAATAATAATATTAACTAATAATAGAGTACAGAATAATAATATACAGAATAATAATTTGCCAATGTACAATAGTGTGCAATACTGTGCGATAATTTACAAAATAATAAAACAGGGACTATTGTACTATGATGTGTGTTCTCCTGTCGCACAGAGATGAACTGTGGTACATGCTTTATTGCATTTGATAGGAAAGATTTTCTGTAACAATCCTTGTAACAGTGGAGCAGAATGAGCCTGTTTAAAAGGGTGCTCCGCTGCTTATTCAGTAGGTCATGGAGAGGATGTGCCTGATTGTCCGTAATGAATAACAGATTGTTTAGTGACCTCCCCTCCACCACTAACTCAAAAGAGTCCAGAGACAGGGCAGTCCCTTGTCATCGCCATCTCAGACAGAGCACTACCCAGCTGTACAAGCTAGGGGTCTATCTGCCCAGTCGTCAGTAATCCAGGAGATAGTGGATTTGTCTACGCCCATCCTTTGCAGCTTCTTGCTTAGAAGAAGTGGCTGAATTGTATTCGAGGCACTAGAGAAATCCAAAAATGTGATTCTCATCCAGGTGGGAGTGAGCTCTCTACAACAGGTAGATGATGGCATCAACCACTCCCACATGAGGTTGGTAGGCAAACTGTAAAGGGCCCAATGAAGATCTCACTTGCAGTCCAAACTAAGTCAGGACCAGCCTCTCCAGTGATTTCATCACATGAGATGTGAGGGCAATTGGTCTGTAGTCATTAATTTCAGATGTAGTCACCTTCTTGGGTACAGGAACCAAGCAGAAAGTCTTCCATAGCATTGGTAACAAATAAAACTAATCTTAAACCTGAATGAACTTCTAGAGCTCCTTTGAAGGCTCTGGAATGGTCATTGACGTAGGTCCCAATTTATCACAGAAGGGGCTGAAAATATTTTTCATAGCGACTGACATCTTTAGGTCCATGTCTACCCTGGGAAAATATTAGGCACAGTCATGTGGTTCAATTTTATAACTACCGTGATTTAACTCAGATATGATTGCTAGTGCGCTTTACTCTGGGTAAAGTTAACTCTGGACCATATGGTACTGTACAATTGTGTAAGTGCAGAATTTGTTCCAACTCAAAGCCATAGACCCCTACCCTTAAAATAATAAATATGAACCATTCAGACTTGTGTGCAAATAATAGCAAATTAGATAAAGGACTGGGAGAGGAGTATCTAAGTAAATTAAAGATAAAATATGTAATTTAAAACCTTTGAAAATATTGCTATTTTTCCTCATTAGATGCTGATTCTATATGAGTGCATCTCAGACCACATTCAGTCCGTGTGTTAGTGAATAACAACAAGCTTAAAGAGTCTGCCAGGTCCTGAGGGCTTCTAATTCTTTTACTATAAGGCACTATCATCCTCAACTTTGATACGTGCACAAAAGAGAATAGCAGAGTAATCTTCAATATTTGAAAAGTTGGTGCATAACATGTTAATGCCAATTGTTCAAACAGAATAGTGAGTAGATGATTTAGTTCTATCAATACTGCTCAAGAGAGAATAAAAGTAAGATTATGTATTCGTGATTAACATATCAAAGATTTGGCAAGCAATGTTCAGTTTATTTGAACCACACCTAAAAGATATGAACTGTCCCACTTGTGAATGTTTAAAACTGTAACTGGGGGAAAGTAGTTGTCTCATTTTACCCTGTATCAGTGTTGAACTCCACCAGGTTTTTAGAGGTCACAGGTCAAGTGCAGTCTCTAATGACCAATTGCCTTAGGGCACAAGTGTTGAAGAGCCCTGAACACAACATTTCATCTTGGTGGATACAGCTCACTCCGTCACAGGAAAAGCATTGAGGACATCTACAAGGAGTGCTACCACAAGAAAGCAGCATCCATCCTCAAGGACGCCCACCATCAAAGCCATGCTGTCTTATTACTGCTGCCTTCGGGAAGGAGGTACAGGAGCCTTAGGTCCCACACCAGCAGATTCAGGAACAATTATTACACTCCTGAACGAGCGTGGGTAACTTCACTCACCTCAACACTGAGCTGATTCCACAACTTATGGACTCACATTCAAGGATTCTACAACTCATGTTCTCAGAATTATTTATTTACTTATTTGTTTGATTATTACCTTTTTTATTGTATTGCCATTTGTCTTTTGCACATTGGTTGTTTGTCAGTCTTCATGTGTAATTTTTCACTTTTTCTGTTGTATTT
This sequence comes from Mobula birostris, assembly GCF_030028105.1. NCBI lineage: Eukaryota > Metazoa > Chordata > Chondrichthyes > Myliobatiformes > Myliobatidae > Mobula > Mobula birostris. Next base: position 25,501,669 of record NC_092389.1, read on the forward strand.
CTTTGTTCTACAGGTTCAAGAACAGTCACTACCCCTCAACCATCAGGCTCCTGAACAAAAGTGGATAACTACACTCACTTGCCCATCCGTTGAGCTGTTCCCACAACCAATTATATCACTTTAAGGACTCTTTATCTTGCTGTCTCATGTTCTCGTTACTTATGGCTATTTATTTATATTTACATTTGCATAATTTGTTGTCTTCTGCTCTCTGGTTGATCTTTCATTGATCCCATTATAGTTATTATTCTATAGATTTGCTGAGTATCATTGTTGTTCCTCTCCATGCCTTGTGGCTCATTGGGCGGCAATTGCCATTTCTTTAGCATTTGTCTGTTTTTACAAGGCCTAGTTGCTAGCTCAACACTCAACCATGCACGGATGGAAAGCGTGCAAAGAGCTGGCTGGATTCAAACCCGGGATCACTCGCCTCGAAGTCCGGTGCGGATGCCACAGCACCACTGGCCAGCTAACTTGCTGAGTATGCCCGTAGGAAAATGAATCTCAGGGTTGTATATGGTGACCTTGATAACAAAATTTACTTTGAATTTTGAACATTGAACTTTGAATGTCTGCAAGAAAGTGAATTTCAGGGTAGTATGTGATGATACATATATATTTTTATTTGAAAATACTTTTACTTTGAAAAATAGATGAGTGGAATTTCAAGTCTCACAGTCACTATATTAGTCATTTCTACTTTAGCAATGTTCGTTGAACATTTCTGTTCCTTACTGCTGTTGACGTCTCAATTGTGTCTTTGTCGCTAACAGATTTTCTTTCACCTTCCTTCCAGACCATCCGGATAATCCTGCACCAACTCCTATGCAACAACTTGCACAGTTCCGAGAGCTGCTGCCCCTCAGTTCCAGCAGCATAATTCACCCCTGACCTCTGCTGCTGTAGATGTGAAGTTATCACAGTCATCCTGCAAACTGCATGGGATTTCTCCGTGTGATCTGGTTTCCTCCCCCATCCCAAAGATGTGCGGGTTGGGAGGTTAATCGGCTGTTGTCAATTGACCCTAGTGTGGAGATGAATGCCAGATTCTTGGAAGATTAATGGGAATGTCAGGAGAATAAAATGGATGCAGTGTTGGGTTGGTGTAGATGGGTGTTAGTGGTCAGAACAGACTTGATGGACTAAAGGAGCCATTTCCATGCTGTGTGAGTGTGACTTTAACTCCAAGTCATCCAGAGTCATAATACTAACATTACCCCAACAGTCACATCAGCCCTCTATTTTGACTTACATTGTCAGCAAGGCGATTTGCAGATCAATAGCTTAAAAAATTATAATGCAAAATCAGACTAGAGCAATCATAGCTCCAACATTTAACAATAGTGTGCTGGGATTTTGGTTTGTGGAACGACTGATGTACTCACCCATGGTAAGTTCAGTCTCAGTAGCTCAATTTTTCACTTACCACGAACTAATCTATCAATAAAAGCACCATACATGAAGCAGCTTGCTGATATCCTTATCGCTGTTTCCTTCTATAAGAATCTCCTTTTAGCACTTTCTTCGCCAAGCCCTGTAGCAACAATAGTCATATGCAAAGATTCTAAAAGAGGTGATTCAAGTAAGGGAATAATTATTGCCCATTGACTGGTATAACCTTTGACAGACATGTAACACTTCCTTTAATAATGAAAGAGAGAAAAAGAAGACTATTTTGGCGAAATGGTCCTCAAAATATTTAGATTGACAGATCTGGTTTTGACAGGCTGAGGCCCATCGCCCAGTTGTGATGCCCTCACCCTGTGGGGTTTGTGCCATATCCTTAATTTTCTCCAACCGCAGTCAAACGAGGCCCACCGTTGGACTTAATGAAGTCTGATATGGGACACTCCTCCACCGTGATTTCTTGTGATCTAGGAACTGGAGCATGGTGAGTCACCACTGCCATTTATGATGTCAGTTTGACGTGGGCTTCATTTGTACCATATCTGCTCTTTGGTGCCCCATGAATGTAGTTAAAAGCAAGAATCTCAAGTGGATGTTGGTCTGTAGCTGTCTTCTTTTGGCTGCGTTCTGTGATCCTTTAACAGTTTTTCCACCTTTGGCTACAGCAGCTTTTTACTTAGAAGATAAGACTAAAAGACATGGGAGCAGAATTAGGACATTTGGACCATCAAGTCTGCTCACCATTCAATCATGACTAACTTATTTTTCCTCTCGACCCCACTCTCCTGCTTTCTCCCCATAACCCTTGATGCCCTTACTAATCAAGAACCTATTAACCCCTACTTTAAATATACCCAGTGACCTGAATTCCACAGATTCACCATCCTTTCGCTAAAGAAATTCCTCCTTATCTCTGTAATAAAAGGATGTGCCTCTGGTCCTAGATTACTTTCCAGCCTTTTCCAGAAGGTCAATAGCCACCTTCACAGCGTTCTTTCACTTTCCATTACTCCGTGGAGAGTGAAGCTCAGATAAACATGTCAGCTACATGCATGTCTGTTCAACCTGCACCAAATCATTATATTGTATGTTACTTCCTCACGTGCATTCTGTAAATCTTAAATTATTCCTTTATAGTATGAGACATTTCCACTCTGGGAAAAAGACTACAATTATCTACTCTATCTATAGCTCATATAATTTTAGATATCTCTATCAGGTCACCCCTTAAACAATGATGTTCCAGACAAAACAATTTGTGTTTGTCTGATGGAGACATTAAAGTTGCTGGAATCTGGAACAACAAACAATTTGCTGGATGCAGCATCTGTGGGAGAAAAGAAGTTGTCGACATTTCTAATCAAACCCCTGTATCAGGAGTGAGGCAGGGTCTTAACCTGAAACGTGGACAATTTTTTCTTCCCATAAATTTTGTATGACCTGCTGAATTAATCTAGCACATTGTTTGTTACTCCTAGTTTGTCTAAACTCACTTTATAGCGGATACACTCCAATCCAGGCAGCATCCTGGTGAACCTCTTCTGCACCCTCTCCAAAGCCTCCATGTCTTTCATGTAAAGTAGCGAGAAGAACGACCCACAATACTCCAAATGCTAGCCAGAGTTTTATACAGACGCACCCTGACTTCTCAACTTTTGTACTTAGTGCCACAAATGATAAAGGCAAGAATGCTGTACACCTAGGAAGGTGGAAGACCCGTGACAAAGTCCATGGAGGTACATGCCTATGTTCTGTCCGGTACGGGTAGAGGGTGAAGGAGACTCTGGGGTTGGGTACAGGGCTTCTTGTTCTGGGCGCACACCTCGCATGCTTGCGCATATTGTCAGGCTCCTTTAGCCATTCCAGGCCACCAGTACCTCCACTTAATGAACTTGAGGGTTCTGGCAATCCCTGAGTGAGTGGTCATTTTAGATGTGTGTCCCCGTTGAAGAACCTTAGACCTGACAGAACTTGGGATGAACAGTGCAAGAATGGAGGACCATTCTTGGGAATCTCCCCTTGCAACTGGGCTTTGTATATCAGCTCATCGATTCCCAAACGATGGGTGCTATCACCCTAATTTGGAGCAAAATGATGGTAGGTTGCTCCTCTTTTTCGGGTTCATCAAACTCATGAGACAAGGCATCCAGTTTTTGATTCTTTGACCCTGGTTGATTGGTCAGGACAAAATTGAAATGGTTAAAGAAAAGAGACCACCTGGTTTGCCTGGAATTCAGTCTTTTGGCCTCCTGAATATAAGCCAGGTTTTTGAGGTCGGTCCACTCAATAAAAGAGTTCTTGGCACGCTCAAGCCAGTGACACCATTCCTTCATCGCCAACTTGACCACAAGCAGCTCCCTATTTCTGATATCACGGTTCACCTCTGCTGGGGATAAACCTCCGGAGAAGAATACACATGGGTGCAGCTTATTGCTCAAGGGTATCTGTTGAGACAACACTGCACCCACTCCAACGTCTGAGACATCCATCTCCATGACGAAGGGAAGGTCCAGGTTAGGCAAGACCAAAATGGGAGCTGTTGTGAACTGCTGTTTGAGTTCTGCAAAAGCAGCCTCCGCTTTGGTAGTCCAAACAAAAGGGCCTGTGGAGCTCTTATTCAGTACTATCAGCAGAGCCACCACTGAGCTGAAGTTCCTGATGAACTTTCTGTAAAGTTGTCAAATCCCAGAAAACGTTGGACTTGTTTCCCAGTGGATGTTTGTGGCCAGTCTCCGACTGCCAGTGTCTTAGTAGGGTCCATCTTGAGATTGCCATTAGAGGTGAAAAACCCCAAAAGTGAAACTGTGGTTACATGAAATTCGAATTTTTCAAGCTTAACACGAAGCCCATGATCTAGAAGCTTCTTTAAGATATCTCTGATGTGACTGACATGCTCCTCCATGAACTTCGAGGAAATTAGCATGTCATCCAAGTAGGTGAAGGCATACTTATGGAGAGCATCGCAGAGCACATCATTCATGAAGGCCTGAAAAACTGCCAACGCATTAGCAAGGCTGAAGGGCATGACCAGACACTCATAGTGCCCTGTCAGTGCTTTGAATGCAGTCTTCCACAAGTCACCCTTCTTTATGTGGACTGGATTGTATGTACTGCGCAAGTCTAGTTTTGCGAATACTCCTGCTTCTCAGCATATCTCAAAGGCCATGTTCATAAATGGAAGGGGGTAACAATTCTTAGCCATTATGCGATTCAGCCCTCTATAATCAATACATGGCCACAGGTTTCCATCTTTTTTCCGTACAAAGAAAAAGCCTGCGCCAGCTGGTGAAATGGAGGGCCAAATGAATTCCAGGGCAAGAGTCTCCATAATATACTTCTCCATAGCGTGTCTCCCTGGGCCAGAGAGCGCGTACAATTGATCCCATGGAGGACAAGTACCAGGCAGTAGATCTATTGCACAGTCATAGGGCCGGTGTGGTGCTGAGTCGAGGCCTTTCCCTTGCAGAAGACCTCTTCCAAATCCTTGTAGGCGGAGAGAATTTCAACTGGCTCAGGTGTTGCAACTACCACGAACATCACTCTGACGACAAATTCTGAGGCTGCTTAGGTAGTGTGGGTAACTCGCAGACCTCGGAGGCTCCTCCATAGGTTTACTGGAGTCCTTTGTTGAAATGGAGTCCAAATCGGTTCTTATCCGACTCCAGAGACTTGACCAAATCAGAGTCCAAATCTACATCCATAGAAAAGGAAGGGGGAAGATGCCAGAATAAAAAGGTGAGGGGAGGGGAAAGAGGCTAGCTGGAAGGTAAAGGTGAAGCCAGGTGGGTGGGAAAGGTCAAGGACTGGAGAGGAAAGAATCTGATAGAAGAGGAGAATAGGACAATAGGAGAAAGGGAAGGAGGAGGGGACAATGGTGGAGATGACAGGCAGGTGAGAAGAAATAAAAGGTGAGAGCAGGGAATAGTTGGGGGGAAGGGGTTTGAATTTGTCTACTGGAAGGAGAAATCGATATTCATGCCATCAGGTTGGTACCCAGATGGAATATAAGCTGTTGCTCCTCCACCCTGAGGGTGGCCTCATCTTGGCACAAGAGGAGGCCATGGATCGACATGTCAGAACAGGAATAGGAATTGGAATTATGTTTGGCCACTGGGAAGTCCCACTTATGGCAGATGGAGCAGAGGCCCTCGATGAAGCATTTCCCCAATTTATGACAGGTCTCACCAATGTAGAGGAGGCAGCATCGAGAGCACCGGACACAATACATAACTCCAACAGATTTGCAGGTGAAGTGTTGCCTCATGTGGAAGGACTTTTGGGGCCCTGAATGGAGGTGAGGGAGGAGGTGAGTGGGCAGGTGTAGCACTTTGGCTGCTTGCAGGGATAAGTACCAGGAGAGAGATTAGTGGGGAGGGACGAATGGACCAAGGGATCATGGAGGGAGCGATCCCTGCAGAAAGGGGAGCTGGGGAGGAGGTAAAGATATGTTTAGTGGTAGGATCTCTTTGGAGATGGTGGAAGTTGTGGAGGATAATGTGTTGACTGTGGAGGCTGATGGGGTGGTAGGTAAGGACAAGAGGGACTCTACCACTATTATGGCGGTGGGAAGGTAGGGAGCACGCGGATGCGGGCGAGGGCAGTATCAATAGTAGGGGGAGAGAAAACCCCATTCTTTAAAGAAGGAGGACATCTCTGATGTCCTGGAATGGAAAGCCGCGTCCTGGGAGTAGATGCAGTGGAGGCAAAGAAACTGAGAAAAGGAAATTGTATTTTTACAGGAGATTGGGTGGGAAGAGGTACAGTCGAGATAACCGTGTGAATTGGTAGGTTTATAAAAGATATGTGTGGTGATATCATGTGTCACGTGTAAGAACGTGATTGGACTGAGTTTGGAGCATGCGCAGAAATGACAGAATGATTGAGAAACTTGTATGGTGAAAAACGTGGTTGCTGTTTGCTGTTGTAAATAAAAGTTCTAGTTTTAATTCCTCCAGAATATGGTTTGTTCTTAGTAACCCATGGTAAGTATAAAGAACACAACATGGTGTCAGAAGTCGGTCTGGAAGAATAATACCTTTCGCTAACACGGGAAAAACAACTAGCAACATTAATCAAAACAAACCCGTGGTACGTATAAAGAACACAACAATATGGGTAGACAGTTTCTCTTCCGAGATGGAGACAGGGAGATCGAGAAGGGGGAAGGGGGTGTCAGAGATGGACCAAGTGAATTTAAGGGCAGGGTGGAAGTTAGAGACAAAGTTCATAAAATTGACATGCTCAGCATGGATGCATAAAACAGCACCAATGCAGTTGTCAATATAGCAGAGGACGAGTTGAGGAGTATTACCAGGGAAGGCTTTGAATATGGACTGTTCTACGCAGTCAACAAAGAGGCAGATGTATCTGTGGCCTTTGCAGGTGCCCACGGCTACCCCTCAAGTTTGGAGAAAGTGGGAGGAGACAAAGGAAAATTTGTTGAGGGCGAGGACCATTTCTGCCAGATAGAGGAGGGTGGTAGTGGAGGAGGATTAATTGTTTCTTTTGTCAAGAAAGATGTGGAGAGCTTTGAGGCCTTCCTGATGGGAGTTAGAAGTGTATAGGGACTGAACATCCATGGTGAAAATGAGGTAATCAGGGCCAGGCAATTGAAAGTTACTAAATAAATACCGCTCCTTTGCAAAGTCAATCGAAATGGTAGTCCTCTTTCTCAGACAAAGACTAAGGGAAACAGGGAGTGTAATGTTGCTGTGCTTTGCTCAGGTCTCGACAAGACTAAAACAAAAAGGAGTTAAATGCCTCCATAACGAAACAGTAATTAGCATGAATGGTGGCAAGATGCTAGGAGGCGCTGAACAGTATCAACCAGGGAACCATCCACCAAGCAGGGAGGAGGGGTAGGTGGGGTGACTGGATTCAGGGGAGAGGTAGTAACCAGATTGAGCTGGGAAACATGGAACACTGGGTGGATCTTTATTGGTTATGGTAGGTGCAAGCATTTCCTGACTTCAAAGAACTGGAGAATGTCTGCAGGGCCAAAGTTGTTTCACCATGTTATGGAATCAAGATTCAACTTACTGCTCGAGTGCAGAGAAGAGAGGCTGTTGGTTTAATATCCTGAAAGCAATTTTTCTGGCTTCCCTTCCATAAGTAAACTAAAATGTTGAATAATCCATCTACTCATCTCCATAATTTAGCTCTACCCTGCTGTCTTTACCCAACATATACATCTCTCTAGCAGCACCTCAGAGTGAGTTTACCCACCTTGGATGAGCTTTCTCTGTTTCTATTCGACCACGGTATGGTTTAAGAAAATATCCCCCCACCTTTTACACCTAACGGAATATTGACTTCTAATGCTAAAAACAAAATGGGGAACATCACTCAGTCACTTGCATATACTAACCATGGTCACTGCCCATGTGCTTTGTCTCTCTTGAAAGTTGTATTAATTTTGCATGAACAATTTTCAGGATTCTCTGCTGGGTTTGACCATCTCGCAAATAGCCAGCAATCTGCTTTTATTATGGGAGTCTTTTAGAAAGACACTGCTTTTTAACACGATTATATAGCATTTTCTGCATTTTGCGAAACCTTGAAAAAAAAGCTCCTGGTGAATGAATTTCAGTTTTGGCTGCCATGTGATTCTCACACTGTTCCCTGTTTGCTAGAAAGTGCTTAGATGCTCCAGTCAATAGCAATTAGTGACCAACGGGGCAGATGCAGATGCAGGTTTGCTCTATCACTCACTGAATTTAGTAACTAAATCACGTTGCAGGATCTCGGAGTCTTGCTTTATACAAAGACATAGAATTGTCTTAGAGATGGAGTCACTGAAATAAAAACACCAGAATTATCAAAAAAAAGTGAATACTGTAATCGCAGAACTGTAGGATTCCTTTGAATGGATGACCTAAGGTGAATCATCTGGTTGTTTTCATCTGGAATTTACTGTGGTGATACTGAGAAGATGACTTATGGTGTGTTGTACCATCAGCAAGAGGAGTGACCTACGTCCCATAACAAACATTTCAGAGCTCACAAAACTACACGTCTCTTCTTACATCCTTGTTATAATGCCAAATAAAAGGGCATATGGAATTTGCTGCAAAAGATTTTTATTAAGTTTACCTCAGTTTTACACGGCTTCCTTCAGAAGTCAGAAGCAGATACAATGACCCTGAACTTGACTTTAATGCTGACGCAGCAAATAGACTATGTGTGATACTAATCCCAACCCCAGCCCTAACCTTTAGCACTGCTAAATGCTATTTACAAGGCAGTCAAGCTCAGTAGATATCCCTGAGAGATATGTACATGAATGTAATGTCACATTCAAGACCACTGAAGAGACAAAGTACAGTACATCAGCAAACAGGCACAAGGTGATTACACAGCAATAACTCACTGAGTCCCTATAATACACACCTGATCATTTGTCCACCAACAAATAGCAGCCCTGTGCACTAAAAACTCCATTCATTAGCATTCTGGGCTTGGGTTAACTTTCAGATTTCATGTGAGGAAAACGTGTTATTGTATGTAACTTTATTATTATGAGTTTCTCATATCTATGGCCATGAAACCCACACAAAATTGGCTTCTACTGCAATGGTTATACATATCATATTTGCTGCATCTCTCATTGTCTGCACATTATTAGCAGTCTTTTAAAAGAAGGGGACATACAAAAAAGCTGTGCACATGCTCGTATTTTCCTAGGAATGCGATGGTCTTGAAAGTCTATGTTAACTTCCTACATTGCACTTTTCTTATAATTTCTTATGATAGAACAGGCCATTTGGACCATTGTGTTTATGCTGGCACTTACAGCAATCCCATCAGTCCCATTGTCCAATGTTTCCCTGTTACCTATTCTTACTCACCTGTCCATCAGCATCCCCTGAATTCACCCACACTGGAGGAAACTTACAGCAAACAATTAAACTACCAGCTCAGTTTGGGGATGTGGAAGAGAATCGGGATATCTGGAAGGAAGCACACATGGTCACGAAGGAACGTGCAAACTCCACAGACGCAGTATCTAAAGTGGAGATCAGGGCAGTATTACTGGTGCTCTTTGACAACACCACTATTGCTGTGCATTGTGCCACACCAAGGGTTGTCTGGGTACGAATGATTGTAACATAAGAGAATTTCATTCTCAAGGGTGCAAAACTGACAAAATCTTTGAAAGGCATTAAGGTGACCTGAGAACATGAAAAATGGCATCTGAACATAAAGATTCTGCATCTTTTAATGTCCAGTCTGGTTAGCTCTCATTCAATTTCTACTGCTTTTTTAAACCTTCAAATTAACCTATCACCCCGTGCAACAAAGTCAGTGACCTTAAATTTTACAGAATGTATCACAGGCATTCAGTTTGGCAAAGCACTTTTTGTAACATATTATTTACAACTTAAGGTAAGAAGTATTAATTTTCTTCTTTGCATTGAAGGTGAGGCAGCATTAAGAAAGTTAGAAAGGAAGGACAGGGATATGTTGCATGGTAGTGACGTACAGTATGAAAAGTACTATTGACCAGGGAATTATATGCAAGGAGACAGCTTACAAACAGAAAAATGTGCTTCCAAATAGGCAGAGCTGGGGAGCAAATGGAAAGAATTAAATTTTGTTTGAATGATTATAATCTCATAGCTACTACAGAGGTGAGTTAGCATGATGGCCTAAACTCAGCACTGAGTATTCGGGAGTATTCAACATTTTTTGACATGGGGCGTCACGGTTGCACAGCAGTTGGTGCGACACTATTATAGTTCTGGGCGACGGAGTACAGAGGTCAATTCAGGCACTGTCTCTAAGGAGTTTCTACGTTCTCATGACTGTGTGGGTTTGCTCTGGGCGCTTCGGTTTCTTCCCACAGTCCAAAGACATACTAGTTAATCGGTTAATTGTTCATTGTAAATTGTCCTGTAATTTAGCTCAGGTTAAATATAGTTGGGTTGCTAGGTGGCACAGCTTGCTGGGCCAGAATTGAATTGACTTTATTACTTACATCCTTCACATACATGAGGAGTAAAAACCTTTACGTTACGTCTCCGTCTAAATGTGCAATGTGCAATTTATGGTAATTTACAATAAACAGTATGTACAACAGGACAGTCAATATAACATAGAAATACAGATGTGTCATTGTGAATTAATCAGTATGACGGCCTGGTGGAAGAAGCTGTCCCAGAGCCTGTTGGTCCTGGCTTTTATGCTGTGGTACGATTTCCCGGATGGTAGCAGCTAGAACACTTCGTGGTTGGGGTGACTTGGGTCCCCAATGATCCTTCAGGCCTTTTTTACACACCTGTCTTTGTAAATGTCCTGAATAGGGGGAAGTTCACATCCACAGATGCACTGGGCTGTCCACACCACTCTCTGCAGAGTCCTGCGATTGAGGGAAGTACAGTTCCCGTACCAGGCAGTGATGCAGCCAGTCAGGATGCTCTCAGTTGTGCCCCGATAGAAAGTTCTTAGGATTTGGGGGCCCACACCAAACTTCTTCAACCATCTGTGCCTTTTTCACCACACAGCCAGAATGTACAGACCGCATGAGGTCCTCAGTGATGTGGATGCTGAGAAACTTAAAGCTGTTCACTCTCTCAACCCCAGATCCATTGATGTCAATAGGGGTTATCCTGTCTCCATTCCTCCTGCAGTCCACAACCAGTTCCTTTGTTTTCGCGACCTGGAGGGAGAGGTTGTTTTCTTGACACCACTGTGTCAGGGTGATGACTTCTCTGTAGGCTGCTTCGTTATTATTTGAGATAAGTCCAATCAATGTACTGTTGTCAGCAAATTTAATTAGCAGATTGGAGCTATGGGTAGTGACACAGTCATGGGTATACAGAGAGTAAAGGAGGGGACTTAGGACACAGCCCTGAGGGGCTCCTGTATTGAGGGTCAGAGGAACAGAGGTGAGGGAGCCCACTCTTACCACCTGCTGGCGATCTGACAGGAAGTCCAGGATCCAGCTCAACAAGACAGGGTGCAGCCGAGGTCTCTGAACTTTTTGTCGAGCCTGGAGGGAATTATGTTGTTGAATGCTGAACTGTAGTCCGAGAACAACATTCTCACATGAGCATCTCTCCTCTCCAAGTGTGTAAGGACGGTGTGCGGAGCTGTGGCCTATTGCGTCATCTGTCAATTGGTTGTGTTGGTAGGGGAATTGTAGTAGAAGTGCCTGTGTGGGGCTGTATCTCTAAATAAATAATGAAGTTTGGAAAGATAGACAAAAAGGAAAGGTGTAGCACTGTTGAAGAATGACATCAGAATAGTAATATGAGATTACCTTGGCTCCTACAATCAAGATGTAGGACTAATATAGGTGGCAATAACAAACAGCGAGGGAAGATGTCACTGGTTGAAGCTGTACATACCCTTGTGGGTTTAGCAGTGTGGTTCAGAGTGTAAATCAAAAAACTAGAGGGGACTTACAGGAAAGGTAATGCAATAACTGTGGGTAACTTTAATCCTCATATACATGATTTAAATAATAAAATTGTCAAAGGTGCCTTCAGGGTGGATCCATTGAATGTACTTGAGTTAGTTTCTCAGTATAATATGTTGTGAAAAAAAGCCAGAAACCAGTCAAGTGTATTGAGGCTGGGTTAATTAATCTCATAGCAAAGGGTTCTTTTGGCAATACTGGTCAGAAAATATTCTTACCAGAATGTATCTTTCAACATTGGAAAGAGCTTAATGCTCCAACTACCTTTTTTTGGTTTTCTCAGACAATATTATGCTTGAATTTGGAGAAAATTAGAAGCAATCTTTATGACTCCTTATTTAAATTTGAACAGACCTGGAGATCTTTTATTCAATATTTTCATTTAATGTAATATATACCCTTCTTGTTTTTTTTTACTGCTTTTAATGGAGGTCGGGATTGAGGACGTGATTTTAAGTTTTTTTAACTCTGTTTGGTTTCAAGTTAGCCCACTGCTTTGCTTTGCTTTTAGTTAGTTGCACGATGGGGTTTTTTTGGGGTTTTTTTTTCCTTTTCTCTATTGATATATATAAAAATTAGTATACTATTATGTTACCTTGGTACGTTAGGTTTAAATTACATTGTTTGTATCTTTTTTTTGTATTAATATCTTCTGTAATTTTATTATATTCTAACAGTGTATTAGTGCCTATATGGCTTACCTTTTTGTATACTTATTCAATAAAAAGATTTAAAAAAGAAGAAAGAAAATATTCATATTTTGCTTAAGAGCAATAAATAGATATGAAATGTGTGTTTTCAACAAAAAGTATGAGGGACTTGTATGATTTTTTTTCTAAAACCATAACCATATGTTGCATTTGCGCTGTGTGCAATGTGCAGTGTGTTGAATGCTGTTGATAATGTGTTCTGCACCTTGGTCCGGGAGGAACACTGTTTCGTTTGGTTATATGCATATATGGTTGAATGAAAATTGAACTTGAACTTGAAGGTAGAGTGGCAAAAGTGAATTAGGAAAGTAGATTAAAAGATGAGATAGATATTCAGTGGCAGACATTTGAAGAAAAGTTTCATAATTATCAATGAAGGTGAACTCCATTGAGAAATAAAGACTACTGAAGGATGATGCTTGTTCTGTTAATAAAAGCAATTAAGTGATGGATGCAAGTTGAAAGAAAAGGCCTATTACTTTGTAAAAATCGGTGGTAGGCCAAGTGATATTGGAAAGCAATAAAGGCTAACTAAAAGATAAAAGTGAGAATGTCATTATCTAAGTAAATAGTTAAGAAATATCAGAACAGATAGGAAGGCCTTCAACAGATGAACTTTGGGGATTCTTTGATTCCCAAGAGCAGTAGAGGATAAGTCATTGAATATATTCAGAGATGAGATAGACAAGTCATGGGTCTGTTGGAAAGCAAAGGGATATGGTTAACAGGCATGAAGCTAAAATCAGATTAGCCTTGATCTTATTAAATAGGGGAGCAGGCTTAGAGACCCATCTACTATCACTACTTCTTAACTTTCTGATAACATGCTCTGGAATTTCTATTGTAAGTATGGAGTTGAATTAATCTTGGGCTCAAACTTTGTGACAATTAATTTATGAATACAGTATTAAGATCCATTTGGAAGTCCAAGTCAAAGAAAAATTAAAATCAGAAGTCAAAGTAGGCCTGATATTCTTTGATTATTCTGAATTTTGTGCAGTGAAAATATCTCTGTAACTCAATTTGTCAACATGGAAACAATTGTATGTCCTTGGGAGATTGAAAGGTGTCACCAGAGGAATCTGCCAAGAATTACCCAGCTGAACTTGCAAAGTTTGCCACTGGTGATGTAGATTTAGATATGAATGCATTCAATTATTCCCTTTGGTATCTCTGGATATCCTTTTACAGCCAATGAGAAACTTCTTTGGTGTAATCACTGTTGTAACGTGATACTCAGTTGGCAGAAACAAAATTGTGGAAGCTGTGATGCAATAATAACCAAATGGTTACTATTTTATTGATCTTGATTGAAGGATCAATGTTGGTCAGAATTCCAGCAAGTGCAAATCACTTTATAAAGGACCACATAGAGCAAACTTTATTTTTCCATGTTAGTGATCCAACATTACATATAAAGGTGTTTATCCAGTAGATCTAAGCTTTACAATGATGAATTACCAGCGCAAAGAATGTTGTACTAATCTAGTGTTTGGGAGATGCTGGAAATGCCTTGGGAAAATGTGTGTTTCTAATTATTTTCCGGCTTTAAGTTTTATATTCATGGCAAGAGATATATTCATTGCTTTACCGGAAGAAGTTGCAATTAACCTACAGCGAACAGACATACGATAGATGCTGGCTGTTAAAATATCCTGTGAGCTCCCAAATGAACAGGCCTCATCAGGTAACATTATATGGATCTTGTGGTCTTCTCCATGGGAAGAAATTAATAAGGTATAGTCCAGGTATAAGGTATGTTTACACCTTCAGTCTGTTAGTGTTATTCAGCTGCTTGTCCTCTCATCACAAAAGGGAAAAGAGAGAAGCACATAACAAACACAGATCGACATATCTTAAGTTTCATCCTTATTGCATTGAATAGCTGGTTATTGTACAATAGACAATTTTGTGGTAAGGAGGGTAATGAGCATCAATTCCTGGAACAACAAACAATTTGCTGGAGGAACTCAGCAGGTCAAGCTGAACCTGAGGGAGGAAAGGAATTGCTGATGTCCCAGGGCATGATGCTGCTTGACCAGCTGAGTTCTTCCAGCGGGGTTGTGTGTTGCTTCAGATTCCAGCATCTGCAGCCTCTTGTGTCTCTGTTGATTCCAGGAAACTGAATTTCAACTAGTCAGCATCATGCAGCTCTTAAATTGGCAGCAGTCTTGGTTAACAGTCCATTTGCTCTGTGGTATTGGCTCACTTTTTTCCCCTCTCTCATTAGCACAGCCAGCCCTACTGGGCATGAGCTGCACCCCTGCACTTTACAGCTCTTATGTTCCTCTCTCTGTGTTCTCACTCTCATTTCATGAACAAAAAGACCATGTACCCTCTCCCTAAACGCCCACATTAACCCATCAAGCAGACAACCTAGTTCATATCTTATCCTCGGGTGCCCCTGTCTTCACCCTCTTAAAGACATTCCATTGTTCTATCTACCCCTCTCCAATCTTCCTTGTAGATCGATACTAATATATTTCCTCACCTTCTAACGAAGAGTCTTTGATCCATAATTTCTGCCTAACTTGCTGAGTGTTTGCAGAGTATTCTGTTTTCATCCCAAATATCCAGCAGCTGAAGTTTTCTTTGATTTCCAGTCCGTTTACTTGTTATCCTAAGACTGATCGCAGCAGCATATTTTGAAAGATTTTTCACAATTCCTTTTCTTATAAACTAGACCACACAGAAGTTTAAATATGCATATATGTATATTTAAATATGCATGGGAACCAAACCCTGTGGCCTTACTTGGGATTTTATAAAGGATTAACAATGATTTTTCAGTATATCAAGAGAGTCCACAGAATGCCCAAAATATTGCCCTATAACTCCAGATGTGCTGACCAACATGATGCCTGCTGCTTAAAATTCCTTAATTATTTCTTATTTTATTTCCAGCATGAATTAAAGACAGAGCAGTGTACAAAAATAAATATGTTATTTAAAACAAAATCAGAAAATGCTGAAAATACTCAGCAGGTCAAGCCGTATGTGTAGGAAGAGAGAAACAGAGTCAATGTTTAAGGTTGGAGATAACCCACCACCACCAGGCTACTGCACAGAATCGAAGTGACCTGCAAAGAGGTGTAAAATTAGTCAGCTCCATCATGCGCACTAGCCTCTGTAGTATCCAGGACATCTTCGAGGAGCAGTGCCTCATAAAGGTGGCATCTATCATTAAGGATCCTCACCACCCAGGACATGCCCCCTTCTCATTGCTACCATCAGGAAGGAGGTACTGAAGCCTGAAGACACACACTCAACGATTCAAGAACAGCTTCTTCCCTTCTGTCATCCAATACCTGAATGGACATTATCCATGAACACTACTTCATTACTTTTTATTTCTAATTTTTTGCACTATTTAATTAATTTAATTATTTAATATAAATATATACTTACTGTAATTCACAGTTTCTTCGCTATGTTGTCATATATTGCATTATACTGCTGCCGCATAGACAACAAATATCACGACATGTGCTGGTCATATTAAACCTGTTTCTGATTCTGATTCTGCCAAGTGTTTCCAGCATTTTCCATTTGGTTTAGCCCTTGGAGTGGACGGCCTCTTTCTCCATGGTGACCTCTGTGAAGTACAGATGAGCTGGTTTACCTGTGCGCGCAGAGAAATTTGCTTTAGAAGAAAGAGTGCCTGGATGTAAGGATGATCCCTTGCTTTGAGAAAGCACAAAATGCCGGCAGTACAAACAATGAAACAAATTGACCACCTCATACCATGTCACCTACAACTTCACTTGTTCCCTGTGAAACCTCCCCTTATTTTTATATTCTGCTGTTTATTTCCCCAGTTGTGCTTCTTATTTCATAGCTATTACTCTGCAAAAAGTTATTCAAGCACGTGAGTGGCATATAAACTTGTTTGTTTAATATGCAGGCTTTGACTTCCGATAGAAGTTTTGAGCTTATATGAGGTGTGGGTGTTTGCAAACATCTCCCATCATGTAAGTGAGCTTTCCTGATACTTGGATGGCAACAGAGAGATTTTCAGATATAGGTGATATTTCAACACTGTTCTTCGATGATCGTCATTTTGTCATGGTGGCGAGGCTTGTGAATTCCTGAGATCCCAAGAGCGGTGCTGTCTGGAGCTTAGTTCCTGGTAGGGACACCCATGTTGGCAAGGTCAGGGGGGTGATTCCAGACCAAGAGTGATCCAACCAAGACCTCAACAGCTGGCTGAAGATAACGACACGTCACAATGGCAGTTAAAGTGGAGGAAGGCTGCAGAGGTGGAGAGTCCCCAGTCAACTAGCGTGCCGTGCCGCTGCACCCGGAGCCTGATCTATCAAGGGTATCCCTGCATCACCCTCCCCATGTTAAACAAAGTCACACACAGGCATTCTCCATTAAAGGAATAACCCTCTTGGAGAACATCATACTCAACTCGCGAGCTCGCACAAAAAAAATATTCCAGCTCTAGTAATGATTCAAGATCGCCAGCGCTATCTTGCCTTACCTTGGACTCAATTGTAAGGTCAATAAGTTATTCCTGCACTTTGTAGAAAGTTTTAGGGCTTTATAGTTGACAGTTGAGCATCCTCTCCTAATGGCTAAAACCTTCTGAAGCTCTTTCAACAATGAGTTTCATCAGCGGTAATGGTCTTCCTCATCTCGGTGCCCCTCTCTTGATCTATTCCTGCCTTTCGCAGAAGTATTGAACCCTTTTTCATAGCTTCAGCTCTTGAAAAACTATTCAAGTAGTTAATGTTCATCCTTCCAGCATTAGTGACCCAAAATTGCTGCAATCAATTCCTGCCTGAACAATGCAAGCCCTGGAGAAATGATCCATAGGTTAAGAGAAAATAAGCTTCCTGGTAATTCCCAAATAAGGAACTTGTTACGTAAAAGGTGATTCAACACTAAAAATGCCCCAAATGAGGAGCTTCAATATAAAAAGGTGTTCATGTGCTGATTCATTATCAAAAGGAATTTCAATGGTGAATCAATGTTAAAGGAGTTCAAATGATGAATCAGTATCAAAAAGTTCCCGTGACAAGATTCAGCAATGAAGAGAATTCTCAAGGTGAAAGTTGCTATTAAAAGGCGTCAGTCGTTGAAATGATTGTTACAGAGGCACATCAAATCCAACTCTGTTTTTTATTATTTAATTGAGCCAAGATGTTCAAATAATTGTCAGCCAAAAAGCAAGAGAACAAATAAAAACAATATTCAAAGTGCTCCCTAACAATGGGGAGAAGCAGGAGCCTCTAATTATAACTGGCAGGTCAGCAGAGGTTACAATAACTCAAACATATGTTCTGATACAGCTGTCTGCTTACACAAACGGAGTGATTGCAAATTATAGCTTGGTCAAAAGTGAAAGGAAAAACATAAAAATGGCTTAAACAATGGAGAAAACACACACACAAAAACAGATTAGCAGTTGGGGTGTATTAAGATCCCATTGCACATCTTTAAAA
Source organism: Mobula birostris (assembly GCF_030028105.1). Taxonomy (NCBI): domain Eukaryota; kingdom Metazoa; phylum Chordata; class Chondrichthyes; order Myliobatiformes; family Myliobatidae; genus Mobula; species Mobula birostris. Next base: position 25,519,656 of record NC_092389.1, read on the forward strand.
GACGGTTTCCAAACAGCATATATCACTTTCTCCCTCCGGGGTCGTCGCTCACCGGCAGCTGGGCCCCCAGTGGGAGGTGAATGAGGAGCGAAGGGAGAACGGGTAACAGGTAGAAGCCCATGTGCATGTGGCAGGTTTGGGGACGGAACCTCATTGAGAAGGAGACCATCAAAGCTGAGCTTAATTAAGTAGAAGGAGTGTTTGTGCCGGAGCTAATAGGGGATCAGAGAGATGGGGTGTCCGTGACCGGCTGTGATACAATGAAAACCAATTATAAGCCCCCAGCCTTCTCTTACATTATGTATTAAGCCATCTGGGTCCATGATATTGGAGGTAAAGGGAGACAATCAGTGGGAGTGTCACTGATCACACGCCAAATTACCACGTCTGTCTCTTGCCATTGTTCACAGGATGATACATTCACAAAAGAAGCGGAAGAAACGGACACAGAGGATAAGAGGTCTTTAGGGGCTTCCAGCTGAGTCCTGTCTGCATGGTTGCCAAAGTACAGAGTAGTTTGTGTACCCTGCATAACTCCACTACAAGAAAAGTGCCCCAGGAATAGATAAATGCCTTTAAGCTTAGGTTAGTTTGCAATAAACGCTATCTTCAGATTGAAGCAAGCCAGGGTAATAGCTGCAGAAGATGATGAACCTTTGTTATTTGTTTTTATCATCAGTGGTTTTGGTTAGCTGAGTCCAGACTGATACTTGACTAGTGTGGCAAACAAAAGATCATGAAGTGATTATTGCATGGTGATGATTAAAATTAATTGAAAATCTTACTAATTCATGAGATGGAAGGTAAGTGAAGAAAAGTGGACTTTTTATCTTGAGGAGTTTTGAGGGTACTGCTCTTGAAGTTCGGCTTACTCTGGGCAGAGATCGGAAGGCTGATGCAATTTTGTAGTTCCAATTCTCTTAAACTGAACATCTCACTGCAGGTGAGAGCTTGGGAAAGTTTGAGGAGAAATGGTATGTCACCAAGAACACTTGCAAATTTCTACTGATGTACGATGGAGGGCATTCTGACTGGCTGCATCAACGTCTGGTACGGGGCGGGGGGTTGGTGCTGCTACTGCTTCCATAGTATCCAGGATATATTCAAAGAGCGATGCCTCAAAAAGGCGGCATCCATCATTAAGGACCCTCACCACCCAGGTCATGCTTTGTTCTCATTGCTACCATCAGGGAGGAAGTGCGGAGCCTGAAGGTACACACTCAACAACTCAGGAACAGCATCTTCCCCTCTGCCATCTGATTTCTGAATGGTTACTGAACCCATGAACTACTTTTTTGATTTCCTATTTTTTGCGCTACTTATTTAATCTATTTAATATACATATATATATATTTAAAGTAATTCATAGCTTTTTTTCTGTCGAGTATCATGTATTGCATTGTACTGCTGCCGCAAAGTTAACAAATTTCACAACATATTGCCAGTGATATTAAACCTGATTCTGATTTTATCATTAATGTTTTTGGTTAGCTAATTCCAGACTGAAACTTAATTAGTATGGTCACAATAACTCGCATTTATATAACATTTCTTATCACAGTAAATTAGCCTAGGTGTTTGGTGAAAGTTTTACCAGGTAAAATCAGATACTAAACACAAAATATTGGAAGAGATTATCATGTGCCCGGCAGAAATGTAGGTTAATAAAAGTGGAGGGAGAGGTGAGAAGTGAAGATCTTAATTGGCTCGGCGGCTGAGGGCATGTCAGCCAGTGGTGTGGAATGAAAACTAGGCAGAAGCAGAATTAGGAGGCTGGTGGAATTTCTACATCCTCTCCTGAAGCTGAGGGCTTGGGGCTATGGTACCAGGGATCCTCTGGTCCTTCACCATGTGAAACAAAATCTGGAGTTTAGGATTTGTGTAATCTTATTTAATTTGATAAAGATGGTGAGGGGGGGAGGGAGGGAGAGAGAGAGAGGGAGAGAGAGAAAGAGAGAGAGAGATGAGAAAGAGGAAAAGAGAAAAAGAAAAGAAGAGAGGCGAGAGAGGGAAGGGGAGGGGGACAGAGAGGAGAGGAGAAAGAGACGAAAGAAGAGAGACAAAGAGAGAGAGAAAAGAAAAGAGAAAGTCTTCCAAATACTTGAGTGTATGTACCTTCCCTCCAGACCCGTCCTTGCACTTTTTCCTCTGAGCTGGGAGACTGTCCATTGTCATGGCCTCAGGGTGTCAGGTCACTGCTGCCTTCTGCTACATCAGGTGTTGGTCCAATGTGGGCTTCATCCACAGTATGTCTCTGGCTCTCTGTGGTGTCAGACTTTGGCACTTCTCTGGTTATCAGGGACCTGTCTTCTTTTAGACCCCTCCCCTGGTGTACCTTTAGCAATCCTACCTGCTGAACTACAGAATGTCTATGTCGGGGTGTGATATCTTTCTGGTCTGCAACAGTCAACTCCACATTGTAACCCTCGTTTGTATCTTTATGTTCAAAATCTTCTGAGAGTATCTCTTGGCTGGCTTCAGTCTTGAAATATATCACTGGAGAGGACAGTGATTCAACCAGTAGTGTTACTGCCTTGCTGCTCCATTGTCCCAGGCTCAAGTCTGACCTTTGGTACTGTCTGTGTGGAGTTTGCACAGACTCTCTGTCATCATGTGGCTCTCCTCCAGAAGCTTCAGTTTCTTCCCACATCCAAAAGCTGTGCAGGTCGACCAGTTCATTGGTCAATGTAAATTGTCCCTAGAGTGTAGGTGAGTAGTGGAATCTATGGGAGAGTTGATGGAATGTGGGGAGGATAAAAGAGATTGGGATAGAGTTAGTGTATAAATGGGTACTTGACGGATGGTGTAGTTGGTGGGGTGAAGGACCTTTTTCTGTGCTGTATCTCTCTATGACTCTGAAACCACAAGACTGACTGGTTTTAACTGTAATACCTTAGGATTAATAGCTTGCTTTGGGTGGGCATTTTACACTGCTTCCAAGCCTCACTGAAGTGTCACTGAATCTCTGAAAATTCTATCCTTGCAAAACTCACCTGATCCACTCCATGGACATGTGGTGTCTTCTCCATTGTCCACTGTTTGTGGGAATGACTTTCCAAACCACATACCTTTTCCACATTGTACTTTTTCCTGTACTTTCCCTGCTCTGCTTTTTGTCTGCTGATTCATCCCTCTCCCTGTTGTTGGCCATCCAACGTTGCCGGTCTGGTTTTATAAATCCACAGTTTTGCAGGTCTGAATGCAGCTTTCTGGAATTAACTCTTTCTCAAGTAATAACAGCTCCCTCAAGTTAGGTTCCAGATTCCACAAATATAATTTGATGGGCAAGTCCTTAAAAATATATGTAGTCTGTGGAAAAGTACACACTCAGGACAACAAATACTTTTTCGGGTTTTAATTCCTTTATCTGTTTTAGATGTTTAAGTGCCAGAAGAGGGTTGCAAAACAAAACGAACAAATTTACAACCAGTTCTTGCCGTTACAATCTCAGCTTAACTTTCAATTCACACTCTTGTGTAGTGGCCAATTGTGTATGCAGTATAAAAATACATAAAGCAAACTGCACAAAACTAATACAGAACTAACACGGTAGTGGCAATTCTACTTGGCTGGTGAGGAACTTTGTATAAGCCACGCTACCCAGCGTTGATTTCTTCACTTGTGGAAATCTTTCCTCACCATGCTCAGTCTCTGGGAGGAACTCAATTCCAACGCCCCACCAGCGTCTTCAGCAGAAAACAAAATGGTCTCCCCACTATCCCACACGTGCGTAATGACATCACCGTCTCCACTTAAAGGCACAGACAACTATTCTAGCATTATCCGGATGAATGCCTAAGTTCACTTCTAATGATACTGAATAGATTCGACGGTCACCCGGTTACCTATACGAAACTGTAAACCAGCTAACAGCCTTAGCTCCGGGAAAACATTATCAAAGCATTCCCCTGACTCCTGTTTGCATGGTCAGAACTGGTCATAGTCAGCTCTTTCATCTCCAGGCGTGCTGCACTTGATACATTCTCTTGGATCTCACTTAAAGGTTTTATGGTCTGGTGCCATCCTTTCCCCTCCTCCTCCCTCTCCCCCACCTCAACCCCACCTTGTGACCAAGAAAATCTGAACTTTTTTTCTGTTCAGATTTATCTGCCGCCTCCGTTCCTCAATTGTCTCCATTCTTTTGGCAGGCCCTGTTGGCCTGCTTGGCCAACAAGCAGGCGACTTGTCCAAAAATCCAGCGACTTGGGGGATTTTATCTGCTGCATGTCACTGTTTCTCACTTAGTTCTCTATCACTCACAGCACATCTGTGCATTATTTTAGTTAGATACCTCCTGCCATTTCACAATATTCAAACTCGCACTATAAATAAGGTAATTACGTCAACAATGGATCAGCATCACTCTTGTGAGATACTGGAGGATAATGGGTTAACTCACAAAGTGCTTTATTTAAGCCAAATAACTTGTTGAAAGAGAGAGAGAGAAAAAAGAGGCAGAGAGAACATTTCTTTTGCTATATGCCTATATCCAGATAGGCAAACCAGCTGTAGTCCACTCAGTGGCTGCAAGCTAACTACATGCTGTATATATACGCAGTTGGTAATGTGGGATGAATCATACTTGGGTACACACTCCTATAAACAGATAGGCTGCTTGAGTAGCCATTAAACAAACCATACATATTCCAGGATCGTTCGTGCTTATGGTGTTTTTTTTTTGCAAAACCTAAATTAATGGAACCTCCAAGAGGACCACAACCTTGTTGTGGTTTGGAGGGTTGCATGCCTCAATGACTGGAGTCAGGGCTCTTGGTAGTGTCACCCATGTCAAACAGGTCAAAGGGTAGAGGACAGATTAAGAGTGGTCCAGCGGTCCTCCAGGTTCAGGGGTTCAGCTCGGGGCTAACAACCCTGACTGGTAAAACAAAATTGTTACAGAAACAGCAACGAAGGATCCTTCTACACCTGAGTGCGACGGTTTTCCTGAGTCTCCACCTGGGGCTTGCATGACTGACAGTAGTGAAAACTGAGAGGAGGCTACTGACATGATGAAGAAAACCCTGAGCCCCACCAGAGATGGAGGACCTCCATTGCTGCCCTAAATGCCAGTGGTGTAATGGGCAGTGAGTAAGAATCAATGGAAACACTCACTATTCAGGAAACCCTGAGTGCACAAGCTCCAAAGTTTCCAAGAAATGGGTAGAAAATATTTCACTACATGCTCGGTTTCCTGAATCACACACTGGGAGGGTATGGCTGGCCAACAACTTGCTTTCAGTAACATGAATTAGGGGTTTCGTCCCAAAACTAATCAATTCTTGCCTGAGCCACACCAACAAAAGAAGAAGAGCTTGCATTTATATTGTGATTATGATTTCAGGCCATCCCAAAGTGCTTTTAATCCAATGAAGTACTTTAAAATTGTGAAACAGGCAACTAAAGTCTATCGTCACACAGCAAGTTCCACAACATCAATGAAATGCTGACCAAACCATCTGTTGTAGTGACTCCAAGTGAGGGTAAGTAATTTCTTGACCTAATCCCCTACTCTTTCTTAAGATCTTTTAAATACATTAAGAGACTGGGCTACTGTGTAGTATTTTATCCAAAAAACGTCATGGCTGACGACGCAATACCACGCTATTAATGAAGTACAGTATTTGGTTTAAAAGGAAAAGTAATTACAGGAATGGAACATCCATTGGGGTGAACATGGTGTCTGTGTTTATCCAGTCCATTGTCCGATACAATACCCAGTCATACAATCACAAAAGTGAGCTGGCTGGACCAGGCAATTTACCAGAGTACATCTTATGAGGATAGGTTAAGCGAGCTAGGACTTTTCTCTTTTGAGCAAATGGCGATGCAAGGTAATTAGACAGGTGTACAAGATGATAAGAAGCATATATTGAGTGGAGAGCTAGTGACTTTTCCCTGGGAGGAAATGGCTAATATGAAGGAGGATAATTTTAAGGTGAATGGAAGAAAATATAGGGAGGATGTCAGAGGTATATTGTTTACACAGATAGTGGTAGGTGCATGCAACACACTGCCATGGTGGTGGAGGCAGATACTTCAGGGACATTTAATAGACTCTTAGGCTCATGGATGATTGAAAAATGAAGGGTTATGTTGGAGGGTAGGATGAGATTGATCTTAGAGTAGTTTAAAAGTTTGGCACAACTTTGTAGGCTGCTTGTACTGTGCTATGTTGTATTAGAGTATCCAATGTCATGGATGACTCTAAAGCAAGTCTTTAATGAATTTAATAGGAATCCAAAAGGAAGGGTCAGTGATATGACATAGTGATTAGTAAATTCATAAGGAATTGAGGACAAATTTCACACACATGGTATTTTGAACGCGTGATGCACAGACATCCCACCTCTCCCGGATATTAATAGTGGCTCCCTGATGCCCGCAAATTATATACAATATCACGGAAATCAATTTTTTTTGAGAGCGAGAGAGAGAAAAGCAAGAGAGAGCACGAGAGCGATCACGAGAGAGAGAGCACGCCATGGCAGAGTGTTCCAAAACAAGAAAATATAAAAAGTACGTCACCCCAGACTACCCTAAAGTGTACCCCTGCCTAATAGGGGTCAAAAATAATGACAGTGTTGCTCGCTGCACTGTTTGCAACAGTGACTTTTCTATTGCCCATGGTGGGTTAAGGCTGTAAAAGACATGTTGAGGTGAGTTTAACAGGTGTCATTCATTCATTAGCATAGCTAACATTATTTAAACTATCTGGCTAGCTGCTCAGGAGCTACTCTATTGCAGACATCCCACCTCTCCCGGAAGTTCCGGGAGTCTCCCGCAAATTGATGGTGCTACCTCCCTGAAATGAGTTTTCGCAGGGTGGGATGTCTGGACTCACTACCGCAAAGAGTGGCTGAAACAAACTGAATGATATGTTGGAGTGAATCTGCGGGACAAAAGAGCGGATGGTGATGCGGATAGGACGAAGGGAAGTAGACTCAGGTGGAGCTTGAACTCTGGAAACTGGAATACTGAGCCACATAATTCGGACAAGGTCCCAAATGAATTTCCATTTTTGGATGCTTGCATTCCTTATGGTCCAAGGATGGACGGAAGTCCTTCTCTCATCACCGTGCAGTGACTCCAGCTGGAAAGTGCAAAGGAATGGATGCCAGGAGAGAGCTGTGATATTTTACAATTACCATTATCTGGACAGACCAGGAGCAGCTATGAGGTAGTGGAAGGATCCTGGTGCTATTAAACTTGCATTTACATAGCACCTTCCACAACCTCAGAATATCCCAAACTACTTTACATTGATGAAACGCTTTTGAACTATAGCACTTACTAGAAAGCACAGAAGTCAATTTATAGCAAAGTCCTATCTGACTGGATCAGATAATCTGCTTCAAAGATTGCAATTTAAGGATAAACCTAAGAGTGGTACGTAAGCATATTTCCCTTTAAGACAGTGTCCTGGGGTCATTTACATCCACCTGAGATGTTCAGGTGGAGCTTTTGGTTCAATATCCCCTCCCAGGAAGATTCAGTACCTTCAAGGGAGGAGAGAGGAACACATTTGCTCCATCTCCCCTAACTATCTTGGAAGATCTCTCCAATTCACTTTTTCTAAAATTAATCAACATTTCCCAGCTGATTGAAATGAAACCTCTCCTGAATAGTTCTCTTTAGAACTGGCCATGCCTATAACCAATGTGTCAGTCACCTGACCAGCTCACAAAGGCCACTGATCTCAGGAGACTCTGCAGAAATAAATGAACCTGTCCCGACTAATGCAATCAAACTCAGGCCTGCGATATTAAACCAGAGAGAGAGAGAAACTCCATCATATGTGTTCAAAAGGGTATTATCATGCAGAGAACTTGTGAGGTAACCCGATATTGCAGCATATAAATGGAGGCGGGGGAGGGGGAGGAGGGAATGGGAAGAGAGATTGACAGTCAAATTTATCAAAAATGACTGTGGCCACAAGTCCATAGCAACAATGTTCCCAGAAATTTAAAAGGATTGATTTAGATCTTTGAAAAAGATTGTCAAATAATAAATCTGCCAGCAGATTTGCTCATCACTCTGTATTTCTGAAATGGCCTTGGCTTGCAATCTGGAGTTTCATTTTTAAATTAATCCTTTTTTTAAATTATTCCCCACCCTTGATCCTGTATACGGTTCCTGAGGCAGCCACTGGGAGGGGCACAAGAGCTCATTTTCCTTCTGCTTCTCACCTCAATGCCTCCTTCCACAATTTAAACCGTCCCTTCTCACTAAGGCTGAGAGATCAACAGGTACTTGCTGAATGAGTTTTTGTGCATATAAACCTACAATTATATCACTATTGCAAAACAATCCACCACACATCCTTTCCATTTTAATTTCACTCTAAATAAAAAGGATGTGGTTAAAAAATGTTACTGGCTCTTGGGCCTGTAAGTTCTTTTCCCTCTGCAAATTCCCTCTTAATCTCTAACTAATATCTCAGATATAACTCACTACTTGATTCGTACTTAACCATACTGATTCATCACACCTATCACAATACTTAGGTTGCGGATAGGACATTAAACCTGGGTTGTGGGGCTGGGTTCAACAGTGTGGAAAAGTATGGATAAAGTAAAAAGGAAGGAGAGTGCAAGAAAGGTTACTGAAGTCTCTGGAATAAAGAATAAGACTCAAAGTTTAGAAAGGGATAAGAATTTAAATTCAGGCAACATGGAGTCAAAATCGAAAAGAACGGATAGACAGATAGATAGGTAGATATACTTTATTGATCCCGTGGGAAATTGGGTTTCGTTACAGCCGCACCAACCGAGAATAGATATAGCAATACAAAAACCACAAACAATCAAACTACAAAGTGCAAACTACGCCAGATGGAAATGAGTCCAGGACCAGCCTATTGGCTCAGGGTGTCTGACCCTCCACAGGAGGAGCTGCAAAGTTCGATGGCCACAGGCAGGAACAACCTCCCGTGACGCCCAGTGTTGTATCTCGGTGGAATGTGGCTGGAGTCCAACAGCAAAAAGTTCAATATCTGGTCTACAAACACGTTCCTCGATCGTAATATGACCCGGATTACACCATCCGTTGTTAACCAGAACAGTAAGCACCCAACTCCTTTACGCTTACCGCTCTCAGTGCACCTCCGGTCAGCCCGAACGGTCTGGCAGCCATCCATGGAAAAGTTTTGATCGGGTATGTCCTCGTGCAGCCCCGTTCCAGTGAAACACATAACATTGCACTCCCAAAATGTTCTCTGACGTCTGGCTAGTGCCGTGAATTCGTCCATTTTATTACCCACCGAACTCCTCTTCTCCATAGGTCTCTGTTGTCTCGACCCGGTCCTCTTCCCTCACCTTTGTGATCCCCCTCTGCATCCTCTGTGTGTTTTCCTCCAGATTTCAGCAGGGGTGTCCGCCGCTCTGCTCGCTAAACCGGCCGGCATAAGCGCAATCAGCTGGTCCCTGGAATAAACAATGTGACCATGCTTCTGCCCCGCTAATGAGACGTGTCAGAATGTAACTACTTCCAGTGCTAAAAACCCAAATAAAACTCTCTCTACCAGCATATTAGAGAGGGTGCAGCTTCGACGTGTTACCGAGAAAAAAAATACAAAAAATAACGTAAGTTTAAAAAGTAAGAAGAAAAAAATAAGAATACTGGTTGGAACGGCTGTAACAGGCTGCATGCACGACCGGCGCACGCGCATGGTGAATACAGGACTGAAGGTGTTACATTTGAATGCATGCAGCATACAAAATAAAGTAGATGATCTTGTGCGCAGTTAGAAATTGATAGGTTTGACATTGTGGGTATCATGGTTGAAAGAAGATCACAGCCGAGAGTTTAACATCCGAGGATGCATGTCGTATCGAAAGGACAGAAAAGATGTGCTGGCATTAGAGACAGTCCAGAGGACGTTCCCGAGAATGGTTTTGGGAATGAAAGGGTTAGCATATGAGGAGCATTTGATAGCTCTGTGCCTATACTCAATGGAGTCTAGATGAATGAGGGGAAATCTCACTGAAACCTATCAAATATTGAAAGGCCTAGATAGAGTGGATGTGGAGAGGATGCTTCGTATCAGGGAGTCTAGGATCAGAGGGCACAGCCTTATAATAGAGGGACGAAAATTTAGGTCTACAGCCATAGGGTGGTGAATCAGTGGAATTTATTGTCATAGGCGGCTGTGGCAGCCAAGTCATTGCATGTACTTAAAGCAAAGGTTGTTAGGTCCTTACTTAGTCAGGGTGTCAAAGGTTACGGTGAGAAGGCAGGAGAATGTGGTTGAGAGGGAAAGTAAGTCAGCCACAATCAAATGGCCGAATGGCCTAATTTTACTCCTATGTCTTATGGTGTTATGGTTTTATGATTGACCTTGAACCTCTATCCTGCTATCCTCTCCATCCCAAATTTCAGCTTTCTCCATTTCAGTCTTGATCTCTACTTTAGGCACCTCCAGATCCCACAAACCCAGATCCCTTCCTCTGCTCTACATATATTTCATTTTATCCAACATCTCCTGCCTGTGTTCTTTCCAGCATCAAGTTATGACACCTTGAGTGTATATAACACTGACTGCCCCCTAATGATTGCTTTCATTTCAATAAAATCACCCTTCTTTCTTCTAAATTTCAAAAAAAATCAATCTAACGTTTTTAGCCATGAGTGCTACAATTTGTATTAAACATTCTCCCTTTTCCTCTCCTTATTGTTTTTTAAGCACCTCCCATAAACTTCTTCCCCTTTGAGTAGCCTTTAGTCGTCCAAGCTAATATTGCCTTTAGCTCATCATTTTGCTTTGTCTGATTTGGGACATTTATATATGACTTAGGTGTCATATCAAATCAAAGTGTCATTGTTTTATTACTATGACTGCTTGTTTTATTATTTGGTCTTACATAATCATGCATCTCACACTCCATGTCAACCTGTCAATTTTCAGACCATGCCACCCAGGGGCTGGTACTAATATTATTTTGTGACTCTACGTGCTGGATCATAACTACTGGTATATGTGCTGTGTGTGACTATGTACCGTGCTTTGCACCTTGCCCTCAGAAGGCTGATGTTTCACTTACGTCAAAATGGTTGTTCTGACAGGTCTAGTGTGGTAGTGTAGTGGGTAGTGCTTGTCGCTCTCACTTTCAGCTTCCACCGCTGGCTAACGGTCCTGTGAAAAGGAGAGCTGAATGTGTAAGTCTTTCCCCGCCTCTCCAACAGCAAGCCGCAAGTAGTGCCTCCTCGCTGGCGACACATACAAACTGAACTCCTTCGGACTCAGGCTGTGCTGTACTACTCAGGACAGGGAGGAGGTCTTTTCCCTGCACATGTAGCACGCAGGCCCACCGGTGTGTGGACACATCCTGGTGCTCGTGAACCAGATCCCCAGCTCTGGGTAAATAGCCCCATTGCCTTGTGGGCAGCCTCAGGAGGGGTGAAGGCTACGGGAATAAACCCGACAGCAAATCAGGAGTGGAGCCCCTAAGGCGGCTGGATGTCATTGAACATCCTTCCAGCAGCTCCTGCAGCCAAGCTAGTGCCAAACGTATTGCTTCATAAGCTTTCCTTTGGACTACACTGGTGAGGCCAAGAGGGGGATCTTGACGACTGGACATCTCAGGATCTCCATACCTCCGCCCAGGATGATCATCATCACCCATTCTCCTTCGAGACAGACGAATATCCGCCACCACCGTACGTGTGTATGGCTGAATGAAAATCAACTTGAATTTGAACTTGAACTTGAACTTTGAATATAATAGTCTTAATAAACTGAATAAAACAGTACGGCAGTGACTCTCCAAACGTTTCATACAGTGAACTACTTTGAAATGCAATCTATCAATGTGTAGGCAAACTATGAGTTGTCTCAGTCCTTCTATTAAGACAAGAGTCTTAGGCAAGGATGGTTAGGACCCAACTGCTGGAGTATTTGAAACTCGAATCAAGACGCAAGATGAAACTGAGACAAGAACCGGGTTCGAAACTAAATGCTAGATGAGAATCCAAAATAGAGTTGATGATTGAGCACTGAACCCTCAGTTCAGGTGCCCTTTACATATTAGAATCCTGGTGCCAAAACATGGCCACCAATTCGTGGGGTGGGCCTGAATCCAAGAGCGCTTCAAGGAATGGTGCCTCAGAAAGGCGATGTCATTATTAAGGACTTCCATCACCCAGGACATGCCCTCTTCTTATTGTTACCATCAGGAAGGAGGTACAGAAGCCTGAAGGCACACAATGATTCAGGAACAGCTTCTTCCCTTCTGCCATCCGATTCCTAAATGGACATTGAACCCATGAACACGACCTCACTTTTTAAAAAAATATTTATGATTTCTGTTTTTGCACTATTTTAATCTGTTCAATATACATACAGGTTTCCCCCGCCACCCGAAGGTAGAGTGTTCCTATGAAACGGTTCGTAAGCCAGAATGTCGTAAAGTGAAGAAGCAATTACCATTTATCTATATGGGAAAAATTTGTAACAGTTCGCAGACTCAAAAAAAACCTACCAAATCATGCCAAATAACACATAAAATCTAAAATAACAGTAACATATACTAAAAGTGGAGAATGATATAATAAATACACAGCCTATATAAAGTAAAAATACTTTTTTGCAATCATTGCAGTACTGTCCACCGTAGCGAAAGTCTCAAGCAAGCGGTCTCGGCAGAAACACTCAGCACAAGCGCTCTCTCCAGTAACCTTTAAGCTATGAAGCTGCCAAATCATACCAAATAACATATAAAAATACACAGCCTATATAAAGTAGAAATAATGTATGTACAGTGTAGTATAATTTACCGGAATCAGGAAGACAGCGAGCACACTGAGGTTAGGCAGAGTCGTTGGAGGTTGGGGTGGTGGGACACTGGGGTGTCATCTCATCGTCGTCTGTTTCCATCAGGGGAGGCAAGTCATCTTCTTTTATGTCTGCCTGCCTCGATGTTGAAGGTCAAGGTTCGTCGTCTGCTGTGGCTGATGTGGAAAGCTTGAAAAATGACAGTATGCTTGACTACTTAGCCTCATGTATTTTTCTATCATACAGTTCTTTGTAAGCACTCAAATCATCCTGCAAATATGCCCTAAACCTACGTACCCTTTCAAAATTAAAGTCGTACTTTTCTGCAATCATTGCAGCGTTGTCAATTGCAGTGAAGATCTCACGCAGTTGCTTCACGTTCAGTTCCTGGACGACTTTCACTTTCGGTCTGTTTGCTACTGCATTCAGTTTCGATTGTTATCCTTTCCTCTTCCAATTGCATCAGCTCTTCATTTATCAGTTCTTGGTCATGGGATGCCAAAACCTCTTCAACATCATCTTCGTCAACTTCCACAAGCCAAACTCTACTTTATCCTTACTTCACTCACCATGATCGAAAAGCTTAATTATGTCTAGTTTTACGCTAAGTGTAACACCCTTACGAGCTCTTTTAGACATTTCCGATACCTTAGAACTCATCTTGCTAACGGATGCTCAAAATAAATCGACGTAAAGCACAGATGCTCACAGGCACGTGTTTAAGCAATGCCGGCTAGAATGCAGTTCCAGGGGAGGAGCTTGGCTGCCTTTTCTCACGTGCTGCCTTTTTTGTGCGCTGCCTTTTATCGTAACAGTGAAAACACCTTCTGTTAGCGAAAACAGGTAACTAATGTAGGTTGTTCGTAACAGCGAGGTGTCGTAAAGCGAACTTTCGAAAAACCGGGGACACCTGTATATACTTATTGCAATTGATTTACTCAATTATTTTTCTTTCTACATTATCATGTATTGCATTGAACTGTTGCTGCTAAGTTAACAAATTTCATGACACACGCTGGTGATAATAAACCTAATTCTGATTCTGATTCTGAATCTTTAAATGGGCTACGCCAGCTATCCACACTCTGGAGAGTCAGAGTGTCTAAACCTCGGAAGCTGACGCTGTCCAGTGTGTATCGTAACACATAGTAAATATATTTTGATGAAATTAGCTTGTAATTATTGACAGCTTCAGAATCATAAATGTTATCACTCACCAGAAGAATGTGAAATTAATTGTTTTGCAACAGCTGTACTGTGCAAAAATGTAAAGTTACGATAAATTACAAAATGAATAAATAGTGCAGGAAAAGGAATAATGAGGATCATTCGGAAATCTGATAGCAGAGGGGAATCTATGCCTTAATGATATTCTCAACCTCACAAAAGAAAACCAGATTGAAAACAGCCCAAAATGAAAATCCCTGACAATGTACTGGAACTTCCACTATTCATGTGTGAGGAAAAGATAAATATAATTTGTAGAAACCTGCTTCACTGCTAGACTGCTTTCTTAGAGAGAGGAGGGATTGTCAGAGTTAGTAAATGAGATGCTCAGGGATGTGCTTTGCTTCACTGCTGGTTTATTATAGAAAGAGAGTAAATAGGGATCACAGAAGCAGCCATCATTATCGGTTGTATTAGTTTCAGTGATCCCATATTTGATGACAATTCTGTCCCTACAAATGAGTGGTGGACTTCAACACACACTCTACCAAGCTTTGTGCTGTTCTTTCCACTCTCTGATTTTCTAAATAATTACTGACAACATGCTGAAATTGGCTCAGCTGAAAGATTGGAAAGTGGCAGTAAAGATTCATAAACAATCCCAGAGAATTTCAGAAGCAATTTTATTCATTTTCAACCAGACTGGTTCTCTTATTTTCTCTTGGGGTGTGCAAGTCTGTAGTTTATTTTCCTGGTTACTATCTATTTAGGGTTGGAATGAAGGTAACAGTGCACAGAAGTTAGAACAGCAATATTGGCAAAAAAAAGATTATTTTGATAACCCAGGAAAAATAAGATTTTGCATTTTATCATGAGAAATCAGATATCAACTTTGGTTCAGATCAATCAAAATCACACAGACAGAAGAAGCAACCAGATAAAGAGAAAGATTTGATCATGAAGTGAATGACTTGAGATCCCAGGCTAACTGTTTATTTATACCTGGATGAACTGCTTGAAGCTTTTAGGGAAAAGGAGCTCATATCTTCTGTCAGAAGACTTAGTCTCTATATTGTCTGGTTTTGTGTGATTTCCCTGTCTTTATTTGCACCCCCACCATTCACTTCCTTTTCTCCAAATTCGCAGAGCATCTCATCTCAAACATTACACCACAGCAGTAAAAAGAAGAGAACTCTGGAAATTAGGGATTAAACTTGAGAAGAGTAAAACTTTGATCAAAGGGTGCATCCAAGATCTTTCCCTTTCAGATACTGAATGTCTGCCTGACCAAATGCAACACTTCATTACATCCTCCAGTGTAACAATATACACATGTGGTTATGAATAGAGGCTGCTGATTCCACCAAGTGAAATTTCAGACCCTTGCTGCCTTTGTCCTTCTTGTTGGTGGATGCTCTGGATTTGGGAGATTCTGCTGGAGTTGCTTAGGTGAGTGACTGCTGTGCAAAATGTCAATAAACCTACTGCATCCACCGTGCATGGTGGAGGGAACGAATGTTCAGGATGAGTTGGTGGAAATTAATCTTGTTTCAAGGGGACTTGTATCATAGAAATCGTGTACAAGGATATGAAATACTGCATAATGTAATAAATCTCTTCCCCGGTCCAAGGTTTCATCCTCTAAAAGGGGCAGAAGGCCAGGAAGCCCCATAAGATGATTCAGAAAGAGCTACACAATCAAATATGCAACCTGCCTCGGCTTGCTGCTCTCTTTCCTCCATGTGTGACCTTTTGATTCTTTCCTGCCAGTACTTTATGCCAAGGAGAATGACAGAGCCAGTGTGACAACACCTCTCTCAGCTGACATCCAGAGTGTGGAAATGCGGCTTGCTTTTTTGGATGAATCAAGTACGGCTGGACATGGTGGGCTGTAGGGCCTGTTTGTGTGTATTGTACTCTGCGAGGTCAATGAAGAAACTCGGTCTAAAATGTTGAACTTTGTTTTCCTGTGTAAAAACAAGCTGCCAAAGAACTCCAAAGGTCGAGGAGCATATGGGGAGCCAAAGAGGTAATCAGGGTTTTGGGTCTGATGGTGCCCCAACCCCACAAATAGACCCATTGTTTCTGCCTACTCTTGCCCCATCAAACTTCTCTCTTCATTCTTTGACTCCATCTGTCTCCCTTATTCAGTCCCTTCCCATCTACATCCAGGACACCTCTCATACCCTCCCCATTTTGACAACCTCTGATCATTCCTTTGCCTCCATAGGTGCTGCTTCACCTACTACGTTCTTCCAGCAGTTTTCTCCTCCAGATTCCAACATCTGCACTCTGTTGTGTCACTTTCTTTCCAATGCTTATTTCTAGGTTTTATCTTTTACATTAGGTGAACTGATCTTCCAGGAGGAGGTGAAACACCTGTCAGTTATTTACCCTGTTGTCCCAGCTAATGCATCATATATTGGTGTAGTACTGACAAGAGGAGTCCCATCAGATCTCCAGCCCTTCTGAAGAGCAACTGAGGTGATCACACCCAGAGTGAAAGCTTCAGATAGTAGATGGATGGCCACCAGGAGGAGTAAAGGGAGTAAGCAGTCAGTGCAGGGTTTCATTCTGGCCATTCCTCTCAGAAACGAGTATACCCTTTTTGGATACTGTTGGGGGTGGGGGGGATGGGAATGACCTATCAGAGCACGGCAGCAGCAGCCAGGCCAGTATCGCTGTGGTAAAGTGACAGGAGACTCAATAGATAGGAGAACGGACAAGAGATTCTGCGGCTGTGAATCAGGTTCCAGGGTGGTGTGCTGCCTCCCAGGTGCTAGGGTCCAGGATGCCTCGGAGCAGCCGCAGAATATTCTCAAGGGGGAGAGTGAGCACCCAGAGGCTGCGGTGCACATAGGCACCAATGACATGGGTAAAATGGGAGGGAAGGTTCAGCACAGTGAGTGTAGGGAGTTGGGATAAAGACTGAAGAGCAGGACCAGCAGTATCATGGTCAGGAGGTTCACTAGTACAACTCTGGAAAGTTTAAACTAGGTTGCCAGGAGGATGGGAACCAGATCACCAGGTCAGAAAATGGAGGGATGGAGAGGAAGGTAGATGTCAAGGCCAGTAAAAACAGACAGGAGCAAAGTAATAGATACGATGGGACAGATAGTTTGAAGTGTGTGTATTTTATTGCTAGGAGTATTGTGTGTAAAGATGATGGACTTAGAGCATGGATCAGTACGTGGAACAACGATGTTGTGGCCTTTGCTGTGACTCATTTAAGACGGACAAGAATGGATGATTAATACTCCGGGGTTTTGATGTTTTAGAAAAGTTAGAGAGGGACGTAAAAGAGGAGGTGGGGGAGTTGTACTACTACTCAGGGACAATATCACAGCCACACTCAGACAGGAGATAACGAGGGCTTCTCCACTGAGTCTATATAGGCAGAACTCAAAAGTAGGAAGGGTGTAATCACTCTGATGGGATTATACTACAAGCCCCCAATTGCCACCAGGACATTGAGGTTTAGATATGCAGGTAGATTAAGGAAAGGTGTCAAAACAATAGGGTTGTTGTCATGGGGGCCTTCAACTTCCCTGATATAAACTGGGACCTACTTAGTGCAGAAGGTTAGATGGGGCAGAATTTGTTAGTGCAGCCAGGAGGCTTTCTTAACTTGATATGTAGATAGTCCAACAAGAAGAGGGGCTGTATTGGACCTGGTGACGGGTAATGAGCCTGGCCAGGTGACTGTCCTTTCAACGGCTGAATAGTCAGGAAACAACGACCACAGCTCCTTAAGATTTAAGATATATATATAACTATAGTGTCTATAAAAAGTATTCAGCACCCACCCCCCCCCCCCCCGCCCCGGAAGTTTTCATTTTTTATTGTTTTACAGCTTTTTTGACACTGATCTACAGAAAAAACCCATGTCAAAGTGAAAACAGATCTCTACAAAGTGATCTAAATGAATTACAAATATAAAACACAAAATAATTGATTGCATAAGTTTTCACCCCCTCTAATATAACACACCAAATTAGTTTAAGTGGAGATCTGTTTTTGGAGACGAGTGCAGTCAGGGTGTTTCAACTGATTGTAGTAAAAATACACCTGTATCTGGAAGGTCCAACTGCTGGCGAGTCAGTATCCTGGCAAAAAACTACACCATGAAGACAAAAGAACACTCCGAGCAACTCTGCAAAAAGGTTATTGAAAAGCACAAGTCAGGAGATACATACAAGAAAATTTCAAAGTCACTGAATATCCACTGGAGTACAGTTAAGTCAACCATCGAGAAATAGAAAGAATATGGCACAGCTGTAAATTTTCCTAGAGCAGACTGTCCTCACAAACTGAGTGACCGTGCAAGGAGGGGGCTAGTGAGGGAGGCCATCACAAGACCTATGAAAACTCTGGTGGAGTTACAAGCTGGGAGAGACTATGCATACAACAACTGTTGCCCAGATGCTTCACCTGTCAAAGCTTAAGGAAGAGTGGCAAAGAGAAAGCTACTGTTGAAAAAAACTCTCATGAAATCTCAGCTCATTTGCCAGAAGGCATGTGGGAGACTCTGAAGTCAGCTGGAAGAAGGTTTTATGGTCTGATGAAACCAAAATTGAGCTTTTTGGCCATCAAACTACACTATGTTTGGTGTAAGCTAAACACTCTACATCATCAAAGTCACACCATCCCCTACCGTGAAGCATGGTGGTGGCTGCATCATGCTGTGGGGATGTTTCACTGCAGCAGGCCCTGGAAGGCTTGTGAAGGTTGAGGGTAAAATGAATGCAGGAAAATACAGGGAAATCCTGGAGGAAAACCTGATGCAGTCTGCAAGAAAACTGCGACTTAAGAGAAGATTTATTTTCGAGCAAGACAATGACCCCAAGCATAAAGCCAAAACTAAACAGGAATGGTTTAAAAAGAACAAAGTTAATGTCCTGGAGTGGCCAAGTCAGAGTCCAGATCTCAATCAAATTGAGGATTTGTTGCTGGACTTGAAAATGGCTGCTCACTCATGATCCCCATGCAATCTGACAGCTTGAGCAGTTTTGTAAAGAAGAATGGGGAAAAATTGCAGTGTCCAGATGTGCAAAGCTGATAGAGACCTATCCACACAGACTCAAGCTGTAATTGCTGCCAAAGGTGCATCTACTAAATACTGACTTGAAGGGGGTGAATACTTATGCAATCAATTATTTTGTGTTTCATATTTATAATTAATTTAGATCACTTTGACACAAAAGAGTCCTTTCTGTTGATTCATGTCAAAAGAAGCCAAATTAAATCCACTGTGATTCAATGTTGTAAAGCAATAAAACATGAAATCATTCAAGGGGGTGATTACTTTTTATAGGCACTGTATGGGCCTTGCAGGAGAGTATTAAAGTGAGCAGAACAAATTACGAGAGTATTCAGCAGGAACTAGGGAGAGATCATTGTGAACAGCTGTTTTTGGGCAAGTCCACATCCAACATGTGGAGGGTGTTTAAAGCCCAACTGCACAGAGTACAAGACAGGTATGTTCCAGTCAGGACATGGAAGGACAAGGATGGCAAGGTAAGAGAACATAGGATGTTGAGGGAAGTGATGAATTTAGTGAAGAAGAAAAATGAAAAGAATGTAATGCTGAGGAAGCTAGAGTCAAATACAGCCCTTGAGAATGATAAAGAAGCCAGAAAAGAACTCAAGAAGAAAGTTAGGAAAGCCAGGAGAGACCATGAAAAGTCCTTGGCAAGTAGGATTAAAGAGAATCCTATAGAATTCTATGCATACATCAAGAGCGAGAGGATAACTAGGGAGAGGGTAGGACCACTCAAGGATAAAGGGGGAGATCATTTGCTTGAATACGGAGGATATGGGTGAGCACCTAAGTAAGTAACAGCAAATCAGTGCTGTTCATATTAATATGCTAGGGCATTTCAAGGTAAAGGAGGAGGTAATGCTGTGTCTTTTAAAGCGCATTAAGATGGATAAGTCCCCAGGGCCTGATAGGATGTACCCCAGGATATTGAGAGAGGCAAGAGATGAGATTGCTGCGGCCTTGGCCAACATCTTTGTGTCTTTCCGATCCATAGGCAAAGTCTCAGAGGACTGGCGAGCAGCTAACGTTGTTCAAGAAGGAAACCAGGGACAATCCTGGAAACTACTGAATAGACTGATCAGGCTCACATCAGTGGTAGGAAAGTTACTGGAAAGGATTCTTTGGGATAGGATTTATGAGTATTTGGAAATCCATGCCCTAATTAGAGAGAGCCAACATGGCATTGTGCAGAGCCAGTCGTGTCTTACTAACTTGATTGAGCTTTTTTGACAAGATGATGAGGGTGATTGATGAAGGTAGAGCCGTGGATGTTGTCTGCATGGATTTTAGTAATGCGTTTGACAAAGTCCCTCATGGGAGGCTCATCCAGAAGATTAAGATACATGGTATCCATAGTGAATTGGCTGTTTGGATTCAAAACTGGCTTGCTCATAGCAGACAGAGGGTAGTGGTCAAAGGGACTTATTCTAGCTGGAGGTCAATGATTAGTGGTGTACCACAGGGATCTGTACTGGGGCCTCTGCTGTTTGTGATGTATATAAATGGCCTGGATGTAAATGGGCTAGTAAGTTTGCAGAAAATACAAAGATTGGTGGTGTTATGGATAGCATAGAAGACTGCCAAAGAATACTACGGGATATGGATCAGTGGCAGGTATGGGCAGAGAAATGGCAAATGGAGATTAACCCAGACAAATGTGAAGTGTTGCACCTTGATAGATCGAATGTAAGGAGACTGCACACTGTTAAGGTCAGGACTCTTAACAGTGTCGATGAGCAGATAGATAATGGGGTCCAAGTTCATAGCTCTCTGAAAGTGGCTACACAGGTTGATGGGGTGCTTAAGAAGGCATATGGCATGCTTGCAATTATTAGTCAAGGCATTAAATTCAAAAGTCAGGAAGTCATGTTGCAGTCTTATAAAAGTCTAGTTAGGCTGCTTTTGGAATACTGCATACAGTTTTAGTTGCCTACAGTTCTAGTAGGAAGGATGTTGAGGCTTCGGAGAGGGTGCAGAAGGGATTTACCAGGTTGCTGCCTGGATTAGAAGGCACGTGCTATAACAAGGGGTTGAACAAATTAGAGTTGTTTTCCCTGGGGGGGGGGCGGAGGCTGAGGGGAGATCTGATGGAGGTTTATAAGATTATGAGAGACATCGATAGAATTGACAGACAATATCTTTTTCTCAGGGTTGAAATGTCCAATAACAGTCGGTGTGCATTCAAGGTGAAAGGGGGGTAAATTCAAAGGAGATGTGAAGGGCAAAATTTTGACGCAGAGAGTGGTTGAGTGCCTGGAATGCGGTGCCCAGGTAATGGTGGGAGAGGGAGATACTTTGGGATTTTTAAGAGACGTTTAGATAGGCACATGAACGTGAGGGAAAAGGAAGGATATGGACTCTGTAGGCAGAAGCAATTAGTTTAGTCAGCCATTTGATTACTAATTTAATGGGTTTGGCATAATATTCTGGACAAAAGAGCCTGTTCTTGTGCTGTCCTGTTCCATGTTTCAACCAGTGCTGCGGCTTTGGGTCGTCCGTGTATGGCGGCCAGAAGTGATGCGCCATATTATCCAAAGCATCTTCAAGGAGTGGTACCTTCGGAAGACAACGTCCATCAGTAAGGGCCCCCATCACCCAGGACATATGCCCTCTTCTCATTGTTACCATCAGGTAGGAGGTACAGAAGCCTGAAGGCACACACTCAGTGATTCAGGAACAGCTTCTTCCCCTCTGCCATCCGATTTCGAAACGGACATTGAACCCAGTAGTACCTCACTATTTTTTATTTGTTTTTTTGTCATTACTTATTTTAACTTAACTAATTAGTATACATATATATACGTGCTGTAATTCCGTTTTTTCCTCATATATTTATCATGTATTTTATTGTAATGCTGAGATAAAGTTCCAAATTTCACGACATATACTGGTGATATTAAACCTGATTCTGATGCAATGTTCTAACCCAGTAGTCGCAGCACCCTTTCCCCCCATATCCTTCCCTTTTGAGCTCTCATTGCAATGTTTATCTTTCCCTTTAACCGGCATCTAAAACAAATGACCGAGTCATTGCATTCGTTGTTGAATCATGCTGCTTGCAAATTGGTTGCTGTGTTTCCTACCCAGACAACTGTGACTACATTTCAAAAGTACTTCACTGTGCATCACGATATGGGACACCCGGATCACAAGAAAGGGTTGTTTTTAAATATTCGTATTCAATTAGTTTACTGTCATATGAACCAGGGTACAATGAAATTCCTTGCTCGTGTAAAGTTCACAGAGTAAAGTGGAAAATAGTAATAATAAATACAATGAATACCGCGACAAGCTAAACAGAATAGGGCGAAGATGGTAGTGCACTCTCGGGTAGTTCAAAAAGAAATGCTAAAGACACAATGACAGTATAACTAAGAGAGTCGAATTAAGAGTCTGAGAACGTGGCAACATCACCGGGAAGGGAATGTGAAAGATGTGATTGCTTCAGAAGTGTGATAGCAGTGGAGAAGAAGCTGTTATTAAGGTTGCTCAGGCTTTCAAGATTCTGTATCGTCCCTTATTTTTCACTGCTTTCTTGTGTTGAGGTATGGGTGGAATAATTTGCAGCATAATTTGAGACCAAAATATAAAATGGTTACAATTCCAGGGAGGTGAACCTTGTGCAGATGAACTTGTGTGACTCCATCTTGACTTTTAACTGCCTTTTATCATTTCTCCATCCTTTTTGTTCTCTCGCGATTGTATGCTGGAAGGTTTGCTTGAGCTCAAAGGAGCTTTTTATAGACCACTGTTATGTCTGACCCAAACCCAGCACCCAGCACCATCAGACATAATCAGGTAAACAGGATTGTAAAAGAGATGCATCGGTTTGTTTATTGAGTTAATGTCCTTCACACAAATGCTAATTGTTAGTTTATTCTCCAGTTAGTGCCTATTTGCTCAGGATTTAGGGAGCTGTGTATGTGTTTGATATTGGCTGATTTGCTCAGCTTTGTGTTCAAATAGAGGTTGCGAATTCTATTGCTTGTGCTCAGTACTTAATCTCCTTCATCCCTTGAGTTTTTGGCCATTTAACCAGCTAAGCTCACACTTCACAATTACTAATTCCACTTCATTAAAATTTGAAAGGCAAACTGTTGACTTCAATCATATTACATTTCTGTATGTGTTAAGTTTATTTTACCATTACTACAGCCCTTGCTGGACAAGAGATGTATATGATAATAAGGATCAAGATTAAATTGCTAATGCTTATAGTATGTATATCATCATAACTCATGTGGATCTTGAATTAGAGACCCAGACAATGTAAGAATAATTAAAGACCCATTGCTTGCTGTGTTTTGAACTCCAATTCCTTTCTGAGATCCTTGGCATTTTCATTAGATTTGTTTATATAAACTTAGGCCAAAGGATTTGAAAGGCAACGTTGTTTTGCTTTCAGTATTTTCTGTCTCAAAACTTTCTCTGTCGGAAACACACGAGCAGGAGAAAATGGGAGCAACCCTAACCCTGCCATTCAATATGACCATGGCTGACCTGTCCCAGGCCTCAACTCCTTTTCTATGCTTGTTCCACATACCCTTGATCCACATTTTTTTCAAGAAGTTATTTACCTCCTCTTTCAATATCCCCTATGGTCTGACCTCCATAATCACCTGGGGTGAAGAATTCCAGAGATTCATTGTCTTCTGCAAGAAAAATTCCGATACACTTCAGGTTTAAATGTCTGTCCCTTTAACTTGTAATGTTGTCTATTTCTTCAAGACTCTTGCACGATTGGAAGCATCTTGCCACCTTCCAGATCTTATATGTTTCAATAAGATTCATTTGAGCTCCATAGAGATCCAGATCAGAAGCATCTGATATGTTTAGGGTAGAAGGCTACAAAGAACATTTTGTTTCAAAGGAAACAAACTGCAGAAGAATTAAATGGGTCAGTCAGCAGCGGTAGAGGGAAGGTGATGTTTTGTGTCAGGACCCTTCATCTAGATAGCCCATTTTCCATTGCAGATGTTGCTGGGTTTCTCCAGAAGTTTGCTTGCTCCAGATTTCAGCATCTGCAGTCCCTTGTGTCTCCAAGGTCATTTGGTCTCTGACCCCTGATTTAAGACCATAAGACCACAAGACATGGGCCCAACTCTTGCAGCAGTCTATCTTTGTGCGGTAGCCTTCCTTTTGGATTTGTGTGACTTGGCACTCCTGAACCAAGCATGCTATTGGTTGCTGTGAAAATGGTTGCATAGCCCTGTACGTGGACTATTTCCTCAGATGTGTTATTGGCTGACATGATTGTGTGGCTCTGGACTACGGAAGCTACCTGTTCCCTTTGTCCTCACTGAGACCCACTTACCTGAAATATGGCATTATGTTTAAAACTGAGTGTTTAATTCTACCACCACGTTCTGAAGATGGCTGGCAGCAGTCAGAGGTTCTCAGAGAGCTGGTCAGGTCTCCCCTGCAGATGGATATGAATTTGGGAAGATAACTGGAATAAAAGTGTTAAATGCTGGAAATATACAGCAGACAGCATCTGTGGAGGGAAAACAAGAGTTAAGGTTTCAAACCAAAGACATTTCATCAGACCCACTTATCAGGAACTTTTCCTAGTTCTGTCGAAAACCATTGACCTGAAACTTTAATCATTTCCTTCTCTATAATCACTGCCTGATCTGCTTGGTACTCCTGGCGTTTGATTTTAAATTTGATGGTTCTTCAGGACTTGTCAATCACAAGCCAATCCACCACTAATCAGCAGCTTGAGCAGTGGTTTTGTGATCCCTTATTCATCCTAGATACTTTATAAAAACACTAGCATCGTTTCCTGAGACATTGGAGAAAATATCAATGTCTGTTTTCCAAAAATTAATTGTGCATCTACAAAACTTAGCACCCAGTGGGTAGAGAGTATACCATCGCTGGGTGGTATTGAATTTTGTTAACTACACTTCACTGCAACAGTCTTAGAGTTGCAGTCCAGATTAATCACAGACTTGAACCCTGTAAATCACCTTTGCATCCTGCTGTAAGACTGGTGATATGACAGTTCTTAATAAAATAACATAAATTAACTTGTACCTTTCTAGGCAGCTCAGCTCAAAGAGGCGCTATCTCACAATGCAGGGGACCCTGATTCACCTCTGACCACCGTGTGCATTTTGCACATTCTCACTGTGACTGTGTGGACTTCCTCTGGGCGCTTCGGTTACCTTCCGCAGCCCTGAGATGTGCAGATTGGCAAGTTAATTGGCCATTATAAATTACACTGAGTGGTAGAATCTGGAGAGAGCTGATTTGAATGTGAGGAGAATAAAATAGGATTAATGTAAGATTAATGTAAATGGATGGTTGGTGGTCAGCATGGGGTCACTGAACCAAGGGGCCTGTTTCCATGTTGTATCTTTCTACGTATGACTCCAACACTGAATTAACCTCAATGTCTGAAGAGCTTTGTCCTTCAACATAACGGATTAGACCAGCTCATTGTTTGTGAAACTCAGTCTGAAAGTGCACATGGTAGAACCAGTCACAAATATATAATCAGAAACAAATACAATAATGATGGAAAACCTGAAACATACAAAAATTGTTAGAAATATTCATCAGATCAGGGAATCATTGTAGTGGGTGAAACTGAGTTAATGCTTCAGGTTAATCACTATTTTTTGCTTCTACTGTTAGTAACAAGCACCTGGCCGCATGCATCCATTACAGTTACAGTACATATTTTGAAAACCCTGCTTAACCTGACATATTTTGAAAGGCCTGCTTAAAAATTATATTGATTAAAGATGTTCATGAATGATATCACACAGCAAATTCCAGTCCAATTAGGCTGTGTGATTTAAGGGCAGATATTCCACAAGCACGCTCCTCTCCAATATCATTGCTGTGGACTTGAGAATCTAAGTTATAGGGAGAGCTTGAATAGATTTGGATTTTATTCCCTGGAGTGTAGGAGACTGAGGAATGATTACAAGTGGTATAAATAGGGTAAATACAAGCAGGCTTTTCTCACTTCTCCATCGGCAGGACTGGAGAAGGGTCCCGCCCTGAAACATCGACTGTACTTTTTTCCATAGATGCTGCCTGGCCTCTTAAGTTCCCCCAGCATTTTGTGTGTGTTGCTCGGATTTCCGGTGTCGACAGATTTTCTCTTGTTTTCTCACTGAGCTTGGGTGAGACTAGAACTAAAGATGAAAGGTGAAATGTTTAAGGAGAGCCTGAGCGGGATCTTCTTCACTCAGAGGGTGGTGAGAGTGAGGAACAAGCTGCCAGCAAAAGTGGTGGATGTGGGTTCAATTTCAACATTTAAGAGAAATATGGATAAATACATGGATGGGAGGGATATGTTCCAGATGTGGGCCATTGGAATAACACTTTGTCATAAACTAGATGGGCTGAAGGGCCTTTTACTGTGCTGTAGTTCTCTACGATTTTATGACCTGAAGGATATTCATGCAGTCACAGCGAAGCTCTGTGAGAACTCCACATAAGCAGCACTGGAGATAATGATTAAGTGCGAGGAGCTGCTCTACATGCTGTAACACTGTGTCACCCCCCTCTCTTCCCTCCCTCAGTTTTGAAGCAGTACCTATTCCTCATCAAAGTCAACATTCTGGGTCAGTAATGCACTGTACTCCCAGGTACAACATGCAAAACTGGTTATTATTTATGCCGCTTGAATCAATTTCACTCAATATTTAGCTACAGCCTCATTAAAATTCTCAATGAATTGAGCCAACGCGCATCTGCAATGCTACTGAATCCTTCGAGCCAGGTAATAAAAGAAAAGGCAAGTGGTGATGAAAGTTCACAACTCATTCCAGGCACGTAAACACAGCACATGGAGTGGGACCTAATCACTGTTCTCCAAAACCAGAACCCGCCACCTTTCTCCAGGTGCTGCACTGGGCAGAGAATAATGAGTCTCAGACCTGATTCCAGATACAGTACATGACATTCAGCGGTACCATTTAATTGAAAATTCATTCGGTAGGATCATCAGCTCAGCTGTAAGCCGTTCCTCGCACATGACACAAGAATCGGCCATTCAGATCCTAAATCCTTTTTAAAAGAGCAGATCAAATTGTCACTCTCCCTCTGCTCTAACACAACACTTTGCAATTAAGCAGTGTCCTTAACATTTGCAAATTTCCCAGAAATGGAGTATGAACGAGCAGAAGGGAATGGTAAAATTTGACATAAAGCCATAGCCAAAGGGAGAAACAGACCAGACATGGCCAGAGAGATTGTTTTAAGGAAGACTGGAGTGTCAAAGGAATTTCAGAGTTCAGTGCCAGGATAGATGAAAGGATATTTGTCAGAGATGTAGTAATTAAAATCAGAAGAGATCTGAGGTTAGAGCTGGAGTGGTTGAAGAAATGAGCCTGTGAATGAAGCTCTTTATCCATCCCTGTCAGCAATGCCTTTTCACATGTTTCGGTGACTCGTCTCTGAAAGTTATGCTTGATACTCCTTCCATATCAAAATAAATTTGTTTGCCATAATACCTTGAGTGTGGGTTGGAGCCATGTAACACATCAACACGCTGTCTAATTCTCTCATTTTCCAATTGTTTTAAAGAAATGTGTGCATTCAAACAATAATACGCCATTGGTGAGGATTTTTCTTTTCCCCGCATTGGCCAGCGTTTCCTGGTTTAAGAATCCCATTTGAGTTATGGGTAGGCTGAGTTTACTTACTTTCCAGAAGAGGAGGCTGAAGGGGAACCTGACAGGGATGTACACAGTTATGAGGGACATAGACAGCAAGCTATTCCACATAATAGTGGTGTGTAAATCTAGTTTTGGTCTGTAGCCCTTTAAGCTTTAGCATTTCATATGCTTGTCTAGATACTTCCTAAAGTTTGTGAGAGTACCTGCCTCTATCACCTTCTCAAGCAGTGTGTTCCAGATCCCAAAAACTCTCTGGGTGAAAACAGTTTTCCCTTAGATCCCCTCTAAACTTCTTACCCTTTTCCCCTTAAGGAAATCAAGTGATATGGGGTTAGTATAGTGATGTAGTACTGAGGTAAAAGAACAGCCACGAATGGCAAATAAAAATGATTGCATGATCTATTCCTGCTTCTGGTTCTTATCTTCTGATCAAAACCCTACTTGCAAATCCATTTTATGCCCTATGATCACATGATAAATCCCTGGGGGCAATGTCTAATTGTTTTTCCACTTTTTGGCCAGATGGTCCTGGTGTTCTAGATCCAAACCTCCTGGAAAAGACTAAATGTCAGAAGCGGGACCGACAGGAGGAACTCAGCCAAACCCCAGGGTTTGAGGAGTTCACGGAGGGCTGGGGGAAGAAGCATTGCTGCCTCAAAGCCAAAGAGAGCCTGCATGGAGCTGCATTAAAGCAAGTTGTATGAAAGCTGAATGTGGGCAATTACTCCAAAGAGATAAGAACCAAAATAGTAAAAGGCAAATTTAGGACTGACGTCCGGAAATACTTCCCACAGAGAATAATTAACACAAAAGTAAAAAGCTGCAAACTGTAGAAATCTAGGGAAAAAAAAGAAAATCCTGGAAACACTCAGCAGCTTCTGGGGCAAGAGGACTAAAAGTTAATGTTTCAGATTGATGATATGGCATCAGAGTAATTAATCATGTTCTTAGGCAGTCCCTAGGGGCTGAGCATTATTTCTTCCAGTCTGGTTTTGAGGTGACTAGATGAGGCCAATGTTGGTTTCACAGACTCTTCTCCAGACAAGCCAATTGGTGGGTGGGAAGTGTGTGAGGTAATGCACTCCTTCCATTACCTACACAAGGTTTCTGTGTGCACCCAATACATGGTCTTAGGGTTCTCAATACCAGTCTGACAGCTCCTTTCTCCACCTTGTGCAGTCATCCATTCCCAGGTTGGGAATGTTGCAAGTCTTCAAGGAAACTTTGAGTACATTCTTGATATCTTTGCCTATCCACCTGGCAACCTCTTCCTGTGAGAGAATGGTGTCTGTTTCATCAGTCTAATATCAAGTATGGCCTTGGCCTGCCCAATGGTACTAAGAGTATCTTGATCAGAGTAAATACATCTGCTAGCATGGTGAGCAACCACCTGTAATTAAACAAAGCAAGCAGGGGTTACAACAGATGTCTTTGGATAAAGAAACAAAATTCGTCAAGAAACTTCCTCCTCATCTCAGTCTAGAGGGACACCATTCTATTCTGAGGCTGTGCCTTTAGATCATAGCTTCTCCTATTAATGGAGACATTCACTCTGCATCCATTCTGTCCAGGTCTTTCATTATTCAGTAGGTACAGTTGTGGGAGGACACCATAGTACCCAGAAAAAAACCCACCTTGTCATAGGGAGGACGAGCAAACTCCACATAGACAGCACCGGAGGTCAGGATTGAAGTTAGGTCTCTGGTACTGTCCCACTGCATTAGGTCTCATATGAATCAGAATCAGGTTTAATATCACAGGTATATGTCATGAAATTTGTTGTTTTGCAGCAGCAGTACATTGCAAGACATGATAATAAAAAATAAATTGCAATATATATATAAACACATTTTACATTAAATTAGTGCAAAAAGAGAGGAAAAATAGTGAGGTGGGGTGTTCATGGATTGATTTTCCATTCAGAAATCTGATAGCAGAGGGGAAGAAGCTGTTCCTAAATGTCGAGTGTGTGCCTTCAGGCTCCTGCATCTCCTCCTTGATGGTAACAACGAGAAGAGGGCATGTCCTGGGCGATGGGGGTCCTTAATGATGGATGCTGCCTTTTTGAAGCATCACCTTTTGAAGATACCCTCAGTGGTGGGGAGGCAAGTGCCCATGATGGAACTGGCTGAGTTTACAACTTTCTGCAGCTTTTTCCGATCCTGTGCAGTCGCCCCTCCATACCAGACGGTGATGCAACCAGTTAGAATGCTCCCTATGAGATGAGATGCTCTCTATGGTGGAATAACCTCTCTACCTTCTGCTGTTCAGACTGGTGGGAGCGGCCATGCGTAACAAGTAGCATCAGAGTTTTGTGCATGCCCACTGCAGCAAAGGTCAACGTCCAATAGGGAGAAGGGGAAGGAGAAAGCAGAATTAAACCAAACAGCAGTTGACAGTTTAACATAGAGATGACCAAACCCAGTTGTCACGTGTCTGTTTTATACAATGAATATTTCAACATATTTAGAAAAACAATATGAAAACGTTGCATTTTGTTTCAGGAGAATCCAAGATGCCGAATAGAATGCAGAATAATTCAGACTCTGCGAAGGGGTTAATTCCAGGCAGCCAATTGTAACACCTTCATCTGGACATGCCTAATGTCTAAATTGTGACCTCTGGTGGTCCAGCATAAAACTGCAAGGGCAACACTTCAGGGCAGATGTCCAGGAGAGAGCGGGCATGGGCGAATGGGGAGGAGACGTGCAGGCAAAAATTAAATAGAGCAAGTTCAAGGGGGAAATAATGAATCAGGAACAAGACGTTGAATACCACGAACACTCGCAGAAAAAAATAGTGTCCATCATTTTTTCACTCCTCTCAGTAACCTATTTCGGTCAAAGGACCACAAATAGTGGCGCTCGCCTTCCAACAAATCCCAGGTTAAATCACTCAGAGGCAGGAATGGGACGGAGCCGTCAGTATAAAACAGGAAGCAAAACAGCTGAGTAACTCAACATACTACGTGAGCGAAGGAGGGAGTTGATACTAAATCAAAGCACCACATAAATATTGATCTTATAATCGTGTTTTATTTTTTGAATTTCGACTCTAATATTTACCCTGGAAAGGGTTAAGGTGCAGTACCGTACGTGGAGCTGTGGGTATGAAATGCAATTAAGGGATATGTGAACGGTGCATTGAAAAATATGCAAATAGCAGTGAATTAAAAAAAATCACAACTACTGAGTATGAGAGGGGACACAATTTACTCTCCGCCTGTCTTCTCTTTTGTTTTTTAAAAGGGCAAGTGTTCTTTAGAATAAAGCAGAGTGCTGATTTGGGGGAAATAACCGCAAAAAAAAAGCGAGCACCGCCTCTGCCTTGGGAGAGGGGTTTTCTGCATCGTACTGGCGTGAAGACGAATTAAAGTTTGCAGCAGTAACAAAAAGAAATCTCTTCAGTCTGCCCCATCCTCTCATTAAAGTGGAATTGCGCCGAGGTGGAGTGGATGGAGTTTCCTTTTATCCTTCCCACCATCACAGCTCAGCACGCTGGGTTTCAGAGTACTGTGCGTGACTCACAGCTCTCCTCTCTGCTCTCCAGAGAGCCTTATTAATCTCATAATTAAACATTTATTGGTGCAAGCACCTGGTTTCTACTTTCCCCCCGAGGGACCCTGATCATACACTCACAGGAAGAGAGACACGCAGAGAAAGAGAGAGAGAGAGAGAGAGAGAGAGAGAAAGAGACAGCAGCGAGAGAGAAGAGTGAAAAGCCCACCAGACTGCTAGCCTCAGTAAGCTGAACGGCTAGGCGGCACAGACTGAAGTTATTTGAACAGTCCAGTGAAGACATTCCAGACCTCCACTATTGCCTCGCTTGAGCTGTACCCGCACAATTTTTTTTCTATTCTTTTTAACATAAACTTCTCTTAAAAGTAACCTAATGTGTAATCATGATGTTAAGATATCTGCTGAAAACGCTACTTCAAATGAACCTTTTTGCGGATTCAATCTCCGCCGATTCCGCTAACTCAACCGACCCGCTCTTCGTTTACAACGCCAGCCTGTCAAGCTTCGGAGAAAACGTCACCGACAGTGGAAATCTGACTTATGTCAACGGTGAGTCGCCCCTGTAAATTGTGATTAAAACATTCTTGTAGAAAGCGCCAGTTTGAAGAAGGATGCTTAGTGATATTTTACCGTTAAGTACTCCGAAGTTGGGGTAAGGAGCTCGTGGTTTAACAAACTTTAAACGATGAGTTTAGCCAGGCAGGATCTGAACACTGCAAACTGTAGGGCAGAGAAAGTTTAGTCCGTTAATCCATATTGTAATTGTCTTCAAGTATAATTTAAATTTGATCAAAAACAAATTTATGTTTTAAATTATACTGCTCTTCCGTTTGATTCCGGGCACCCAGCTATTACAACAGCTGCTGTCATAAAACCTTTTTATTGCTCTGAAATTCTTATTAATATTTTATTGCACAGATTATTTTTTCAGAATAAGAATTATCTCAGCATTAAACTTGGTAATAAAGATATAATTACAAATCAATTTCTAGCCACTCATGAATAATTCTTAAAATAATGTTTTTGAAAGATGTGATATCTAACGATATTAGACTATGTATATTACATAAAGAATCTGTTTAATTCAGAGTTCATGGCAATTTCAGTGGTTAACAACTACAGGGTATATGGTGTGAGACCTGCAATTAAAGTGTTTGTGACCTCTTGAAAGCACTCTTTCCTCATATTACTATCTTGATTGGAAGCTCCACTGACTGTAGGATTGTGTTAGCTGATATCTCATTTCAAAACCATATACCCTAATATCAAGGTTGAGAACTGAGGGACTGCTGGCTTCTTTATTGGATCAATAAAACAGATTTTTCTAGTGAAAGTAGATTTGCTGTCCCTGTCATAAAGGGTAACTTGCCTTCCCTTTGGAAGGAAGAGTGAAATGTACCACAATCAATGCTTTAAGTGTCTATTTTCAGACTTTTGCCATAAAAGGTAATGGGGGAGATGTAACTGAGAAGACAAGTAGGTAAAGGACTAAATGATTCTGATGTCTCCTGCCACACCAGCCTGGCACAGAGTAAATATTTTATGGGATTCTTCAAAAAAAAAATCTGACTGTGCACACCAACCCCACCCTGAAACCATCTCCTCCAACACTCCTAAATTCTATGATAGTGTTTATTTTAAAAGAATGGTGAAAGCTCAAATAAAGATCTGCAAAATAAATCCAGCTGTGAGCAAAGGTGGTGGGAGCTGAATATTGTCATGGTGCATTAGCCGAAACTGGGATGAACAACTATTTCTCCTGCCTCCCTCGCCCTTGCTCTCTCTCCACCTTCAAAGGAGAGAAGGTTTCAGCCAAAACTCTTCCCTCATCCGTGATCCATGATCATCAGGTTTAAATGGTCAGCTTGTTTATAGACATGAAGCAATTCAGGTGGGGGTCAGCCTTGCAATTGGCCTGAAGAGGAGAATTTAAGGCATTCCAAGAAATGCGTTGAAACTCAAAAGTGAATCACACCTCATGGAGTGATTGAAGAGAAAATAGTGATCCTAGTTGAGAGCAGAACACAATAACGTGTTATATAGAAGAGGTTAAATGAAGAAAAGTAGGAAGAGGTTTTTTTTGTGGAACACAAAACCATTGGTACACACCAGCTCTGTATGTGAAGTCTGTGTATAAATGAGGTTTGTGAGGAATGAAGAAACTTAACGGTGAGTGAGCATTGACTAGGCTGGAATGGGGTTCTTTACAACTGAGGAGGTTGAAGAAAATTTAATTGAGGTGTATATAGTGAGAGGTTTGGATATCATGAATATGAAGGACCCATTTACCTAGCCAGGAGGTCAAGAATTATTGGACATAGATTTCAGGTAATCGATGAATGGATCAGAAGGGAGATGGTAGCATTTATTTCCAACAGGGGCTGTTGTGAATCTAGAACTGGCTCTTTAAAAGGGTGTCAGAAAAACAGTCCAAAAAAATACACAGATAAGAACTACAACCAATGTATTTATGGACCTAGACCAATGGTAATTGGAGTTAGGAACAATCACTCCTCTTTGAATGCTAAGAACATGATAGGCAGAATGGCTTTCTCACTTCCTTTGATTCTATGTACAGAATATAAATGTAGTCTTCACAGTGTCAGACAAGGGGACTTCCAGGAATGGGATCTAATGACCACCCTTCTTTCCAGAAAAATTCTTCCCGAGATACCTTCAATAAACAAAATGTCGAACCCTCCGTCTGAATAAAAGCAAACCAGCAAACATAATTCCCCAAGCATTAGAAATGCAAAGAGCAAATCTTTGTTAATTGTATTCTTTGAATAAATTGAGCGTCTAATCTTGTGATAATGATTATGATGAAGAACTGCTGGTGCTGCTCTCAAAGGGTTAGTACTCATTTTATTTCACTGAATGATCTTTAGGTGAAGCCACCAGGTTCTTTTCTATTGTTGTGTGTGTGGCATTAAGATTTCATCAAACAAATTTTTGTACGTGATATTCAATATTTAACAATTCCATTTTTGGTGCATTGATGAGTTGTCCATTTCTCAGGTCACACTTTTGTGGAATGTTTGCAAAATGCTCTACATTTTTATTTTATATATGGCTTTCTCTTAGAGTATTAGCAATTTTAAAAAGAAAATAAGATTAATCTGCCAATTGGTAGTTTAATGGAATACCTAGCATGGCACTGAGACTCACAGACCGAAAGATTCTACATTTAATTCCTATTCTGTGTTAAATTAGCTGATCTGAATCAAGGGGAGAGGTAGTAGTGTTACAATTAACCAGACAGCCCCTGGATTATTTTACAAGGTTTCCTCCTGAGTGACTTTCACTGAGTAGTCTATGATCACTAGCATTGCGCTTGACTTATCCACAGTTTAAAAGCATAATTTGCAACCTGGATTCTCATCCCGAGCTCTTACGTGGAGAATTAAGAGGAATTTTTTATTCTCTTACTGTGGGTAACTTGAGAAGAAAAAAGATCAGGAACGAAACAAGTCAGGGCAATTACCCTGAGATGATTGCTGTCCTGACTCTGATTTCATCTCCCAGCATCACCAGCCATACCCAGTTATAGAGCAGTAGTTGCACACATCTGCCCTTTGTCTTATCTCCTGCAACAGGATCATGTCAATACAAAGGATCCTGAGCGGGAGGGCAGCACTTGTGTGACTGGACAAAGTTCAAGGTATGGCTGCTGAAGGTGATGGACATATTGAGGGCATAAAAGTAATTTCTACAAAGCAGAAGTACGACTTCAACAAAAGAGCAGAATTAAAGAATAAGGATATTTCTTTGGTGGAACTGAATTATGTGCTTAGAATTTCTAAATTGGGATTGCTTTGAGAAAACACTCTCTGCATTGCCTGATGAGATATTGTGAGCCAACTTATTCAGAACACGTATACAATTTCATTACCAGGAGAAAAACTCATTTAGTGTCATAGAATAAAATTGTCAAATAATAGAGCACACAATACGACCATTTGGCCCATTGTGCCTGTGTTGGCATTTAAAATATCTGTACAACTCATCCCTCTTTCTGTGTTCTTTCCTTGGTACAGAAAAGCTCTTCAAATATTCACCCAATTTTCTCTTGTAAGTTTTATTGAGGTTTCTGGCATCATCCTCTCAGACAGTGAATGATATATTATAACAACTTGCTCCATAATTTTATTTCCCTCTGATCACCTCTGGTTCTTTTGTAAATGAATAATTCTGCATTTAATAATGAATAAAAACTTCTATTTAAAGTATTTTTTCTGTATTTGCTGTCTCAGACCTCTTCAAGTTTTGGACACTTTTGCCCTTAATATTTTCCATTCTAAGTCTTTCCTGAAATTCCACAGTAATGTACCATTCTGGAAACACCTTATACATTGCATTTAATATCCTAACACCATTCTTAAAGTAACCTGCATGAACTGGCCACAAAACTCCACCTGCAACTTAACTACTGTTTTTGAAAGGTTTTACCTAACTTTGTTCGGGTACTACCTCTCTCATTAATAACTTAAAAGATCTTCGTTCATGTCAAAGATGACTTTTCAGCCCCTAGAGGGAGAGGTTAATTTTATTTCTGAAACACTTAACCTTCAATACAGCAGAGATTATTAGTCTTTCAATAAACCCTCTAATTTCAGTAGACTTTACAGTTTATTGATACTGTGCTGAGGTAGAGACTTGTACACTGGTTAAATAACTGCACGGGAGGGGGGGATATTACAGTGTGAGATCGCAAGTTGGCTCAGTTGGTGATGCTTGTCACTCTAGGTCAAAACTAAGAGTGTGGTCATGACAGAAGCTGAAGTTAGACTGCACAACTGAGTGAGTGCTGCTCTCTCCGTCCTCCGGATCAGACCACCACTGGCACCAATTTAATTAAACCATTGCTTTAGGCAATTGTAAAAGGTCTTGCATCACTACTTTGGAGATGTGTGGGAATCAACCCAGCATATACTGGCCACTACTCTCCATATGCGCAAGGTCACCAGAATGCAGGTTAGTTAGTGATGAAGACTATATTCACATTGGCCTAAGTTTCATCGAACACTGGATGTAAATGAGGTAACGTGATCCATTTTAAAAGCGAATCATTTCTTTCCAAAGTAAGTAGGTGATGCTTATTGGTTGACTTCAGCTGTGGTGATCTTCCAATAGGCTTTAGCCTTTTCAGGTAGCAGTGAGGAAGTGCTATAGAGGAGTGCTATCACGCCCTGTGGAGTGTGTGTGTGTGTGTGTGTGTGTGTGTGTGTGTGTGTATGTGTATGTATGTGTATACACCCAGTGAAGGCAGCACGGTCTTGGCTGCTACAACCCCTGATGGCCAAATATTTCGGCAGCTCCCATTGGCCACAGCAGCCACTTTGCGTGAAGTGGGCCAGACTGGCGCCCGTTCAGGGAAGCAGTACAAAAGGAGAGAACAACTGTTTCAAACTTGATGGAATTTAAATTAAGCAAGTTTGTTATTTTTGGTATTGAGGTGGGAGATATGAGTTGGATTCGAAACAAAGTCACTGTGACTCCACTTGACCAAGTAAATAAATCATAATGTGTACTGTAGTTGTTTGAAACAGTAATGTGTTACAGAATTTATACATGGAATCAGGCCATTTGACCCAACTATTATATGCTGAGTGATAGTGCTTTACAAGAAATGCCTCCCAATTCATTTCATACAATATATCTATTGTACACTCTTTCCTTTCATATTCTCTTAATTAACTATATTTTTTATTTGCCACAACCAATGTGTGAGTACGTTCCCCATTTTAACTACTCCTTGGGTGAAGATGTTTCTGCTGAATTGCCTGCTTCTATTTTTACTGAAGGCGTGAGTGGAGCTATCCCTACTTCCGCTCTGTTGTATTTTACCGCAATGCCAAAGATCTCTTCTGTCAACTCCACGTTAACGGAAAGAGTCACAGCTTGTCCAGACTTGATATGTCTGTTTCCCTCCGAACGTGTTGGTGCTTTGGAAGTTGCTGCCGACTCTCTTCCCCTTAATCTCTGGCCCAGCACCCTCCACTGTTGTTCTGTCACGGGCTCCTGTATTTTGCAGGCGGCCACCTCACTATCCAGACACGTTTCAAAGCTGCCGAAACCAGCAAGACAATCGGTTCCTTTAAACGGGCACGTCAGCTCCAGCTTGGTTTATCTGTCCTTGCTTCCTATTTGCATGGGTCGTCGATATTTTATAATCCGTTAATGGATGGGCTGTATTTGACAGTCGCACCAGGGGCGCGCACATCGATGTGTCCCTGTGTCATGCAAATTGGCTGATTGCGATCTGAAAGCCTGTTACTATTCCGAAGGTTAGAAGTCAAAGGCTGATGGTTTTCCAAGACGAGTGCACATTGTAATCCGACTGTCTGTCACTATGGAGATACCCGGTTTGAAGTCCAGGCTGGTGGAGTACCAGTGTCGACCCACACTGGGGCATTTATCACCGGTGCGAGGGTGATAAATGCCCCGACCAGAGGCCTCTTCCCAGAGTAAAGGCTTTTTTAAAAAGCTGAAATGATTTTCAAATTGTTTTAGCTTTATTCATTCCTAATATTAATCAAAGCCTACAAAATATTGCTCTACGTAAAAATGAACCTTGGACTCAACTCATCCACGGCCCAGATTTGCACCCAGGGTCCTGCTGATCTGTACTTTCTCGGAATGCAGAGGAGGGCCAGGTGAACGGACATCTTGAGGCAGACAGGTCTGGGGTGAGCGGGGCAGGCTCTGTCTGAGCAGTGAGCGGGTCTCGTGTGTGCATGCTGAGACTCTGCCCCCGGAAGCCGTGGTAGCCTTCAGCAGTGTGCTGGCTGCAAAGAAAAAAAAGCTTAACCTTTTTTGTTTAAAGCCTGACACCGAACAAATACATAGATAAGTAATTAAACATATTAACTTAAAGTAAAACCCATAAATGCACTCACCTTTCTCGGAGGTGCTGATGAACACCTCAAATGAATGGGTTTGGTGACCCAGTCTGTCCTCTGGGTGTCAAGCTAAGCTTCCTTGCAGATCCACTTATTGGGGCTGGTTCAGACCTCCCTGTCTGACTTTGCCGACATGTAACCCCGGGTATGCCGAAGCACAAACAGGTGATGACCAGCAATTGTCTTCAAAGATAAAA
The DNA here is from genome assembly GCF_030028105.1 of Mobula birostris. NCBI lineage: Eukaryota > Metazoa > Chordata > Chondrichthyes > Myliobatiformes > Myliobatidae > Mobula > Mobula birostris. The sequence continues at coordinate 25,557,889 of NC_092389.1, forward strand.
GTAAATTTATTATCAAAGAAGGTATATGTCATCTCTTACTACCTTGAGATTCATTTTCTTGCAGGCGTCCACAGTAGTACAACTACAATAGAACCAGTCAAAAACCATGCACAAAAAAGTCTAACAAACAACCAGTGTGCAAAAGACACACAGCAAATACAAGTAAACAAACGAAACACAGACAAATACATAATACTGAGGAGCATGAGTAGTAGAGTCCTTGAAAATGAGTCCATAGATTGTGGAATTGGTTTAGAGTTGAGGTGAGTGAAGTTATCCACTCTGGTTCAGAAGCCTGATGGTTGAAGGTATGACAACCCACATACAATGTTTTAGGACAGCCTCCTTCCATATGCAATCAGATTTCTGAATGGTCCATGAAACCATGAACGCTACCTCATTAGTCCTCTTTTTCACTATTTTTGTAACTTGTTTTGTAACTTTTATGTCTTGTACTGTATTGCTGCCACAACAAATTTCATGACATATGTAAGTGACTTCTGACTTCCAGTGGTTACTGAAGTGTCAAATGAAGTGTTGTAATTTGAATCTTGCTTACACCCTGAGTGGACCATTGGACTAAGGTGGGTGGTCTGAAAAATTCCAAAGCACAAGTAACTTCCCAAACTCTTTTAGTACTCACTTTCCTCATGGGCTAAGCTGCCAATGACACTTTGCTGGCTGTTATGATTCCAAATGAATTTTTATCAGTGGCTAAAATTCATCTGCACTCAAGCTCTAATCTCACTCCACAGCCTTAAGTCTTAAACTATGTTTTGACTTGCTCGTCACTGATTTAGACGTCCATCCCTCCCCGACAACACAAGATTTGATGATTGGATCAGTTTGTTTATCCAGGTATGCTATGCAATGGGAAGTCACTTTGAGTTGGTCTCGACAGTAATATCTGGCCTGGGCTAAACCAAATAGAGCTGTTTTGAGAATGATGCTGTCGGATCTCCATCACGTCCAGTGAGGTGCCGACATTCCTCTCGCTCAAGGGAAGGCGCAATAACGCAGCTGGTGCCATGTTGCCATCACTGCTTTAACGAGGCTCACTGAGGCCAAGGTCTGAACAAGAGATGAGGTAGGAAGGCAGTGTGATTCTTAACGGTAAAACTGGTGACATCTTCCAAAGCCATCTTCTCTGCAATGCACACACAATGCTGGAGGAACTCAGCAGGTCAGGCAGCATCTCTGGTAATGAACTAGTAGTCAACGTTTCAGACCCATCATCGGGACTGGAAAGGAAGAGGGGAGATGCCAGAATAACAAGGGGAGGCGAGGGGGAAGGAGGATAGCTAGAAGGTGATAGGTGAAGCCAGGTGGGTAGGAAAGGTAATGCGTTGGAGAGGAAGGAATCTGATAAGAGAGGAGAGAAAATCCATCTTTGATAGATTTTTTGCTGAAGCTTTAGAAAGAGGGAAGTAGGAACGGAAAAAGTAGCAAAGAACTGGAGGGGTTCACCACGATGGAACATTTCAGTCATGAGGAGAGACTGAATGGGCTAGGTCTGTTTTGCTCAATGCAGCGAAGGTAAGGGACATCCTGAAAGTGAAAAATTATGAGGGGCACAGATCGGGTACATAACAAAGAAAAGGAATCCCCATAGCAGAGGTATCTAAAACTAGAGGGCATAGGATCAGAGTAAGGATTAAAAGATTTGAATGGGATCTGAAGAAAGTTTTCCACCCAGAAGATTGTTGCAATATGGAGAGTGGTGGTGATAGAAGCACACACAACATTTAACAACACCTGAAGTGTGAGGATGTGGAAAGCTCCAGACCTAGGGCTGATGAATGGGAAGGGGACAGATCCTAATGATCAGGGTTGACAGAGTGGTCCAAACGGCCGTTTTCTGTGCTGTACAATTGTGTGGCTCCAGTACAGGGTGGTAATGATCCGTGGATTTGTCTTCAGTGAGAGGTGAGCAGTCATCCACAAGAAATGCATAAAGCACTTTATGGCTGGAAAAGAAATCTAATTTCTTTCACACAGTGGCTTTTTTGCAATCAGCAATGCTTGAACAGGCAGTTGAAGCAAGCTCAAAATGACGTTTAAAGAGAATGGGATAAACAATTGAAGAGAAAATATCAAGGAGGCCATGTATGATGGGATTCCTAGTTCATCAAAAGAACCAGGACAGACAAAATGGGCTGAATAGCCTCCTATAGTATAACATTCTATGAATCCATGCAAGTGGCCTGTCACAGTTTGGTTTTGCTATGACCCTCCACCCTGTGATATGACTCCTAAGTGCCAGGCACTGACTAGCCTTTCCTACACCAGCCCTACATCTCACCCATTTCATCCTACATTTCACCCATCTCTACACCCCGCACGTTATGTCAAGCCTCCAGGTGCTCCTCCTTTGAGGTGGTTTGTGTGGGGAGACTGTGATAATGTGTAGGAGGAAATTGACATCAGACCCTGGACCAGCCCTTACCATATCATATATCCATTGGCTACAATGCTGGACCAAACAAGACTTCAGAACATCACACTCAATCCATTCGACACCTGCTATCTTACTGCAGACAGTGGATTTAAGGTAGGTCCCTCTCAGAATTGTGTGTATTTCCTAACTAAATGACACATGACAATTTACTGTTAAAGGCAGAAGGGAGTCTTGCATGGGGTGTGATTTTCTTAATACTTTAGCAATGAAGAATAGCAGCATTTTAGCTGCTTTCTCCTTTCAGATAAGACATGAAGCCCATGGCCCCCTGTACTCTTCTTCTTCTTCATCTTAATCCCATCACCCCTTTACTGGGGCATAGGCCGCCAATAGCAGCTTTTCAAAGTCCTCTGTCCTGGGCCAAAGGTTGATGGGCCCTATGGCTTCCGCTTTCACCGCACGACTTCATACGTGTTCCAGGTGAAGATCCTTCCTCTCTCAGGAATAAGGTCTTTTGAGATTTTGCTGGTGTTCCTGTAGTACTGGGTTTTTTACGGGATGGAGTTGCTCACCTCATATCTACCCCTCCTTTTGCAGCCAGGCTTGGGATCGTCATTGGCAGAGTTCTCTGTACTCTTAGGTGAATGTAAAAGAACACAGAAGAAAATTCCTTCCTGCTGGTATTTAGCTCTTAATCAGCATCTCTAGATGACATTATTCAACTGTTTGTGGAACCTTGCTGTGTGAAAATTGTTCCCTACATTGTCATAGTAATTACATTTAAAAATATTACTAGGCTGGAAAGCATGTCCATCAAATAGCAAAAGTCAATGCTCTGTCTTCCTTGAAGTTTGCAGGAGAGAGAGTGTGCTTCACTCCACAAAAGATGGAATTCCTGGTCAATGAGAGACGCTCGTTGTATGGAGGTGGTAAGGGCTGTGGGCAGGACTCCCACTAGGGTTATCACAGGAAAGCTCTGGCAGGCAGTGGCTCCACTGGCCTTCTCCAGGAGTGACAACCTGCACAATGGAGCAATGACCACATGAGTTACTGTATATGGAGGTGAGCATTAGAGTAATGAAACTACTGCTCGCTCACTAACATCTGAACGTGCACAGACAGCTGTTACTCCATCCGTATGCACTCTGCCTCACCTCACCTCTGACTTCACCTGTATAGATGCCAAGCTGCCAGATATTGAGGTGTGATGTATTTCAATGCAGCAAGGGAGGTCTCAGTTGGTGTGCCAGCTGTTGGCATTGCTATTTACCAAGGATGGCTCACTGAGTATAGTACTAACGCAATGCATTTCTAGACGATTAACTTGAGATTAAATTGACGCTACTGATCAAGGAGTGTTGTTTTCCAGATAAAGAGCTAGTGATTGTGGGATAAGTTCAATACGCCTGCTGTGTCATTCTGGTAAAGATTGATTGTGACTTATAATGTGATGTTGATTCCTACCTGAAGTCTTTTTTCAGTCTGCTCCTATAGCCTTACATTGGTGGCATTAGCCTGTCCTAGGAGACCTTCCTAAGTGTTGGATTAGGGTCCATGGACCCCTCAGTTAATGGTAAGGCTCCGTGGCATAAAAAGGGTTGGGAAACCCTGATGTAGATACTTTTGATGGTGAGGAGGGATATACTAGGCTGAGTCCACTACCATCTGCAACTTCTTACATCCTTCTGGATTCAAATTGCCATGATTCAACAAGTCAGGATACTTGTAAGAGTGGGATTGAAAGTGGCAGAAACTGGTACGAATTTATCACAAGTATTGCTATGCCCTTGTGCATGGTATTACAACAAGTAATATGTTAGAAGAGTGAAATGGGAGTTTGTATTGATGAAACCATGTTTTCTTCCCATGGCCCATAATGAACTGATCACTTGATTAAAGTGAATTCCACTTTCAGTTCCATGAGGAACTTCTTGTTACTAAATGTATGTGCCTTCAATTGCTGGCTCCACATCGCACCCTACCCCCCACTCTAGCAATACATCACCTTATCCATTGCACATCAATCTGATTGATAGATTGTGACGCACATGACTCTCAGATGCATTGGTTACAATGGTCAATACTAGACATTGATATTGAACTGCTACCCAAAGCATAAAAGCTCTCAGTCACTGACAGTTGCCCAGTGCAGATCCTTTGAGAGATCAGTGGAATTTGCACAGGGGACTGAGTTGTTCTTGTGATGGGAAATAGTGAAAAAGTTATGGCATCAGGGACTTATTCATTTCTGTGCTATAACCGATGCATGTCAACTTGTAAGACAGAATGTGAGAGATTATTGAGTGTTGTCTGGGCTTTGCTACCTATTTATTGCTGCATTCGATTAAAATGATTAAAAAGTAGAGAGAGTTACTTGCTTTACCTTAGGAACTATGATTTTTTAGGCTCTTTAGGAGGAAGCAGAGAGTGGAAGAAAGGGAAAGAGAGAGAGAAAGAGAGACAGACAGCTCTATCAGAGAGTCTCTGTATTCTATGTCGATAATGCTATTTTCTTTGCTTAGCTGGGAGAGGAGACTATGGATGCTGAGCAGGGACACTGCCTAGTAATTGCTATGTAGTCCTGGCTCCCCAGGCTCTGCCTCATCTCTTAGGCTCTGGATCTCCTTGCTGCTTGTCCTTTGCACTGAGAGTGCAAGGTTATACTGCAATGCAAGTACATTTCCACATCTAGCTTGGTATGTGCAAGCTAATACAGGCAACAGAAGTCTGATCTTCAGGGCAGCAGTCACCTCCTCCACTACTATCCTGGTTCTTCAGCTCTTGTGGTATCTCTGCTCAGCTGATGTGGTTGGAGTCCAAACGGGTGTGAACAGCCACAGAGGTAGGAGGTAGTCCTTGTGCCCCATGATTTGTCACTCAGTGTAGTGCTGGCTGCTGAACAGTCATGTAGACTTGCTCAAGATGGTCATAAGATTATACACTGGTAATACACACATAGTCAGAGACACATTCAGTGTCCACCATGACAACTGTGGAATTTAAATTCTGGATTTTAAAAAGAGCAACTAATCCTAGTAATGATGATCAGGAATGTACTGAATTGTAAATACCCATCCAATTCACCAACAAGGAAGAAATCTCTGATCCTTCTTCAATTTGGCCTTTAATTGAATCCAGACATAGCAATCTGGCAAGCTGCTCAGATGTGCCTTAATCACAACATTAGAGCAGATAAACTAAACGGACCACCTGGCATTAACTAAGGCTACAAATCTGGACAATAAGGTCTACCTTGCTAAGTTCTCGCATTCAAACCTTGTGTTCAAGTCGGCAAGCTGTTTTACAGGTGATTTAACTACAACCTACTATAATTGTTCTCAGATAATCACCCTCACTAGCAATGTGCCAGGCTTCACCATTACAACCCCTAGGCATATCCTGTCCCAGTGGCAGTAGGAAACCAGATGAGGAGTAGCTTTGGGCGTCCACAATGTTGACTCATGATATCAAGTCCAACATGGGCAGAGAAATCTATTTACTGTGTACTGTCCTCTCTCACTGGAGGAACCATTGCTTCTCCATGTTAAACAACCTGGTAGCAGAACCAAAAGTAGCAAAGGCACAGTATGCATTCTGGATGGAAGACTTTGATGTCCATAATCAGGATGGTTGTAAAATTACCATTTATCAAGCTGATCAAATAGTGAAGGAAATGGGGGCGGCCAGACTGGACAAATAGATAGCTAACAGGAAAAGGAGGCTCGAAGAGCATCCTCATCCTTAACAATGGCAGGCCCCGCATGTGAAAGCTGAAGGCAATACTGAAGCCTTCACAACTGTATTGAGTTAGGTATGCCAGGAGATGATCCATCTCATCTTCTTCCTGAGATCCTCACCATTCTCCAAATAAGATGACATTCAAAATGATTGTTGATTGCACTGAATATGGCAAAAGGCAAGGGTCTAGCTCAATAGTACAAGAGTTGTGCTCCAGACCCAGCCATACATCAAGCCAGGTTGTTCCAGTACAGTTACAACACTGGCATTTTCCCAACGATGCAGTAAAATTGCCCTTTGGGGTAGAAAATTCCAAAGGTTCAGAATTCTCCGGGTGAAGACATTTCTCCTGAACTCTATCCTGTATGACTGATCCTTTATTTTGAGATGGTGATCCCTAAATGTAGACACCACAGCCAGGGGAGTCTGCACCTACCCTCGTCAAACACTGGAAGAACCTTCCATGGTTTGTTTAGAGCATAAGGGATTTGTCAACCAATGCAGTATTTTTGTCAGCACATCGGGATTGATTGAATTGACATACTACTGTGGTGAGGTTACTGTGGCTGAAGCTTGTTGGAGTCTGAGTCTAATCCCACATGGCAGCAAAGGACACTTCAAGTTATTCAATAAATCTAGAATGCAAAAACAGGTATAAACAGCAATGACCTTGAAACGAGATTAGATTAGATTTACTTATTAATCACATGTACATCGAACCATACAGTGAACTACGTTGTTTGCATTAACAACCAACACAATCTGAGGGTGTGCTGGAGGCAGCCCACAAGTGTCGTCACGCATTCCTGCATGAACATAGGATGTGCTCCATGTTCAGCAGAACAAAACACAGCCAACATACAACAAGCAACAACAGCAAAACAAACCGCTTTCCTACCCTTCCCATCCACACACACGAACAGGCCCCCCAACTGTAGGACAGGCTGCCTCAGGGCCTCAGACTCACAGACATTGGCCTCTGACCACCGGACTCGCCAACATTGACCTTCAGGCTTCGACCTTTGAACTCGCCAACCTCTGGGCTTTGACCGAGCTGATCACGGGCCTCCGACCCCAGGACCTGCTGACCAACTTCAGGCCTCCAGATTGTTCTAAAGCCCCGTCTGGTTCATTAACACCATCCAGGGAGGGCAACCTGCTTTTCTTCCCAAGTTTGGAACTGCTCCTAGCTCCCATCCAACCTCTTGGAAACAGAGAGTGGAAAACAAACAGTGAATGTGGCAAGACTGCCCCCGATACACTGATGCCTCACTGGACGCTATTCTGGGGACTTCAAGGACATGCAGGGAGACCATCTTCCTTGCTGATGAAAGAAAGAAGCTGACAGCCGGCTCAAGGATGTGTGGCTGGTTGCTGGTGTCAGCAGCATGAGTGTGGGCTCTTCCTCCCAGAATCAGTATCACAAGCAGTTTAATTACCTTATCACATCAGGAAAGGTGAGTACAATGACAAAGTGTGTGTATGTCTCTAACCTCCCCCCACCCCTCCACTCTCACTGCCAACCCATCAATCTTCACATCACCTTATCATACAGGTGCACACCTCCCTATTTATGCTGTTACTCGCATTCTCATCTCTGCAGCACGACTGACATTCACCTTCATCTTTATGCACTGTCACACCTCTCTCTTTCATTGCCACAATCAATAAATGCTCTACTTTCATCCATCCATGCGAATAAGCCATTATGCTCATTAATCTTTTCTTTCTTTCCCTGCAGGACTGGGAAGTGAGTCCAGATTTCCTGACTGCGGCAGACAGTCAATGGTGGTCCTCCCGAGATCAGATGGTTTCGAGAACAGATTGTTGAGAAAGTGGCTCTGGAGAGAACCTGGATGTCAGAAAGCATGATATTTAGTGGCAGAGAGCTGGGGATCTCTGATCAACAGATAGAATTATGCCTCACCTCAAACTGTGCATCCAGTTGTCTGGATTAAGTGCCAGGCCAACTGATCACGTGCATCGATAAAGCCATATAAATTTTCATTTTGAATGTTCAAATTCATGGCCAGTCTTTCATAGGGTCTGCTTAGCCTCAGGCACTGAACAGCAGGAAGGCCTCGGAAGAGGTGTCTTGCTGAGAGTGTGTCAGAACAGGGCATCACTTCTTGGTTGGACTGGTACGATGGACAGGCGGGTTTTCACTGGTGCCTCATACATCACAAGGGGTGGAAGCAGTGGCAATATTGCAAAGTAGATGTTGTCGAATACAGGATTCTTGAAACCATGTTCATCTGGGTTGTCCCTCCAGATGAACAGCCATCCTCTGAGGTACTAAGGAAGAATACATGCTGGCGGGGACCTCGGGTGGACTGTGTGCTCTTGCAGAGAAAGTAGTCAAGTCTGTCTCAAGCAAGAGAAATATGTTGATGCAAGCTGTTTTGTTGAAGCCCTTCTCCCTGCTTGCCGGTGATGTAGGCTATGGAGAAGCTCCCACAGGCATTGTATCTCAGCTTTCCAGGCAGGCTGCCTCTACAGGCACTGAGACCACGGGGGGGTTAAATGAACGGGTTTAAGAAGGGGGAAAACCAAGGACTGTAGTTGAGGCTCAGTTGTTTCACACTGTATGGAATGGCAACTTACCGCTTTGTGGGCACATGTGAAATTAATTGTCAGGGCTATTTCTGGCCCGTAACAATTCAGTTTATTGAATAGCAAGTGACTTTCAGCACCTGGAACAGAGGCGTGGTGGAACGACGATGGGCAGTACACTGATGGTTGACCAAGCCACTTCCGGCTGGTTACAGAACTGCTTTGTGTTGGAGGAAGGAGAGAGACAGAGGGGTGTCTGCAGTCAGTGTGCTATGCAGCCTCATGTCCCGCTCTTCCAACACTTGACGCATCTTCCTCATCTTCTCCCGAATACAGGAAGGTTGTCTTCCCACTCATCAGTGCCCATTGCTCACAGTTGTGCTATTGTTGTGATGACCAGAACAGACAACCACCCATTCCTGGAACGTTGTCAGGTGCCTATTGAAGCACCTGCCCAGAGCAGTCAAGTAACCTTAAATACGTCTTTGACATTCTGACATCTCATTTTGGGAGGTGGTGCTGTCTGAGGCAGAGATGTTGTTTGCTGATTGGCATCCATTCTGAGATCTGCCTTTATCTCAGAGGGGTGAGCCCAACTCTCATATCCTCGTATTTCCTTATGATATAGGAGGTCCTTCAGCCCATCTTGTCTATGTTAGCTCACAAAACAATACAATCGGCCCCATTCCCCCACTTACTTTCCAGTAACCCATTCTCTTTCTCCTGCTCATCAACTCTCTGCTAGTTCTTCTGCCAATCACTTACACTGGGATTAATTTCCAGCAGCTAGCTAACACTCCAGCAGATTTTTGGATGGGATGAAAATAGTGAAAGCTGGGGAAAGATTAGCTTTATTTGTCACATGTACATTGAAATATACACTATCAAGTGTCATATTTGGGGCAGAGCAAATCAAAAAAGGTTGTACTGGGGGCAGCCTGCTTCCGGTGCCAACAATCCACTAACCCCAACTCTATCCGGCACCTGAGGAATGTGGAAACCCCCTCAGTCACAGGGGGAACAATCAAACCCCAAAAGGTGTTCACTGATGCTGGAAAGCAATAGCACTAACCACTGCTGTGTTGCCCGATGTAGTCACAGGGAGAACATGCAAACTTCATACAGGTGTCACCTGTGGTCAGGATGAGACCTGAGTCCCTGTGGGACGAACAGCTGCACCACTGTGCCATCCCTACCCTGCTCTGCCACCTCCAGTCTGCTTGGGCATTGAATAGATTGGTGAGGGTGGGGAGATGCAGGTTGAGGGAACCAAGGCAATGGTCCGGGTGCCTTTCACACCTGGAGAAACATTTCCCATGTTTGTGAGGTATCTACACAGGAATGGAGTGCAGTCCCTATCACTGAATGAAGGCTTCAGTCTGGTGTGGTGGTGCTTTGAGTATCTGGTGCATCTGATTGGACAGCCTTATCCCTGTGGGAATCCAACATGAGTGGCATCGCCAGTGGTGCTTTCCCCGTTAGCGGCATTATCTATGGTGACATGTGTAGTAGTCTCTGCAGATGTTTTGGAGGTACCTCTGGTACATATCGATGCATAGCCAAAGGGCAAATACTGGTGAAGTCTCCTGGTGGAGTGATCCTGAAGCCTGGCAGCCTGAGGACAGTAGTCACTCTGACAGCCACAGCACAGTAGTGCAGCTTGCAGAGCTGCAGCCTCACAGACCCAGACCCGGGTTCAATCCCAGCCATGGTGTAATGTAAGCCTCTCTGTGACCATGTGGATTTCCTCCAAGTGCTCTCGATTCCTCCCACACCCCCAAAATAGGCAGGTTGGGATGTTAACTGCCTGTTGCATGTTGCCCTGGTTTGAATGGTGAGTTGCAGAAGCCAGAGGGTGGTTGATGGGACTGAGGGGAGAACAAAATATGTTTGAGCAGAAACAGGTATCGGTAGTTGGCATGGGCTCTATGGCCAAAGAGCCTTTTTCCATTCCGAATCTCTACGAATGTGTTCTTGTTCAGATGTGATACCATCTTCGTTAAAGTCTGAACCTCCCAGGACACTGATAGAGTCAGTGCTGTTCCAACAGAGGGAGGAGGCTGTATTAATTTAGTGCGGTCTTGTGGGAATTTGTTGAATAAGCAACACTCCACTGAATGCAGTTTTATAACTGCAGTAAAGAAGTTTATATAGTCTGCAAATTCAGCATAATCCTCTGAAAACTCCCTCCAAATCAACAAGACCTTTGTGTGAGACCTCATGAAGCAACAGTATTTATACTAGCAGCACATTACCTTCTCAGTTTCCGTCCAAAAGACAATCTTTACTTTGTGGGTAAAATCCCCAAACCATAATTAGCACTGCTCATAATGTTCAGTTAACACAATTAAATTACAAGCCTGACTGCCCCACTGTGGTCTTAATAGTGGATGTTCTTGGTTAAACCCAAAGGTTGGTGGGTTCATTCTGCATTTTCAACCCATGGACAATCTTTGCAGATAGCACTGGTAGGGGGAAAGTTGCTACTCAGTTAAAGGGGTTAACTATTCTCAAACTCGTATATCCTATTAGAAAAGCTTTCCACATATAATGGCAGAATTCGCCTTTACATACACTCAGTTGCCACGTTACTAGGCACCTCCTGAACCTAACAAAGTGGTCACTGAGTGTATTTTCATGGTCTTCTGCTGCTGTAGCCCATCCACTTCAAAGTTTGAGGTGTTGTGCATTCAGAGATGTCCTTCTGTACAGCAATGTCCTAACATGTGGTTATTTGAGTTACTGTCACCTCTCTCCCCTTTCTCGATCTCTCTGTCTCCATCTCTGGAGTCAAACTGTCTACTGGTATTTTTATAAACTTACCAATTCCCCTGGCTATCTTGACTATACCTCTTCCCACCCCATCTCCTGTAAAAATGCTATTCCCTTTTCTCTGTTCCTTCATCTCCACTGTACTGTTCCCAGGCTGAAGCTTTCCTTTCCAGGACATCAAAGGTGTCCTCCTTCTTCAAAGAACATGGTTTCCCTTCCTCCAATATTGATGCTGCCCTCACCTGCATCTCCTCCATTTCCTTGACATCCGCACTTACCCCATCTTCCCGCCGCCTTAACGGAGTTAGAGCTTTTCTTGTTCTCACCTACCATCCCATGAACCTCCCCATCCAGCACGTCATGCTCTGCAACTTCCGCCATCTTTAACGGGATCATACCACTAAACACATCTTTACTTCTCCCTACCCCCACTCTCAGCCGAAGGGATCTCTCCCTCCGTAATTCCCATTTCTATTTGCCCCTCCCCATGAACCTCCCTCCTGGCACATAACTCTGCAGGTGACAATAATGCCACACCTACCCATTCACCTCCTCCCTCATCTCCATTTAGGGCCCCAAACAGTCCTTCCATCTGTTGGAGTCATCTGTCCAGTGCTTCTCTACATTAGTGAGACCTGATGTAAATTGGGGGGATGCTTTGTTGAACACCTACACCTGCAAAAAAGCAAAATTTCCTGAAGGCTGGCCGGCTGGTGGCATAGTGGCATCAGCGCCAGACTTTGGAGCGAAGGCTCCTGAGTTCGAATCCAGCCAGCTCCCTTGTATGCTTTCCGTCCATGCTGGGTTGAGTGTCGAGCTAGGAACTCAGCCTCGTAAAAATAAGAAAGCCTGCTAAAAAAAAACACCGTCATGGCAGTGTCCCGATGACACCACTTGGAGTTAAGGGCTTTCTTCTTCTTTCCTAAAGGCTAACCATTTTAATTCCAATCTCCATTCCTGTTTTGACATGTTGGTCTATGGCCTTCTCTTCTGTCATGATGAGGCCACCCTCAGGGTGGAGGAACAACACCTCATGTTCCATCTATGTATCCTCCAACCTGATGGCATGAACATCGATTTCCCCTTCTGCGTAATTTTATTTTTTCCTCCATCTTCTATTCCCCACTCTTGTCTCTAACCTCTTCTCACCTGCCCCTCCTTCTTCCTTTTCTCCCATGGTCCACTCTCCTCTCCTATCAGATTCCTTCTTCTCTAGCTCTTTATCTTTTCCACCTATCACCTCCCAGCTTCTTACTTCATTCCCCCTCCCCAGCCCACCTGGCTTCACCTATCACATTCTAGCTTCTCCTCCTTCCTCCCCCCACCCCCAACCCTTTTTATTCTGGCATCTTCCTCTTTGCTTTCCAGTCCTAATGAATGGTCATGACCCGAAACAGCCACTGTTTATTCATTTCCACAGATGCTGCCTAACTGGCTGAGTTTCTCCAGCATTTTGTATGCGTTGCTCTTGAGTTACTGTCACTTTCCTGTCAGCTTGAACCAGTCTGGCCTTTCTCCTCTGACAGCTCTCATTAACAAGGCATTTTTGCCCACAGAACTGCTGTTCACTGGATGTTTTTTTTTGTTTTTCACACCATTTTCTGTAAACTCCAGAGTCTGTTGTGCATGAAAGAAGATCAGCAGTTTTTGAGATACTCAAACCACCCTGTCTGGCACCAACAATCATTCCATGATCAAAGTCACTTAGATCACACTTCTCCCCCATGCTGTTTGGGCTGAACAAAAACTGATCCCCACCCCACCCCCAACCATGTCTGCATGCTTTTATGAATTGACTTGCTGCCACGTGATTGGTTGATTAGATATTTGTATTAACAAGCTGGTGTGCTTAATAATGTGGCCTCTGAGTGTAATTTCACAAGCAAGGAAGGTTTTTCACTTGGAAACGGGATGTGAATGGCAGGCAGAGAAGATGAATCAACAACAGCAGGGTACCAACTGGTTCCATAATGAAACGTCACAAAAGCATTCATAGCAACTATGCTGACCCTCCCTCCTGTTGAGAGAGTGACATTCAAGCAGCATGGAAGAAGAAACACAAGAATAAACTTCAAGATATAAGTGGTTTAGCTGAACTGAGGAGGAAAGCTTACATCCCACTGGGGGAAATGGAGTGAAGAAAATGACATGACATTTTATTTATTTTCTTTTAATACTGATCTGGAAACAGAAAATGGTTTTGACTTCTCCTTTATTGAGCTGCCTAAAATTGGACCAAGCCATGGGGCCTGACAGACATATCAGGGACTTCATGACACTCACATTTATGTATCAGCGTCTAACACAATTTACGTAGAATGAGTCGCAGGCACGAACAATCAAGGCAATTCTGTCCAATATCTTGGTCAATATGCCTCCCTTCCTCACCATGAATGTAGAAAATTATATGCTTATTTTCACATTGTTCCTGTAATCATATTGGTTCCTACATAACAGGGACTACACCTCCAAAGTACACCAAGGGATATCTCGAGGTCATAAGAAATCATTCAATAGACACATTTTCTTCCTCTAATGGCCAGCAGATTCCATTAGGATTAAGGATGCATGCCCTGGGAGGTGAGTCAGGAGTCCAAAGGGGCTTTTGAAGTCAGATTTTTTTTAGTGAAACAAATGCCGGTTGTGTAGCCTCAAGGCAAATGGTTTTTGCAGTGGATGGGACAGAGATTATGGGAAGCCACATCCGTCTGTGCCTCCCATCTCTCACAAATCACCTACTCACACAAAGCCTGTCAATATAGCAAAAAGACAACAAAATTGCGTTTCATTCTTACTGTATTGCTCTGTAGACAAAGGTTAAATACAGGCAAGGTTACTTATATATTATTTTGTGCAGCATTTGCAGATTAATATTGCCTTAACCTTCTGTACGTCGGCTGTGATCCTTTGCCCTCACAACGGGCTTTAGCTATCATAAATCCTCTGAACTTGATTCACCATTAGTTCCATAAAATGTGGTAAGTTTTTAATGTACAGCCATTCATTTAAAGGCAAGCTAAGTGATGGGGGCTGTCACTACTCAATTGTATACAACAATGAGATTCCCTGGGGAATTGGATAAAATGGGCAATTTGTTAGACAAGGAAAGTTGCACATGCATTGATGGCTGAGTAATGAGCTGTTTTAATAATGAGACCTTGTCCATGCTAAAATAATGTCAAAGTGAATGGATTATTGACAGTGAAAATTGACCATTCTGGCAAGGTTCCTGAAGTTGACCAATCGCTTCTTGCTCAGAATGTGAACCTGCAGAAGCTCAGCAAGCTTCACAAAAAACAGTTAAAAGATTCGAAGCATTAACTCCAGTACTTTGCTCTGATCTTCAAACCAACCCCCCCCCCCCACGTAAGGTCTATATTCACTTCCCCAATTTCCCATATTACAAGAGAATTTTTTTTATTGCTTGTAAAATCTTTTGTAACATCCTCTGCCTGTAAAGGGCATTCAGCAGTACTAAAGCTGCCCTGCTGAATGCCTTCCTGTTTTTTTCTTTTTGAAGGTTATGACTTCTGTTGGGGGTTGGATCTGTAGGTACCAATAGTGAGCCATCTTGAGCCTCTTGGTATCTGAAGGGAAGGAACTGTATTTATATAGCACCAGTTCAGCATCACAGTGCTTTACACCAATAAGGTGCTTTCACTGTGATAATGTAAATAGCAAAATGTAAATTATTATCTGGTAATGAATTGCAGAGCCAGATAATACATTTAGTGACATAGTTTGAGGGATCAATACTAACAAGTTCGTAAGGAGAGCATTCTGCAGTTTTTGTAAAAATAATGTCATGCTCTTTTACATGCACCAAATGCAGCCTCAGGTTGATGTCTCAACCAAAACATGACACCACACTCCAGCTTTTGATTAACAATTACATTTCCAGAAATCACTCACTCACGATTACGGTGTGTTGCTGCCCAACATAGGAAATGTCAGGCCATTTATAATATTCTCACGACTGCCGTGATGTCCTGAGCCCCTCCTGCTCTGGTTCACTCCATACCACATGGTTTGAAAATTGCTGTTGATTTTGCTACGCCTAACAAGAACAAACTAAGTGTCCTCACTCTTCCCTCTATTGAATATTTCCCTCAAGAAGAGAAGGTATTGTGTTGTGCTCTGCTGATTTCTCCATTGAATTCAAGGTTCACCGATACTTATTTTAAACATAACTGGCATCCCTGGAGAGGACAATATTCATTATCCTAGCCCATTGCCTTGTGGTGACCACTATCTTGAACTGCTGCTACAACTGACTGGCCTCTGGGCCATGTCTTCTAGCCATATTGGAGTGGGAGTTGACTCACGTATGTCAGTCCAAGCATGAATGACGGCCTGCCTTCTTTACAGGATGTTAGTAAGTCAGTTGGGTTTGATGACACCCTTACTGATTTGATCAATTTCACAGCTGTGCTGTACTTCCAGAGTTTTTATCTTATGAATGAATCCAAAATGTGAAAGATCTGAGTTGGATTTGAAGGTACAATTCTGGTGATTGTACCTCATGAGTATATGACAGTGCTGGAGTACTCTTGAGGATATATGTAAAAAAAGCTTTTCAGAACTGCAGGTCTCCTTCCTTCACTCATCCTTTCTTTCTGCATTCTATGGGTTACTAAGAGCCTGACTTGGCACCATTTGATTGCTCCAGTTTAACTATTAACCTACTCTTAGTTTTCAAACCTTTATGAATCTTTGCACCATGCACTTTGGCTCTTTCTCAACCTTCCCTGCAGTAGTTCAAGTCTTGTGGTCACAGTCCCTCTGTGACTGCAGCCCAGCAGTGAGCGTTGTCCAAAATCTGGCACTATTGCAAGCTGCACTGAGAACAATTGAATGTGCTTTCAGTAATGATCTTCCACAGTTACTTAGGCACCTCAGAGGAGTTACAACCTGGCTTATTGCTGCCAAGGGGAACTTTTTATAGGCTCAACAAAGACATTTAAAGGATGTGCATTGTTCCGTATTTATGGGCCTACAAACCTGAATATTTTTGTTTTAGTTACCTGATTTTAATCACCATTGACATGCAAAGTTAATGAAGTTTGTAGATCGGAGATTTATACTATAATTGTACATCAGTTCACAAGGACACTGATCCAATAAAACATTTTGATTGGTTATTTGCCCCGTGGTTAATCTGGCCGTTAATATCAGATTTCTCTTAATCCACAACACTCTGCTTCTACCCTGGAAATAACTTCGCTCACTGACGGCTCCAATACGGACAACACACAGAAAATGCTGGAGGAGATCAGCAGGTCAGGCAGCATCTATGGAAAAGAGTAAGCGGTTGACCTTTCGGGCCGAGGCCCTTCAACAGGACAGAGTGGAATGCTGAGTTCCTCCAGCATTTTGTGTGTGTTGCTTTGGATTTCCAGCGTTGGCAGATCTTCTCGTGTTTGTGATACTCCAATACAGGTGCCAGAGTAGCGTAGTGGTTAGTGCTACGCTATTACAGTTTGGGGCAATGGACTTCAGAGTTCAATTCTGGTACCATCTGTAAGGAGTCTCTGTACATCCTCCCCATGAAATGCATGGGTTTTCCCCGGGTGCTCCGGCTTCCTCCCACAGTCCAAGTATGTATCAGGTAAGTTAATTGGTCATTGTAAATTGTCGCGTGATTAGGTTAGGGTTATGTCAGGGTTGCTGGGGCGGCGTGGCTTGATGGCCAACTCTGTGGTGCCTCACTGAATAAATACCTCTGTCATAAATAAATACCCACGACCTAGGCCATGCTCTCTTCTCGCTGCTGCCATCAGGAAGGTGGTACAGGAGCCTCAGGACT